>NC_134815.1:29018226-29030726 GCF_046742065.1 Oratosquilla oratoria
GTCCTTCCTTTACCATTATCAACAACCGCTGTGCCATTGGGTAACCGCCACCTTATGAATAATCACTTCATCAATAACTATTGCATCATTAATAACCACAACGAAATCAACCACTTCATCAATAACCATTGTATCATCAATAACCACAACGAAATCAACCACTTCATTAATAACTATTGCATAATCAATAACCACATTCATTCAAATAGAAGACTGAATTCTAATTATTCTATGTCCCATTGGACTAAAGTAGGTTTTATAGATCTTTTGGTCTGGCTACCGGCGGGCGATGCTTTTCGCCACAGAAGAGACACCCCTTGGGTGAGGGACGTCCTCACCCCCCTACCGCGTTAAAGCGACTACCGTCATCCATAATAAAATATCTAAATTAAAAGTATATTAACTTACACACACGCACACATAGACTCACTCACACACACACATACACACACGCGCCCGCGCGCATATTTTCACGTTCCATGTGTACATTATATCTAAAACGCCCATGTAAAGTAAGGTGAAATTGTTAATCTGTTGTAACTCTTTGGTGTACATGTAACCGAAAAGCATGCTTGTAGGTACAAATCGATGCATGAAGAGTTGTGTGGTAGTCTGATCTAACTCAAGGCTCAAAGGCTAGGATGGGTCACTACAATTAGGTCGCGTCTAGTCAAGGCGTCAGATCGGGACTGGGTATATATACCGCCTGCCCCGAGCGGGCAATTCAACCAGCCGGTCAGTCAGTCACAGTCAGATATTTCATTCGGTCATTCAGTCAGTCTGACCCCCGTATTGTAGCTCGTCACTAGGCCTTCGCGTGGTCCCCCACGTGGGGACCGCGCCATGTCAGTCCTTAGGCCGACGCACAAGTATCCACCAGAATAAAGCGCATAAGCCTCACCGAGTATCAATCTCTCCCTACGTCACCTAATCCAGTAGTATACACCCGTATGCTACAATGGTGACCCTGGGAGTTTTGACGCGAGCGCACCCAGCCGATCCTGGATCATCGACAAGCTTCGTGACTCCGGCCCTGCATCTACGTCACGATCGCCGCATCTCGACGTCACGATCAATGCATCTCGACGTCACAAGCACCGTAGATCGACGTCACGATCATCGCAGATCGCCGTATCTGGACGTCACGTTCAACATAAATCGACGTCACGATCGCTGTAGCTGGACGTCACGATCGCTGCAGCTGGGCGTCACGATTACTGTAGCTGGACGTCACGATCAACACAGAGTGACGTCACGATCTCTGTAGCTCGACGTCACGATCAACGCAGATCGACGTCACGAGCGCCGCAGATCGATGTCACGATCGACGGAGATCGACGTTCGCTATGCCTGGGATGTCAACGCTTTCAACATTGCTATTTGTAATGCCCCCATGGGGTTCTCGCCTCCATTGACGTCGATCACGGCCACCCCGCTCCTGACGTCGCTACCACTGGTGTCAATCGCTTCCGACGTCGCCGCTGACGATGTCACCGTTTCCGACGTCACCGACGCCGTTTGTACCAGTATCGGCTCCCCACGCTTCGCAGGGGAAGGATGGTAATGTGGTGTACATGTACCCCACATATGTGTTTGTAGGTGCAAATCGATGCATGAAAAGTTTTGTGGTAGTCTAATCTGACTCAACGCTCGAAAGCTGGGGTGGGTCACCCCAATTAGGTCGCGTCTCGTCAAGGCGTCAGATCGGGCCTGGGTATATATACTGCCTGCCCCGGGCGGGCAATTAAACCAGTCAGTCATTTAGTCACAGTCAGATATTCCATTCGGTCAGTCAGTCAGTCTGTCCTCTGTAATGTAGAGCGTCACTAGGCCTTCGCGGTCGGTCCCCCACGTGGGAACCACACCACGTCAGTCCTTAGGCGGACGCACAAGTATCCACCAGAATAAAGCGCATAAGCCAAATCGAATGTCAATCTCTCCCCCACGTCACCTACTCCAGTAAGATACGCCCGTATGTTACGTCGCTTCAGAATGGACGACATGACAACAGCCACTGGTCTAACATCCGTTGACAAGTAACCCCAGCTGAAAAATCTACCAGAAAAGAAGTCACGAGCTCTGTTAGTAATGCCAAGAATGAGTTCCAGTGTTCCAGTCGTAACGAACTGTTTCCAACGGCCAGTGTCCTTGATCGCATGCCCGTATTCTGGAAAATCAGTCCCCATGGATGGAAGTAGATTCTAGAAGACTTCCTCTTCTGCCGAGCACCCACCAAGCTTCACTGTGATGGACAACCTTTTAGAGAACGTGATTGAGACTTGTCAGAAGACCCAAAAGAGAGAGGAGCGCAGAAGTCTAGAGAGAAAAGAGAAAAAAGAGCAGCTCAGGAAGGAGCTCAGGAAGAAGCTAAAGCATCCAGGAGTCGATCAAGAAGGAGCGGCAGAAGACAACCGAGAAGGCGTGGAAGGATAAGAATCAAGTGAGGAGAGGAGAGCAAGAAGAGAGCCACTACAGCAATCATGTGGTGATGGAGGGCACAACACAAGTATTTGGAAGATTCCTCTTTGAGAACGAAAGAGTAGATGAAAAGAAACACCAACACTGCAAAGTATGTATGAGAGAGAGAGAGAGAGAGAGAGAGAGAGAGAGAGAGAGAGAGAGAGAGAGAGAGAGAGATACAGGGAGAGAGAGATACAGATAGAGTGATACAAAGAGAGAGTGAGAATGATGCAGAGATAGAGACAGAGAGAGAGATACAGAGAGAGGGAGAGAGATACAGAAAGAGAGAGAGATACAGAGAGAGAGATATAGAGAAAGAGAGAGAGAAAAATGGAGAGAGAGAGAAAAAGACAGGGAGAGAGAGAGGGAAAGAGAGAGAGAGAAAGAGATAGTGAGAGAGAAAGAGAGAGAGATAGAGAAAAAGAGAGGGAGAGAGAGAGGGAAAGAGAGAGAGAAAGAGATAGTGAGAAAGATAATCAATGGAAAGAAACTGAAACTAAAGGAATTACTGAGGAAGGGAATTTTTTATGTTTTTATTCTGGTCCTCGCCAGACCATTTTATTCAGCTGAGGAAAACTCTTGACCCTCAGCCCCGCACCCCTCCCCTAACACAGCTGACGTGTGGTGATGATCCACCTTGCACCTGAAAGCGTCTACGCGGGTATCCTTCCCACGATGGCGCCAAAAGATTTTATTCAGAAGAGGGGAACACCTCCGCCTTCCCAGGTGTGGCTAGCTAACCCAGGATAGTTAAATCTCGATTGTCGTCGTCAGGGGATTTTATTCAGCCTAGGGGAGCCTTGTGCTCCTCAGGAAGCATTAAGTCCTTTTTGATGGGATAAGAAAAAAGTTGTGCATTTTCAACTTTTGTGACGTAAATTTTGGGCTAAAATTATGGGTTGGAATTGATGTGTATTTTGGGTGCTGTAGCCCATCAGTTTTTTTAATGCGTGGACTCCTTCATCTTTAAGGAACTCTTTCAATAATAAATATTTTTCCATATTTTCTTGGGCATTTTATTTTTTCTATTTATTTATCATTATTATTATTATTATTATTATTATTATTATTATTATTATTATTATTATTATTATTATTATTATTATTATTATTATTATTATTATTATTATTATTATTATTATCATCAATATTATTATTATTATCATTATTATTATTATTATTATTATTATTATTGTTACTATAAATATAATTATTATCATTATTATCATTATCATTATTATCATTGCTACTATTATTATTATCTATTATTATCATCATTATTATTATTATTATTATTATCATTATTATTATTATTATTATTATCATTATTATTATTATTATTATTATTGTTATTATTATCATTATTATTATTATTATTATTATTGCTATTATTATTATTGTTATTATTATTATTATTATTATTATTATTATTATTATTATTATTATTATTATTATCATAAATGTGAAGGAGGATAGGGAAGGAAAGATAGCTGCAGTGGGAAATGCGAAGAAAATGAGAGTGATGAGTGAGGAGAATGGAGGAGAAATAGGGAAGGATGAGGTGAAGGCAGTTGTTAAGATGATGAAAGCAGGTAAGGCACCTGGTCTGGATGGATGCCATGCAGAATGTCTGAAAAAGGGAGGTTCAGTGATGGTGGACTGGTTGGTGAGGTTATTTAATGTTTGCTGGAGAGAGGGTAGAGTACCGGAGGACTGGAGAAGTGCCTGTATAGTTCCTCTTTACAAGGGAAAAGGGGACAAGTGTGAATGTAGTAGCTTCAGAGGGATTAGCCTGTTAAGTGTAGTAGGGAAGGCTTATGGGAGGATCTTAATTGAGAGGATTAGGAGAGGAACAGAAGGAGTAATTGGTGAGGAACAGTGTGGTTTTAGGACAGGTAGAGGTTGTGTAGATCAGATCTTTGTGGTAAGACAGATATGTGAGAAAGCTATAGGAAAGGGGAAGGATGTTTTTTGGGCTTTTATGGATCTGGAAAAGGCTTATGATAGGGTAGACAGAAAGGCACTGTGGGAGGTTATGCAGATTTATGGGATAGGAGGAAAGCTTTTGGGAGCTGTCAAGAGTTTTTATGAGAGTAGTAGAGCTTGTGTCAGGATTAGAAATGGAGAGAGTGAGTGGTTTGAAGTAAAGGTGGGACTTCGTCAAGGATGCGTTATGTCGCCCTGGCTGTTCAACTTATACATGGATGGGGTGGTGCGAGAGGTGAATGCTAGGGTAGTGGGTCAGGGATTGGAGATGGTTAAAGAAAATGGAGAAAAGTGGGAGGTGAGCCAGCTGTTGTTTGCGGACGACACTGCGCTTGTGGCAGGGTCAGAGGAGGGATTGAGGAAGCTGGTGGCAGAGTTTGGGAGAGTATGTGATAGAAGAAAGCTAAAGATAAATGTGGGTAAAAGTAAGGTGATGAGATGTACAAGGGGTGAAAGTGGCAGTAGACTGGAAGTGAACATTAAGGGAGAGCGACTGGAGGAAGTGGATAGTTTTAGATACTTGGGTGCGAGTGTGGCAAGAAAGGGAGGAGTGAAGGTGGAGGTAGAATGTAGATTGAGAGAAGCGAGTAAATGCCTTGGTGGATTAAAGAGTGTAATGAGGAATAGACATTTGGGAATGGATGCGAAGAGGAGACTGTATGAAGGAGTGATTGTGCCAACAGCACTGTATGGGGCAGAAACGTGGAACATAAGAGAAGAAGAGAGAAGGAGTTTGAATGTGTTTGAGATGAGGTGTCTGAGAAGTATGGTGGGGGTTACTAGGCTGGATAGAGTGAGAAATGAGGAGGTGAGGAGGAGAACAGGGTGAAAAAGGATTTGGGAGATAGGGTTGATGAAAGAATATTAGGATGGTTTGGACACATGGAAAGAATGAGTGAAGAAAGACTAGTAAAAGAGGTATGGAAGGCAGATGTGGAGGGAGTGAACATGAGGGGACGTCCTAGGATGAGGTGGATGGATGGGGTGAAGGGGGCTTTGGGGAAGAGGGGAATGTCTGTTGAGGAAGGAAGGGAGAGGACGGAAGACAGAGGTGAGTGGAGAATGGTTGTATATGGATGATGTTGTGATTGCATGAGGAGGAATGGGCGGTGGGGTGGGGGGTGGGGTAGTATGTGTGAGTAAATTTTGACGCAGCCCGAAGGGATTTCTCCCCGTCCTCTCCTTATATGCAAGGGGGGACGGAGAGGGGGGGTCGCCGATTAAATGAAGCGGCCTTGCTGTGGATGTGCTGTGTCTTGCGACACTGTTTCTGACCCAGGGCGGTGGGCAGGGGGCAGGGATGACCCGTCATCCAGAAGGTGCTCAGATGAGAGGGAGGGTGGGAGGGGTGTGGAGTGTATTTAGGGATGAAATGGGTGTGAGTGTTTTTATGCCTTTCCCTTTTTGGCTACCTCCCTTGGAAGGGGGAAAAGGCCTTGGTATATGTATGTATGTATTATTATTATTATTATTATTATTATTATTATTATTATTATTATTATTATTATTATTATTATTATTATTATTATTATTATTATTATTATTATTATTATTATTACTATTATTATTATTATTATTATTATTATTATTATCATTATTATCATTATTATTATCATCATTATTATTATTATTATTATTATTATTATTATTATTATTATTATTATTATTATTATTATTATTATTATTATTATTATTATTATTATTATTATTATAAATATTATTATTCATTTTTTATACATTTTTATATCTTATATATTTTTTCTATGTTATCAATGAGTTTCTTTATTTTTTTTCTTCAATTTTTATCTCTTATTTCTTCTCTTTTTTTTTGGGGGGGGGGTGGCTTTCTGATTTGTGTTGAATGGAGGACTGCGAAGCTCTTGCTGGGCTTTTTCATCGCCTCCAGGACCTGATGTTGCTTCTTGTGCGATACCAGGCTGGAGGCGTCCTCTACTGTGGGCTGGGAGGGTTCGGCCTCCAGATTTGGACGAGCTCCAGGTGCGATACCAGGCAGGAGGCGTCCTCCACTGTGGGGCGGGAGAGTTTGGCCTTCTGGGCTTTCGGTGCTCTCTGGGGTCTCGAGTCGCTCTCGAGGATGATGATCTCCAGGGGCTCCTGTCTTCTGCGACAGAAGTGGAGTGAGCTGTTCTCCCGCCTGCCTGGTCTTCCGGAGGAGCGACGTCGTCCTCCTGCTCAACGTGGTGGATCCAGCAGGAACCCTCTTCCTCGTCCATGGACCATCTGCAATTGAAAGCCACGCAGTGAACGAGGCTTCCGCAGGTGTCGTGGTCTTCTGCGAGGGCATCCATGAGGTCGTCAATCTCATGGATGCGGAGGAGGCTGCCCAAGCCTCTTCGTCGTCTTCTTGGTCGTCGTCGATCGGGGCTTTGGTTGGTGGAGCCTCTTCTTCTGCCTGATATCCGCCTCGGCAGTTGAAGGCTCCGCAGGCTTTCGAGGATCTCGTCCACCTCGTGGACGTCAAAGAGCACCTCGTCACCAGTGTCGGGCTCGCATGGGCCTCGACGACGATCTTCTTCGGCGTTTGCCCCGTCCGCCGGAGTTCCTTGAATGACCTCTTTAGACGTCCTTGGGGTTTCCGCGGCCCGTGTCGGTTCCAGCGATGGGCTTCGGTTTGCCACTGGAGTTGACTGGGGAGGCAGTTGCCTCCACAGAGGAACCGACGGCCTATCGAACTTCGTTTCTTTTAGCTTTTCTGGGAGGGCGGACCGAGGCAGAAGTCTTCGTGACTCCGGTGCAGGGGGCCTCAGGCAGGCTCTTCTCCAGCATAGGGGATCGTCGGTAAACATTCCTCTTTCGGCAAAAGGTCAGGGTTTCCAGTACAACAAGTGTCGACGCCCCACTCCAGTCTTTGCATCTCCTTTTGATGCTGCTCCTGGTGCTCAGTCCGTCGGATGCTCGTCGGGTGATGGAAAACGACATTTTGTATACGTTTTGCCTTCCAAAAGACTGTGTGTAGTAAAAGAAAACACACACACACACACACACACACACACACACACACACCTCTCATGGCGCTGTGGTTAGAGCTCTGGCCTGCCACTACGGAGGTCCGGGTTCGACTCTCGCCCGGGGCTGAAATAATATCAGTATCGCAGCGCTGAGGGGTGTTACTCCAACTCTCGTGGGCGGGGAGTTGGGGGTGTGTGTGTGTGCAAGGTCATAGCATTACCCATAGATCGGACCTACGAGCTCTGAGCTCTCTTCCAGGAGGGAAATAGCTGTCGATCACGAGTCCAACACGTGATCCAAAGACCAAGTGAATACACACACACACACACACACACACACACACACACACACACACACACACATTACCAACAACAAATAATCCCAACATACAATATTTACAAGAAAGCGGTTGTAACGAAAAATTATGTAATACACGTGCAAGCATACATGGACGCACAAGTAAGCAAGCAATGCATAAACACCTACACACAAACATGTGAACATACACACATATACACATACAATCATGCGTTGGGATGTCCACATGCACATGCAGGCATACACTGATACAGACACATGTATGCAGAGGCGCACACTTAACCCCCCCACACACATACAAACACACATGTACAGGTGTGGGCAATCTAAAAAAGTGCGTGCGTGCGTGCGTGTGTGTGTGTGTGTGTGTGTGTGTGTGTGTGTGTGTGTGTGTGTGTGTGTGTGTGTGTGTGTGTGTGTGTGTGTGTGTGTGTGTGTGTGTGTGTGTGTGTGTGTGTGTGTGTGTGTGTGTGTGTGTGTGTGTGTGTGTGTGTGTGTGTGTGGCATAACGTGGAGCTTCTGTAAAAATAACAAACTGGGAGAAAAAGAAGGAAGAAGATAAAATTTATGTGGAGAATAAAATCGATAAAGATGAATAAATTAAAGGAAAAATATGAAGGTGGAAGAGGTGAGGTAGAAATATATGGCGAAGATGAAGCAGGTAAAATACGAAGGCCAAAAAGAGGGAGAAAGAAAAAACGGAGAAAAGGATGCTGAAGAAGAAAAAAGATGACGAAAAAGAAGGAAAAGGTAGAGAAGAAATTTATGATTTTTTTTAAATATGAAAAAGGAAACAAAGACGTAAATATAAAAAATATATATATATATATATATATATATATATATATATATATATATATATATATATATATATATGGCGAAAAATATGGAAAACAATAAAAGATGTAGAAAGAGAGAAAAATGTAAAAGATGGGTATGAAAGAAAAGACAGAAGAGAAAGAGAAGATGGAGGTGAAGGTATAAAAGGAGAAGAAGAGGTGAAGAAGGAGATTAGGAAGAAAAAAAAAACAGAAAAGGAGATGAGGATGAAGATGAAGATGAAGAAGAAAGTTACAGAGGAAGATGTAGAATAAGTAGATGAAAAAGAAGAGGAAGATAAATAAAGAAAAGATGAAGAAGTAGGAAAAGATGAAGATGAAGAAGAAGAAGTAGTAGGAGAAGAAGAAGAAAGAAGAAAAGTATAAAGGAAAATGAGAATCAGAGGGGAAATGAAAAGAAGGAGAAGAGAATTGAGGAAAGTAAAATAATAGGCGGTGTAGTTATTGGAGACCGAAGTGGAAGAGGAAGAGAAAGAGAAAGTGAAAGAAAAAGATGACGAAGACGAGGATGAAGACAAGGACGAGGAGAAAGAGTATTTTCTCTCTTTGTATGCAATGGAAGGCTGTGGAACTCTCTTCCCATTAGTATTTCGTTACAGGTAATTAATTTGACCTATCAATAAGAGAATTTAAAAGCATTTATCCCATAGGAGTAGGCCTACTTGGCTTCGAACTGAAACGTTCTTCGATCTAATCGTTGTTGGGCCACCCTCTGGTAACTTTTTTTCTTCTTCTTTTTTCTTAATATTTCCATTAGGATTTTCGTCTCTTTTTTGAGTTCGTGCAGATGATAAGAACGAAAGAGAATGAAGTAACATGGGGACGCAATAGAAGGAACGTAAAAAACTATATACACCCACACTGAACGAGACCTAGGCCTTGGAGCCGAGGTGGCCATCATTTGCTGTGAAGATACTCCAAACTTGTGCCATTCCAGAGACCCAGCCTTGCGTTCCAGAAATTATCTTTGGACCTCACTGGCTGGTGCGAATTTGGCCGAATGCAAAGTGGATTCTGTGTTTACAAAAATATAGAGGACCTGGAAGGCATACAAGTTCCCGCGAGGTGAACAAGCACAGAAAGAGTTTCGTTAAATCCAGAAACAAACCAAAAGGGTAATAGCAGCTGCAACTGCTATTGCACTGAATTTCGTGGCATCGAAAATTTCCTATGAGTCTGATGTAACAAGAAGTGTCACAAAACCGAACAAGATCAAGTGAGAGGGATGCAGATGAAATTAAAAACAAGTTACAGAAATTGATTAAGTTACTACATACTCTCCAAGTCTGTCAGGAGTAAAGTCCTACGTCGGTTCACATCGAAAAATAAACAAACGATATGACGTCACGAGAACGATTGCCAGTCGACCGGTCCTCAAGTTCTCTCTGTCTCAACACCTTACCCCTTGATAACGTCATATTGTTGAGCAGGGAGGAAGGAAGTGTCCTGTTCTTGTTTAGACCATGCATGGGACATCATCGAGATTCTTCTCGAGGAGTGTCATGCTAAAGGTGATAATAGGAATGAACCGAAAGTTATCATTGTTTATGCATAATACATTGATGGTTTTCATATTTTTCTTCATTTGTGTAAAGAAAAAATTATCAATCGTGTTTGCTCCTTTTAATCCCTTAATCAGCTTTACTTGATTAAGATATTCTTGTGTTAGCCAGAATAAAACATTAAGAGTGTATTACCTCAGCAAAGAGGGTGGGTGGTAAGGAGGAGAGCTGCATTGTAAGAGGGGGTTTACACGGTCGAACGCGGTTCGTCGAACGTGGTTCGACAGACACGTGTTTAAAGTGATGTGTGAACGTGTGAACCGGGTATTTGGGGTCTAACCAACGTGTTCGACAACCAAATACCCCGTTCACACCATGTCAACCCCCTCTAAGTCACTCAAAAAGTTACTCACTGCAACATATGCTCTTTATGCGTATGCTCCTATCTGCAGCATATGCTCTTTATGCGTATGCTCTTATCTGCTGCTTAGGTGTTTGTCGTTTATGCTGCCTTCCGACAGCTACTTTGTTTATCGGCTGCTGCTGTGTTTATTAGCACCTTCATGTTTACTAGCACCTGTTGTGTTTATTGGCATCTCCCGTGTTTATTGACAACTGTCGTGTTCATTGCAAACGGTTGTTTTTATGGGGAGAGTTTCGTGTTTGCCGAGTTTGGGGACTTCACACCATTGATTGCAAGCGGCCGTGTTTGTAGCTGCGGTGTTTATTGCCTACAAGGGCAAGTTCAGACACTGTTGCAATCCTGTCCGGTCGGATTTCAGTTCTCTTTCCTTCTGGGACACTTTCTCTGGAGCTTCTGTCTACTGAATGGATACGCCAAAGTCTCTTTGAACGAGGAAATGTCAAATCAATCTCGCCTCTCTTCCAGCTAGTTTCTGGTGTGATATTTTTTATGCCACCTTGTTCAGTATATTCGGTGGAGCCACTGATCTTCTCGAAATTTTGGAGTCTCATTGTGTATTGATAAGGACAACGTGTATGGGCTTAGGACATTACATACTTGGAACACAAGATACAAGCTAGCAAGGAGGAATGGTTTGAGCAACAAGGCATTAGACTTGGACCAACAGGATATGAGAGTTGGACCAAAAGAATACGTGAGTTGGACCAAAAGAATATGGGAGTTGGACCAACACATGAGAATAGGATCAGGAAGATATGACAATTGGATCAACAAGATATGAGGAACGAACCAACAAGATATGAGAATTCAACCAACAGGATATAAGAGTTAGAACAACAGGATCTGAGCATTGGACAAAGATGTGACAATTAGATCGACACGATATGAGAGATGGACCAACAAGGTACTAGCGTTGGGTCAGCAAGGCGTCAGAGCTGTGGGCAGAAGAGTGTAAGTTCAAGGTCAGCATCTAAGTCAACTTGAAAACGGGGGCAGCAGAATAAGAACGGTCAGGGCAACAAGATGTTTGGGCAACTTTCATGTCTGGATTTGGGCAATACCGTATAGAGAGCAAGTGGAAATGGAGGTTGTCAATTTAAGGTCGGTGTGGTCGTCCGATAGTGAACCAAGGAGACCAAGGTCGCAAAAGGTCACAGAGACAAATAAGGTCATGATGTCACTGAATGCAACACAAGACTGATGATTGTCTCTTAATCCTTCTATACTGGGTGGTTCTTTTCTGCTTTTGTTTTGTTGCCGCCAGGCGATTTTATTCATATACATAATACCTTGTCGGTAGCTAAAAGGTTATAGCCTATCTTGGCTAAAAAATGCTTAGTCTCAGAAATAACTGAGGAACTTACGTCAGGAGACGCTTAGTAGCTGCGGCCGAAGCCGTCACCTTTAACCTATACGCTTGTACTGCTGGGGCAGGTAGCAGTCACTGCTGGGAATTGGAGAGGCGTGCGAGATTCGAACCCACAACTGAGGAAATATGAGACCAGTATAGAACTCACCGCGTAGCAAGAGAGGTCTGAGATCACTCCCAAAGGTCATCAGTGCTCGCCACTTGCCCTAGCTGTCAGAGTTAGCGCGTTTGGACCACCTGGAAAAGGGGAAGGAGGGTTCAACCTATCTCTCCATCACCACAAACCCATCCATCCCCTGCCCTCACCCTCTCCAACATCTACAACCCTTTCATTCCAAAAGGAGAGAAATGAAGTACATAATTTATGCCACTGGTAAATTTCCATCCCCCCCCCAAAAAAAAACCCAGATGTTTCTCCAAATAAACAAAGTAAATGTACCTCATCCACAGTACCTATTAAAGCATCTACAGCTGATGGTAGGAGGAGAAGACCATCCTAACCCCATTACCAACCACACACTATCTATCTATCTACCTATCTACCTGTGTACCAAATGCTTTTTCTTCATAATAAGGGAGGTAGCTGGTCAAGACACGCGCTCACTTCCACCCATCATCCATTCCACCCACAT
>NC_134815.1:29048226-29050726 GCF_046742065.1 Oratosquilla oratoria
GCGAATCAAATTGAAAAGAAAAAGGTAAAAGGTGCAGATGGGGAGATGATAATGAAAGAGAAGGCAGGGAGAGGAAGGTGGGCAGAGTATTTTAGGGAGTTGCTAAATGTGAAGGAGGATAGGGATGGAAAGGTAGTTGTAGTGGGAAGTGGTAAGAAAATGAACTTGATGATTGAGGAAAATGGAGGAGAAATAAGGAAAGATGAAGTGAAGGCAGTTGCTAAGATGAGAGCAGGTAAGGCACCTGGGTTGGATGGATTCCTTACAGAAATTCAGAAATAAGGAGGTACAGTGATGGTGGACTGGCTGGTGAGGTTATTTAATGTTTGTTTAAGAGAAGGTAGAGTACCGGAGGACTGCAGGTGTGCCTGTATAGTTCCACTCTACAAGGGAAAAAGGGTCAAGTGTGGGTGTAGTAGTTTCAGAGGGATCATCTTGTTAAGTGTAGTTGGGAAGGCTTATGGGAGGGTCTTGATTGAGAGGATTAGGAGAGGAACAGAGGGAGTAATTGGCAAGGAACAGTGTGGGTTTAGGACAGGTAGGGGTTGTGTAGATCAGATTTTTGTGGTAAGACAGATATGTGAGAAAGCTATAGGAAAAGGTAAGGAAGTTTTTTGGGCTTTTATGGATCTGGAAAAGGCTTACGACAGGGTAGACAGGAAGGCACTGATGGCTTAGAATTAAAGTGCATTGTGGTTGTCACTGGGACCCATTCAATGTTGTACATATACTGTATATATATATATATATATATATATATATATGTACATATGCAAATATATATATGTATATATATATATATATATAAATGTATATATACAAATATATATGTATATATATATATATATATATATATATATATTTATATATATATATATATATATATATATATATATATATATCCTAGGTCCTTCGGGCGGACAACATTCGCACATTTTCTTCCAAGGGATGACTAATCTTATCAAAATTTATAGACATTCTTATCATTATTGATCAAACTATCATAATAACAGTGTGACAAAGCTAAGCCCGTCCCGGTCAGTGTATAATGTACAGTGAGCGAAAAATCATGAAAACACAGAATGTTTCAACGCGTTTCATTTCACCTTTTTTTTTTTAGATTTATGATCGTGTCTGTTAAACTATATTCAAGAATTTGCAGTTTGGCAAGACGAAAGCGCGAAAATAAAAGAACGTGAATAAGGGATAAGGTGTGTTTCACAAACGAGTAAGTTAATGTATACATAATGTACTGTTTATATATATGTATGTGTAAATGTATGTTTTATGTGTGTATTTCTATTTGTATGCACGTATGTATGTATGCATATGTGTATGTACTGTGTATGTATGTATGTATGTATGTATGTATGTATATATGTATGTATGTATGTATGTATGTATATATGTTGATATGCATGCATGCATATATGTATGTGTGTATGTATATATGTATGTATGTATGTATGTATGTACAGTATATATGTTAATATGCATGCCTGTATGTATGTATGTATGTATATATGTTGATATGCTTGCCTGTATGTATGTGTGCATGTATGTATGCATGCATGTATATGTGTATGTCTGTAAGCATTTATATATGTATGTGTGTACGTATGCATATGTATGTATGTTTGTATGTATGTATGTATGTATGTATTAATCGATCAATCAGTTGCCCCAAATCTCTCTTGCAGGAAACCCACTGCTCCCAGATAACCGGCAACAGCCAGTGGATTGGTCCAAACTCGTAAATCACTGAAGGAAGAAATATTGCGTTGTTGTTTGGCTAGGGTGTGTGTGTGTGTGTGTGTGTGTGTGTGTGTGTGTGTGTGTGTGTGTGTGTGTGTGTGTGTGTGTGTGTGTGTGTGTGTGTGTGTGTGTGTGTGTGTGTGTGTGTGTGTGTGTGTGTGTGTGTGTGTGTGTGTGTGTGCGTGTGTGTGTGTGTGTGTGTGCGTGTGTATGTGTGTGTGTGTGTGTGCGTGTGTGTGTGTGCGTATGTGTGTGTATGTGTTTGTGTATATGTGTGTGTGCATTCATATATATATATATATATATATATATATATATATATATATATATATATATATATGCGTATTGTACGTATGCTTGTATGCGTTTTATCTATTGATCTTTCCACCCCTTGGAAGGGTTAGCCTATTGTCTTCGGCCACCACGAGTCCGCTCGCTCGCTTTCCCTCAAATTCATTAAATCGGTCTTCCACGAGGGGGTGGGAGGGGGGAGGGGGGAGGGGGAGTGATGGGGTCTGGAAAGATCAATAAACTAGATCTCGGCTTTAAGAGGGTCAGTCATTGTAACATAAATGAAAGTAATGAATTTTCTCTTCTTTTTTATTAACTTGTTCATTCTCATATCTATTTTTTTTATTTTTTTTTATTTTTTTTATTATTCATTTATTTTCGTATCTTGATTTATCTCTTTTTTTGTTCGTGTATATTTCTCTGTGTATTTATTTAGTTATTTATTTGTTAAATT
>NC_134815.1:29065726-29070726 GCF_046742065.1 Oratosquilla oratoria
ATATATATATATATATATATACATATATATATATATATATACAGGTATATATATATATATATATATATATATATATATATATATTACAGGTGAAAAATGTAATCACACATTTGTCAATAACGTAGAAACCACTGTTGGAGTAGAAAAGACTGGAAACGGGGAATCTATATATTTCGATTGCAAACTGCAATCCTCTTCAGGTATCTACTGAAGAGGATTGCAGTTTGCAATCGAAATATATAGATTCCCCGCTTCCAGTCTTTTCTACTCCAGTGGTTTCTACGTTATATATATATATATATATATATATATATATATATATATATATATATATGTGCGGATACACACGCACGCAAAACAATGTGTACATATGATATTTGTGTTTGTGTATGCATGTAGGGTTTCCCAACCTTCGGTGGGGGGGAGCACACCTGGGAGGGAGTGTTTACAGCTATATTTCATTTAAAGAAAAATATTTTTATTAGAGTTAAGGGTTAAAGATAGGTGAGATATGGTTAGGTTAGGGATTATTCACGAACTCGCAGCAACGCGCGGGTAATTTGGCTAGTGTGTGTGTGTATATATATATATATATATATATATATATATATATATATACATACATATATATATATATATATATATATATATATAACACAGGAACCCACAGTCGGAGAAAGAATATTCTTCGAATAAAGAATAATCCTATATTTCGGCTATCAACTGTAGCCCTCTTCAGGAAAGTACATAAGATAGAGAACAGAGGGGACTTATAAACTACAGTAAGAAGAGATGTAGACAGTTGACCTCACTCAGGCGCGGGGCAAACTGGGGTGGCGGAGGAGGGAGGGGGTGAGGAGAGGGGAGGATGTAACGTCCGCACTAGCTTATTTATTGCTGCGCGTGAGATTATGTCAGGTGTCCACTGCCCTTTAGAAATATTAATATTAGGGCATTCCTCAATTAATGCTGATTCGACTATTTTCCTCCTGAAACCACAGTGGGACTTGAATACTAATCTGGCCTTACCCCAGTCGAAAGAATGATTCTTATTTTTAACATGAAGAAATACAGCCGAATTTTCCTGCCCATACCTAATTGACCTTTTATGTTCTGCCAATCTAGTGTTCAAGTCTCTCCCGGTTTGACCCAAGTAAACCAAATCACAATCTTTGCAGGGCAAACAATAAACACCAGGTGACTCAACTTCCTTCGGTTTTTGTTGAACGTTCACAATTTGCTTACGTACGGTGTTAGGATAGTGATAGGCAATAGTGAGACGTTCACGAGGAAACAATTTAGTAGAAGAACTGATGGTATTATTGAATGGAATTTTTAAAATGTCCTTAAAGGAGCGGTGAAAATTTGAGGGGACGGAAGTTTTAAAATGGTTGGCCCTAGCCTTACTGAGGGCTTGGTCCAGAAACCAAGGTGGATAAGCCAACTTCTCAAGTTGACATTTGATCACCTCAATCTCTTGGTCCAGAAATTGAGGACTGCAAATCCTGAAAGCCCTCAAGAAAAGGCCAGAGGCAACACTTTTCTTGACATTGTCAGGGTGATTGCTAAAAAAGTGGAGATAACTGCCTGAATGGGTGGGCTTACGGTATACTGTAAAGAATAAATTATCATCAGTTCTTCTTAACAAAATATCCAAGAAAGGGATTTGGTGTCCTTCTTCCCATTCAACTTTAAACTTAAGATTCGGGGTCAATTGGTTCAATTTATCATGGAACACTTCAAATGGGCCCCAACTGTCATCCCATGCCGAAAAGATATCGTCTACGTACCTGAGCCAAATCATTTCGGGCGGTTTGATGCTGGGCAAAAGGGTACACTCAAAATACTCCATGTACAAATTGGCCAAAACAGGAGACAAATTGGAACCCATACTGCAACCGAATTTTTGACGGAAGAATTGGTCTTGAAAGGAGAAAACATTTGAAGAAACACACAGGCGAACTAAAGCAAGAATTTTGTTGACAGGGAGGGGGAAAGAGTCTTGAAACGGTTGCAGTTTGGTTTCCAAAAAAGTAAGTACATCATCAACATTAATTTTCGTAAATAACGAGGAAACATCAAGGCTGAGGAGCCTTAAACCCTGAACTTTCATATTTTTGGTCTTAGAAATAAAATCACATGAATTTGTGATATGAGAATTAGAGAAATTACCTACGTACGGGGATAAAAGATCCGCTAGCCATTTAGCAAGTTTGCTAGTGCAGGAGCCACGGTTGGATATGATGGGCCTGAGGGGAATGTCTGTTTTGTGAATTTTAGGGAGACCATAAAAATATGGGAGCTTAGGGTTGGTAACTTTCAAATCAATAATGCGTTTATCAACTGTGATATTACGGACTTGTCTGTTAAACTCGGCGGCTGCGTTCTTAAGGGGATTTTTGGTGAGTTTATTCTTTCTCCGACTGTGGGTTCCTGTGTGTCATTTACAAATGTGCTACTACATTTCTATTTAGAAATTGTTACACCCACGATGGAGGCTTCTCTTCCACTCCACCTCATCTTCAAGTCTTTTCCGGGACTAAAACAAGCCCATGAGTTGCTTAATGATTCGGCCACTTATGAAAAAACTCACCAAAAATCCCCTTAAGAACGAAAATTAATGTTGATGATGTACTTACTTTTTTGGAAACCAAACTGCAACCGTTTCAAGACTCTTTCCCCCTCCCTGTCAACAAAATTCTTGCTTTAGTTCGCCTGTGTGTTTCTTCAAATGTTTTCTCCTTTCAAGACCAATTCTTCCGTCAAAAATTCGGTTGCAGTATGGGTTCCAATTTGTCTCCTGTTTTGGCCAATTTGTACATGGAGTATTTTGAGTGTACCCTTTTGCCCAGCATCAAACCGCCCGAAATGATTTGGCTCAGGTACGTAGACGATATCTTTTCGGCATGGGATGACAGTTGGGGCCCATTTGAAGTGTTCCATGATAAATTGAACCAATTGACCCCGAATCTTAAGTTTAAAGTTGAATGGGAAGAAGGACACCAAATCCCTTTCTTGGATATTTTGTTAAGAAGAACTGATGATAATTTATTCTTTACAGTATACCGTAAGCCCACCCATTCAGGCAGTTATCTCCACTTTTTTAGCAATCACCCTGACAATGTCAAGAAAAGTGTTGCCTCTGGCCTTTTCTTGAGGGCTTTCAGGATTTGCAGTCCTCAATTTCTGGACCAAGAGATTGAGGTGATCAAATGTCAACTTGAGAAGTTGGCTTATCCACCTTGGTTTCTGGACCAAGCCCTCAGTAAGGCTAGGGCCAACCATTTTAAAACTTCCGTCCCCTCAAATTTTCACCGCTCCTTTAAGGACATTTTAAAAATTCCATTCAATAATACCATCAGTTCTTCTACTAAATTGTTTCCTCGTGAACGTCTCACTATTGCCTATCACTATCCTAACACCGTACGTAAGCAAATTGTGAACGTTCAACAAAAACCGAAGGAAGTTGAGTCACCTGGTGTTTATTGTTTGCCCTGCAAAGATTGTGATTTGGTTTACTTGGGTCAAACCGGGAGAGACTTGAACACTAGATTGGCAGAACATAAAAGGTCAATTAGGTATGGGCAGGAAAATTCGGCTGTATTTCTTCATGTTAAAAATAAGAATCATTCTTTCGACTGGGGTAAGGCCAGATTAGTATTCAAGTCCCACTGTGGTTTCAGGAGGAAAATAGTCGAATCAGCATTAATTGAGGAATGCCCTAATATTAATATTTCTAAAGGGCAGTGGACACCTGACATAATCTCACGCGCAGCAATAAATAAGCTAGTGCGGACGTTACATCCTCCCCTCTCCTCACCCCCTCCCTCCTCCGCCACCCCAGTTTGCCCCGCGCCTGAGTGAGGTCAACTGTCCACATCTCTTCTTACTGTAGTTTATAAGTCCCCTCTGTTCTCTATCTTATGTACTTTCCTGAAGAGGGCTACAGTTGATAGCCGAAATATAGGACTATTCTTTATTCGAAGTTTATTCTTTCTCGACTGTGGGTTCCTGTGTGTCATTTACAAATGTGCTACTACATTTCTATTTATATATATATATATATATATATATTTACATATATATATATAATATATATATATATATATATATATATATATATATAAAGATATATATATATACATATATATATATATACAAGCCCCTGGCTTCGCCAGCCCGGCTGCGGCGGGGGGCTTGTCCTGCGGCGCACCTCGCTTCGCTCGCGGGGGGCTACGACCAACCTTCAAACAAAGGCTATAAAATAAACAACTGTAAATTATTCACCTCTTTTATTTTCGTCATTTTTGTTTTTTAGAAGAATATTTTTATTTAGACTTACGCCCACGTGTTTTTAGTCTATATTTTGGTGGAGTCCCGTAGATCCGCTCGAGTCCTCAAGATCCGCTCGAGTCCCAAAGATCCGCTCGAGCCCTCAAGATCCGCTCGAGTCCCAAAGATCCGCTCAAGTCCTCTAGATCCGCTCGAGTCCCAAAGATCCGCTCGAGTCCTCTAGATCCGCTCGAGTCTCAAAGATCCGCTCGAGTCCTCTAGATCCGCTCGAGTCCCGCGACCGCGTATATGCGATTTATACCCTTACAGGGATGGCCCGTGTCACGGGGTCCGTCATTGTAATCGTTTTGCCGGATCCCCGTTCAAATCGGTTAGGGACGTCGTGAAATTGAAACATTTTGGAGAATTTTATTTTTTCGTCCCGCTCTCAGCCAATCGGCCGTCTCCGTTGCCGTGACGTCACCGCTCTCGGCCAATCAGTTGTCTCCGTTGCCGTGACGTCATCACTCTCTCAGCCAATCAGCGAGTTGAAACTCACCCAGGAATTTGCAAAGAATATTTTTAGGACAAAGTGTCACCGTAATACCATCTTTCCCCGACGTCCACAGCAGTTTTTAGAAGAATATTTTTATTTAGAAGAAGAAGAAGAAGAAGAAGAAGAAGAAGAAGAAGAAGAAGAAGAAGAAGGAGAGGAAGAGGAAGAGGAA
>NC_134815.1:29085726-29088226 GCF_046742065.1 Oratosquilla oratoria
TTTATTCATTCATTCATTCATTCATTCATGTTTAGTATTTCATTAGTTACAACCAGTGCTTCTATAAGGTAAAGAGCACCTTCAAGAGTCGAGTCACAGAAAAGAGAGTTAGAGAGAGCAACAAAAAAGAGTAATCTTGGAATGAGTAAGTGAGATTGAGAGAGGGAGAAAATAAAGAGCAGGTGTAAAGAGAAGACGAGAAAGATGTAGCGACAGTGGTTTAGAGAGAGTCGTTGAGAGAGTGAGGGAGTGAGAGCAGGTGAGTAAGAATTGAATGAATGAGAGGGAAAGAGGGAGTGAATGAGTGAGAGAGAGTTGATGGGTAAGAGAACCAGGGATAGATTATGTGATTGAAGAGTGGATGAGCAAGAGTGTGAGAAAGAAGAGAGAGAGAGAGAGAGAGAGAGAGAGAGAGAGAGAGAGAGAGAGAGAGAGAGAGAGAGAGAGAGAGAGAGAGAGAGAGAGAGAGAGAGAATGAGGGAGTGACTTGGTGAGTGAGTGAGTGAGTGAGTAAGAGTGAGAGAAAATAATCGAGAGAGAGTTAATGCGTGAGAGTGAGAGAGAGAGAGGGAGACAGAGAGTGAGAATGAGAATAAGAGCTGGGAAAAAAAGAGTGAAAGAGAGCGAGCTTGGGAGACATCACTGAAAGCAAAAACACAGAAACAAAAAACAAAGAATGAGTGTCTTATTGATGCGGGTGAGAAAGGAACGAGAAAGACGTGAGAGTGGGTGAGAGCGTGAGGGTGGGGCGAGGGGGAGCGAGGGGGGGGGCGAGGGGGCGAGGGGGGCGAGGGGGGCGAGGGGGGGGCGAGGGGGGGCGAGGGGGCGAGGCTGTGGGGACTTGTAATTGGGCGCCGTCCCTTGAGGGCGAGCTCAGTCAAATCTCATTCGGTCTCGAATATTTGTTCTTTCTTGTCCCATGTCTACCCTCCTCATCCTCCTCTTCCTCTTCCTTCTCTTCCTACTCTTCCTACCTCCTTCTCCTCCTCATACTCCGCCTCCTCCTCCTCCTCCTCCTCTTCCTTCTTCTTCTCCTACTTCTTCCTTTTAATTTTTCCTCCTCTCTCACTTTAACCTTGTCCTTTTTCTTTTCCTCTTCTCCTCTTCCTCCTCCTCTTCCCTCCTCCTCACCTTTCTTCTCCACCTCCTCCTCATCCTCATCCTGTCTCCCCCACCTCCTTCACTTCTTCCTCTCCTCCTCCTCCTTCCCTTCTCTTTCTTTTCCCCGTTCTCTTTTCCTTGTTGCTGTTCCTTTATTTCATCCCCCTGTCTCTTTCCTTCTCCCCTATTCCTCTTTTGTCGCTCCTCTATTCCTCCTCTCTTTTTCTCACGTTCTCTCTCTTTTGTTTACTCTTCTTGACTGTTCTATCAACTTTTCCTCCTCTCTTTTTCTTATTTCAATTCATCTCTATTTACTTAATTCCCTTCGCTTCTCTCTCTCTCTCATTCATCACTTTCCCTTTTACCTGGTATTTTTCTCTCCCTCCTCTCCCTCACTCTTTTATCTCCATCACTCTTTTTTCCAATATTTTTTTCCTCCATCACTCTTCTTCTTCTTCACTCTTTTCTCTCTCTCTCTTCATTCCTTCCCCTCGCTTCCTCTCCCGCCTAGTTCGATTCTTCTTCTCTTCTTTTTATCTCATATTCTTTAGTTTTTATTTCTTTATGCTTCTCTTTCTCCCTCATTCTCTGTATTTACTCTTTATCTTCCTATTTTTCTTCTTCCTCTTTCCTCTCATCCGTTTCTTCTCCTTCTTCTTCTTCTTCTTCTTCTTCTTCTTCTTCTTCTTCTTCTTCTTCTTCTTCTTCTTCTTCTTCTTCTTCTTCTTCTTCTTCTTCTTCGTCTTCTTCTTCTTCTTCTTCTTCTTCTTCTTCTTCTTCTTCTTCTTCTTCTTCTTCTTCTTCTTCTTCTTCTTCTTCTTCTTCTTCTTCTTCATTTTCTTCTTCTTCTTCTTCTTCTTCCCCTTTCTCCCTGCTCCCTTTTTCCATATCTTTCTCTCTCTCCTCATCCTTCTTTTTCTCTCTTCCTCTCTTCCCTTTCCTCATCCTCTTCCTCCACCATTGCATCATCACCATCATCATGAACGTCATCATCACCCTCACCATCATCGTTTGTGTCTTCGTCATCATCATATTCACAATCACTACCACCACCCATCATCACCATCACTATCACCACCACCACAATCACCACCACCAACACCATCACCACCACCACCATCACCACCACCATCATCACCACCATCACCACCACCACCATCACCACCACCACCATCACAACAACCACCATCACCACCACCATCACCACCACCACCATCACCACCACCACCATCACCACCATCACCACCACTACCACCATCACTATCACCAACACCAACACTACTATCACCACCACCTCCACCAGTATCACCAACACCACCACCAGATAAACTACACAGTGTGCGATTATTATGATATCAAAGAATTATTTGTGTGTACATGTGCCAATATAGAACACCTC
>NC_134815.1:29090726-29095726 GCF_046742065.1 Oratosquilla oratoria
GAAGGGCTGGGACATCGCGTTAAGCATTTTCCCCCGCCAACTGTACCAAGTTGGCTGAAAAAGGACAGCAGATTTAAGGTTATTTCAGTCAGAATCCCCAAACTTCTTTAATATCTGGAGAGGGGAGTGACAAGGACCGTAGCAGGCCTCGATCGAGACAAGAGACCCAAGGGATATTTTACGGGAACCCCTATGGAGAGGAGGAGGAGGAGGAGGGGGAGGAGGAGGAAGAAGAGAAGTAGAAGTAGAAGTAGTAGGAAGAGGAGGAGGAGGAGGAAGAAGAGAAGTAGGAATAGAAGGAGTAGGAGGAGGAGGAAGAAGAGAAGTAGAAGTAGAAGGAGTAGGAAGAGGAGGAGGAGGAAGAAGAGAAGTAGGAATAGAAGGAGTAGGTGGAGGAGGAGGAGGAGGAGGAGGAGGGGAGGAAGAGAAGTAGGAATAGAAGGAGGAGGAGGAGGAGGAGGAAGAAGGGAAATAGAAGGAGGAGGAGGGTGCGAATGAAGAAGAGAAGTAGGAATAGAAGGAGTAGGAGGAGGAGGAGGAGGAAGAAGAGAAGTAGAAGTAGAAGGAGTAGGAAGAGAAGGAGGAGGAAGTAGAGAAGTAGGAATAGAAGGAGTAGGAGGAGGAGGAGGGTGAGAATGAAGAAGAGAAGTAGGAGTAGAAGGAGTAAAAGGAGGAGGAGGAAGAAGAGACGTGATAGTAGAAGAAGGAGGAGGAAGAAGAGAAGTAGGAGTAGAAGGAGGAGGAGGAGGAGGAGGAGGAGGAATAAGAAGTAGGAGTAGGAGGAGGAGGAGGAGGAGGAAGAGAGATAGAAAAAGGGGAGGAAAAGGAGGACGAGGAGGAGGAAGAGAATGATAAGAATGATGAATAGGAAGAGAGGAAAAGAGGTGGGGAAAAGAGATGGAAGAAGAAGAAAAGGGGAAACAGATGGAGGAGGAGGAGTATGAAAGAAAGAGGAGAAAGAAGGGGAGAAGGAAGAGAAATAGGAATAGAGGAAAAGAAGTGGGATAAGGAGATGAAATCAGAGGAAGAAGAGTAGTAATGGCAGGTAATGGAAGAAGAGGAAGAGGAGGAGGAAAAAGAAGAGGAAGGAAAGGAAAAGGAATAGGATGAGAAGAAAATAAGTAAGGAATGGAGACGGAAGAAGAAGTGGAGGAGGAGAAATAGGTGTGAGTTAGGGTGTGTGTGTGTGTGAGTGTGTATGTGTGTGTGAGTGTGTATGTGTGTGTGTGTGGGTGGGTGTGCGTGTGTCTGTGTACGCGTGCGTGTATGCGTGTGTGTATATATGTGTTTGTGTGTGTGCGTGTCTGTGCACGCGTACGTGCATGAGTGTGTATATATGTGTTTGTGTAAAATAAATGATAATAATAATGAAAGGTTTACTTCAATAGCAGTAGTACACTGACAATGATACAATGCAAAAGCTGATTAGAAATATAAAACTTAGAGTATATACACGGTACAAGTTTACATAGAGTTGATTATGTGCACAATGGATGGGATGGCACTGTTTTTGTAGCGGTCAGTCCTTGGCGCTTTGATTGGTACGAGCTTATTTCTGTGTCTAGTGGCGTGGCGTGGTAGTGGAGCGTCGGGAGGGAGAAAGTGACGGTGTCTAGGGTGGGAAAGCAGGCTTTCCCCAAATTTCTTTAGTGCCTCACCGTGCCGCTGGGACACCCTAGATAGAGTAAGGGTGGTAAGAGCGTGGTCGTGTGTGTGTGTGTGTGTGTGTGTGTGTGTGTGTGTGTGTGTGTGTGTGTGTGTGTGTGTGTGTGTGTGTGTGTGTGTGTGTGTGTGTGTGTGTGTGTGTGTGTGTGTGCGTGCGTCTATGCACGCGTGCGTATATGCGTGTGTATATATATATGTGTGTGTGTGTGTGTGTGTGTGTGTGTGTGTGTGTGTGTGTGTGTGTGTGTGTGTGTGTGTGTGTGTGTGTGTGTGTGTGTGTGTGTGTGTGTGTGTGTGTGTGTGTGTGTGTGTGTGTGTGTGTCTGTGTGTGTGTGTGTGTGTGTGTGTGTGTCTGTGTGTGTGTATGTGTGTGTGTGTGTGTGTGTGTGTGTGTGTGTGTGTGTGTGTGTGTGTGTGTGTGTGTGTGTGTGTGTGTGTGTGTGTGTGTGTGTGTGTGTGTGTGTGTGTGTGTGTGTGTGTGTGTGTGTGTGTGTGTGTGTGTGTGTGTGTGTGTGTGTGTGTGTGTGTGTGCAGAGAGAAAGAGAAAGTGGAATGTAGATGTGGTTTGTTTCCAATATTCACATAAACTATACTGTAACAGAGAACTCCAGCCTTCCTGGGGGCAAGTCAAGACTGTGAGGACTTGAGAAGAGAGGAGAGGTGAGGAGAGGAGGAGGGTGAAGAAGAGGGGAGGAGAGGAGAAGAGGAGGTCGCTCGAAGGTACGGTTATCGAAATTATGGGTTAGGACACGAACACCTCTTCTTGGCCGCCTTTTTTATATTCTCTTCTTCTTCTTCTTCTTCTTCTTCTTCTTCTTCTTCTTCTTCTTCTTCTTCTTCTTCTTCTTCTTCTTCTTCTTCTTCTTCTTCTTCTTCTTCTTCTTCTTCTTCTTCTTCTTCTTCTTCTTCTTCTTCTTCTTCTTCTTCTTCTTCTTCTTCTTCTTCTTCTTTTTCTTCTTCTTCTCCTCCTCCTACTCCTTCTTCTTCTTCTTCTTCTTCTTCTTCTTCTTCTTCTTCTTCTTCTTCTTCTTCTTCTTCTTCTTCTTCTTCTTCTTCTTCTTCTTCTTCTTCTTCTTCTTTTTCTTCTTCTTCTTCTTCTTCTTCTTATATTCTCTTCATCTTCTTCTTCTTCTTCTTCTATTTCTTCTTTTTCTTCTTTTTCTTCTTTTTTTCTTTTTTTGTATAATCTTTTACTTCTTCTTCTTCTTCTTCTTCTTCTTCTTCTTCTTCTTCTTCTTCTTCTTCTTCTTCTTCTTCTTCTTCTTCTTCTTCCTCTTCTTCCTCCTCCTTCTACTCTCACACGAGGCAACATTTTTTTAATAACACGAGTAATGAAACGATGACTTAATATGCCTACTTGTAAGTAATTTTTTATACTCAGTTTGTTATTGCTTTAAGTTTGGTCGTATGTACATATTTGTTCAAGCGCACTCACACGTTCTCTCACTTTCTCTCTCTCCCACTCTCTCTCTCTGTCTCTGTGTGTGGGTATATATATATATATATATATATATATATATATATATATATATATATATATATATATATATATTTACATGAGCACACACGCGTGCGCGCACGCATCACAACCACCACCTTCACCATTCCCATCACCACAACCACCTCCACCATAATCACCAACACCTTCAACAAGACTATCACCAACACCGACACTAACACCACCACCGCCTCTCCCACCACCACCTCTCCCACCACCACCACCACTTCCGCCAACACCACCACTTCCGCCAACACCAACTTTGTCCTCCACCACGTTCCAGTCATCATAACTCTATCTTTTACGAGGACGTCTCCGGTCGGCGTTTCTGCGGTCGGTCCCGGCTCGAGGGGCCCCGCCCGGATAATGACAGAGCGTCCGGGGTCCTGCCAAAGTGTCCCTTGTGGTCACGTGTCGCACCACCGGCCAGAGGACCCCCGCGGGCCCTCCCTCGGGGGACCTCCTGCCCCACGAAGAAATTTTGGTTCAGGTCACCTTTCATAGTGCTCTTAGTTCTGGGTTCGAATCCCGCATTCCCCTCCCATTTCCAGCAGGTATTCTTATGTGCCCCCAACGGTTCCTAAACGCATAGGGTAAAAGTAACGGCTTCGGCCGTAACTACTCAGATCCTCTTGGCGTAAGTTCCTCACCACCCTCTTTACCTTTCTAAGTAGCTTTTCCCTTCATATTCCCTCATCTTTCGTACCTTCTTTTTTCCTCTTTCCCTCATTCTCCTCCTTCCTCCTACCTCATTCCTGTTTACTCCCTCCTCCTTTTTTCCTTCCTCCTTTTCCTCCTTCCTTCCTCCTCCCTCTTTAATACTTCCTCTCTTCTCCCTTCCATCTCCACCCTTCCCCACAGGCTTTCTTGTAATGAGGTGTCGGACCCTTCGGCCGGGCAGACCCTTTGGCGGTTTCCTTCGCCGGCCTTCACTCTCATACTGACGAATGGACCAGTCGGTAAGTCGGGCTCTTAATCTCTCCTACCGATAAGGCCCGGCCTGCCCGCAAGGAAGGGGTGGGGAGGTGGGGGGATGGGAGGGTGGGGTGATCAGCTCATTTGCGGGTTGCCCGATGTTGATAGGAACACCCAAGGACGGAAAACGGGGAATCGGTCGACCGCCCTCGAAGTGTCTTCAACGCAAATACCACAAGAACCACCAAAGGCACTCGAGGGTGATGGCAGGTAATTAGTCTCAGGGGTAGAGCGGGGGGAGGGGGGAGGGCGGGGGAGGGGGTAAGACGGAGGAGGGTCTCAGTGAGTCGCTCCAAGAAGGAGGAGGAGAGAGGAGGGGAGGAGGGGAGGAAGAGGAGGTCTCAGGTGTTAAGTTAAATTAAATATTCTCTCCATGGTGACGGTGCTTGTGGTCGGGAACGTGGAAGCGTTAATGTCTTTCTTCTTGAGAGACGCCTCCTCCAACCACTCCCATACACACTCCATCGCAGCATCTTGGAGGAAATTCTCAGACTCTCATCCTATACGAACTCTTACGTCCCATGAACTCTTAGATTTCATCTCATACAAAACCTGTTCATATGCATATACATATACTGTATATATATATATATATATATATATATATATATATATATATATATATATATATATATATATATATATATATATATATATATATAATCTACTATTCCAAGTTTATTGCTGAACAATAGCCTCTCCTAAACTTTGCCTCATCACTCCTGCAAACTTTTCTTTGTCCCTTAACTTTCTCCCTGCTCTACGAGTACCTCTTCTACTAAGTCATCCAGTCCGTAAATCCAGAAATATTATTCCATTTTATTTAGATAAAAATGACTCAAGAAAATAAACAAGACGAAAA
>NC_134815.1:29100726-29105726 GCF_046742065.1 Oratosquilla oratoria
ATCAATCAACACAAAAATTCTATCACTAAAGCTAATCAAAATAAATTAATAAATCTGAACGGCGGCCATATTAAATACTCACGCCCACCAAATGGTTATATAAATTTAACCAATAAGATTCTTACTCCAGACCAAGAGGAAGTCCTTAATTTAGGGCTTAACTGCCACATTATGTCTAAACCTAAGAATTTTCAAAAAAGAACAGAATGCGAAATACTTATAGATGATGTAGAGAAATTATGTAAAAAAGGTGAAGTTATTGTTGAGCCCACTTTCAAACAAGAAGTTATTGCTGAAGCTCATAAATCAAGAGGAAAATATCACAGCAATTTGATTGACAAGAAACACATCGAGGCCGCAAAAGAGTTAAAATCAGACCATAGTATCACCATCAGGAAAGCAGACAAAGCGGCAACTTACGTACTCATGGACACCTCTGAGTATTTAGAAAAGATAGATACTATCCTCAATGATGCAACTAAGTTTAAAAAGATCAACAAAGACCCTACAGAATCACTCAAGAAAAAGGTAAATCGACTTATAGAAGGGAATAATGCTGCCAGCAAAATAAGATTTGATAAAGTTTCAGGAGAGTATGGTATGGGTTACTGCTATGGGACAGTCAAAACACACAAACATGGTAATAAACTCCGTCCCATAATCTCACAAATCCCTGCACCAACGTACAAACTCGCCAAGAAACTGTGCTCTATTCTAACTCCCTACACTCCCACCACCTATAGTCTACAATCTACATCTGATTTCCTAGACATTATCAAGGCAAACTCTGCTAAAGGTAGAATCGCTTCTCTTGATGTGGAGGGGTTATACACTAATATTTCCGTAGATCGAACAATTAACTACATCATCAACAAAGTGTACTACGATGACACTACACCTACACTAGACATTCCAGAACTTATACTACGTAAACTGCTTGAATGCTGTACAAAAGAGGTCCCGTTCACTTGCCCCCGCGGAAACAAATATTGCCAAATTGATGGAGTTGCAATGGGATCCCCCCTTGGAGTATTAATGGCAAACTTCTTCATGGGCTGCGTAGAAGAAAAAGTATTCAGTAAAACAGAAAAGCCAGATATTTAGTGTAGATACGTTGATGATGTCCTCATTAAAACCAATAACAGCAATGAAGCTGAAAAACTCCGCCACCTATTACAAGAGACATCTGAACTCACTTTCACTATGGAAGATAGCATTGACGGAGCTTTACCCTTCCTCGACCTCTTAGTGAAACAAAATGAACATTATTTTAATACAACAGTGTACACAAAACTCACAAACCCTGGACACTGCCTTAATGGGTCCAGTGAGTGCCCTCAAAGATATAAGGACTCTACCATCAGTGCCTATATCCGAAGAGCACTAACTCACTGCAGCACATGGACACAAGTGCATGATGAAATCGAACGTTCCACTCAAGTTCTAATCAATAACGGCTTCAGTGAAAAAGAGATAAATTTTCAAACAAAGAAAATAATGGACGGCTGGCATAACAACAACAATAATAAACAAAATAAAGAGAAAATCAACATATATTACAAATCTACTTTTTCGTCAGCTTATAAAGAAGATGAACGCATTATGAAACAAATTATAAAAAGAAACATTATACCAGTCAATCCAGAAAAAATACTAAACCTAGTGATTTATTATAAAACTAAGAAAACTAGCCACCTCCTTATTAGAAACAGCCCCCTACAAGAGAGAAAGGAACTTCAGAAATCACATGTCATCTATAGGTTCACATGTACACGAGGGAACTGTGAAGCCCTCCCATCCACCTATATTGGCATGACGACAATGAGGTTATCCCGTCGCCTCTCATACCACCTGACATCTGGAGCCCCTAAAAATCACTTAAGAGAAGCCCACAGCATAACATTAGCAAGAGAGACACTAGAGAAAAACACCGAGATTTTGGATTTATGTACTGATGATAGACGCCTCCCAATTTTAGAAGCGTTGTATATTAAAGAGTTGAGCCCAAACCTAAATGTACAAGCAGAAGACCTTAGAGCCCTTCCAAGCATGAGACAAACCGTTACAAATACAAATATGAGACATAACACCACAAACGCCAATACAAGACAAAACGTCACTCGTCCAACTACGAGACAAAACGCTATAACCATAAGCATGCCACATTCCGCCACGACACAAACCCGGAGGCTCCCTAGCGCACGTGACATTTCGTCCCTGCCCGTAATACCAGGTGACCTCCCCCAGTGATTAGCAAGTATAAGAACTCTAGTATAAAAATTAGATCTTAATTCTTATCCCTATAGCTACTGAAGAAGGGTCTTGAACCCGAAATCGCGATCTAGCTAATATGACTACATACAGCCAAGTCATAAATTTCCTTCCTAAGGAACACAAATCCATAATAAGGTATATGGAAAATACCTTTAAGAAAATTATTAATGCACAACTAGCAATCACTTTTAATTAAACATATATACATATATATATATATATATATATATATATATACATATATATATATATACATATATATATATATATATACATTCATACATATATACACATATATATACATATACATATATATATATATATATATATATATATATATAAACTCTTTTGTATCTTATCTTGTTTTGTTTTATTTTGTATGCGGGCTGTAAGTTGACATTTCCATCGTAGGGAACAGTGAGGAAGGTCTGCTGGCGTCGGTCAGTAGCTCCCTATCCCCATTAGGAACTTCCCAAAGTACCAGGGGACCTGTTCCTTTTCTCAGCCGTTCCCATTCCCTCGTATTTGCCGTTCCCCCGTTCCCCTTCAGAGAGCTTATCCAAAGTAAACCCCATTTTTCTTTGTAAAGTTTAAAGTTATTATGTTGGACAAGCAAATAACGATTGAAGTTGGTTGGGTTGTCTACTACTGCTCTGTACTGAGGCTGTGAGATGGTGACATTACTTGTAAGGGTATGGTGAGATGGTGAGACCGAGTTGTGAATATACAGTAAAGAATATTGTGTTATTTTATTTGTGAGATGGTGACATTACTTGGAAGGGTATTGTGTGATGGTGAGACAAAGTTTTGAATATACAGTGAAAATATTGTGTTATTTTATTTTGTGAGATGGTGACATTACTTGTAAGGGTATGGTGAGATGGTGAAACCGAGTTGTGGCTTATTGTTTTTTGTGAATATACAGTGAAGAATATTGTGTTATTTTATTATAGGAGTGGCACTACACCCAGGAGTATGGTGATTCCAAATTGTGTTCGTTTATTGTGTTGGTAAATTGACGCGCAAGAATATTGTGTTATTCTATTAAGGGAGTCACAATATTCGCAGCAATACGATGAAATGGTTTGGTATACTCGCATATTTGGTGATGAGAATATACTTAGGACTATGGTGAGATATAGTGTTTTCTTCTATTCTGAGGGTTACAGTATTCGTAGCAATATGGTGATGTGGTGAGCTATATTGTGTTCTGCTATTTTGATAGTGACAAGAAACTCAATGGTATGGTGTGGGGTAGTAAGCTGTATTATGTTCATTTGTTGTTGTGGTCACAATACATTGTATTGGCGGTGACTGGATATTCAAGGATATGGTGGGATGGTGATTGGTATTGTGTCGATCTAAATAGGTGAAATTAAAGTGAAAAATGTATTGATAGATTAATTATTTTTTTTATCATGCATATATTTATTGTATTGTTATTATCTTATTCATTCATTTAATTTGATTTGTTTTGTTTATAATGTATCATTGTGCTTTGCGTTCATATATATATATATATATATATATATATATATAATATATATATACAGTATATATATATATACATATGTATACATATATATATATATATATATATATATATATATATATATATATAAATATATCATATATATGTATATATATATATATATGTATATGTATATATATATTATATAAATATTTACATATATATATATATTTACATATATGTTTATATATATATTATATATATATATATATATATATGTTGCCTCACCTTTTTTATTATTATTACTTTATTTATTAATCTAACTTTATTTATTTTGCATATAATGCATTGTGCTTTTTGTTAATTTTGTCGTTGTTATATTTCTCTTCATCCAGGGAAGCTTTTTCCCCCTTACCAGGGAAGTAGACAAAGTCAAAAAGCCCATACCCACTCCCATCCATTTCATTCCACCCATTCCACTCCCATCCATCTCCCTTTCCTCCTTCACGTCTTAGCTCCTCATAGATTCATTAACTGCTTAATTAGCGTAGCAGTTTAACACAGTTGATTGAAGTCATCTGATGGCAAATAAGACAAACACACAACGTTACTTGTTAATAGTTGATCAAAATATAGTTTAACTTTCTTAAGTGTGAAAGCGGATTTCAAAAAATGTATGAAATCATCTGAAGCCTGAGTGCATATGACAACCCAAACCCCTTCGTTATTACATCTGTGATTAAAAAGATAAGTAAACAAATAAATAAATGAATAAATTAATTAATTAATTAATTAATTAATAGAATACATTGTAAAACAATCTCTGCCGCAGTGTCTCGAAACATTGGCTGTGCGATTTCTGACCCCAAGGCAATGACGTTACCGTTGTACCACGCTGATCACATATAAAAGAAATGATCTGGAACTTGACCTGCTAAGCATGTTTCGTAACTTCACACAGTATTTGGCAACTTATGTATAGGACACTATATAAAACACTCTTTCGAGTCCGTCATAATTACGTTGCTAAGTAGAAGAGAATTGACTGGATTATGCCAGTGACGCTTTTTGAAGTATCTATTACAATTACAATCTAAAATCACATTTATGTCCAATATTTTTTTTTTTTTTTTTTTTGCGAATTTCCGTCTACATAGACAAGACCAAGATCGGCAATTTTGACCCACCCTGTACAATGGTCTAAAGTTGTTTGAACACGTTGTACAAGTTTTGGGCCTTACGCTACAAAGCCCTT
>NC_134815.1:29135726-29138226 GCF_046742065.1 Oratosquilla oratoria
ACCCATATATCCCTGTCTGTCTCTGTCTCCGTCTATATCTGTGTCTGTCTCTGTTTGTATAAATCTATCTGAGTCCGTTTTTCTGTCTGTTTGTCTGTTTCTCTGTCTCTCTGTTTGTCTTTATATTTGCCTACATACTTTTCTGTCAGTCTATCTCTCTTTTCACAATCGTCTGTATATCTCCTTTTTGTTTTCTTCGTTCTTCCTTTTCCTTCTCTTTCTTGTTTCTTTCATCTTCTTCTCTTTTCCTTTCTGTATTGTTCTCATTCTCTTTTGTCTCTTTTATTCTGTCTTTCTCGCCTTCCATCCTCTACTCTCTCTTCTCTTCTCTTCTCTTCTCTTCTCTTCTCTTCTCTTCTCTCCTCTCTCTCTCTCTCTCTCTCTCTCAAATGTCATGGGGCTCAGCTGCTAATAAAAACCCAGATTGAAAGAGTACACAAAAATTACAAAACTTTGCTGCTAGAGTTGCTGTAGGGGGAATAGGTAAATACGACCACGTCTCGACCCGCGATTAAACGTTTGAATTGGCTCAAAATAGAAAATACAGTGTTTCATTTGATATATGTATGTTATATTTAAAATATTAAAAAGAGATTCCCCCGAATGGTTGTATAGAAATATCTTCGCACATCAGTATAACAAGAGATAGGCCATCAAAGGCAAAGACAGAATCTCTAGTTCATCGGTTAATACTGAAATAGGCACAAGAATGATACCTGTAAGAGGGCCTAAGACATGGAATAAACTCCCTATCCAGCTATTAGAGACATAACATCAATAAATGTGTTCAAAGATAGGTTGCGTAAATATTTTCTAGATAATCTAATGTAAGTCAGCAAACATTTGTTAGCGTATAATAATGCACTAGTAACGACAAGGTTTTTTTAAGCATATTTCGATTTTGTAACATTTGTGAATTTTTTTTTTTTTTTTTTTTTTTACCTCCATGTTCTTGCGGTTGATAAGCAACTGCTAATACAAGTTTTTAAGCTTATATCATTTTGTACTATTATAAAATCGTGAGTTTTTACCTTCAAATGTTTTTATGTGTACAAAAATATGTACTCACTATGTAATGCTCCTTGTGAATATTGTAAATAATGTAAAGAATACCCAATTGAAATTGGAATAAAAAAAAGGAATTTTTATTATTATTAATATTATTATTATTACACTCTCTCACTCTCTCTCCGTCTCTCTCCTCATCGGCTCTCCTCTCTTCTTCTAACTCTCTCTCTCTCTCTCTCTCTCTCTCTCCTCTCTCTCTCTCTCTCTCTTTCTTTCTCTCTCTCTCTGTCCCTCTCTCTCTCTCTCTCTCTCTCTCTCTCTCTCTCTCTCTCTCTCTCTCTCTCTCTCTCTCTCTCTCTCTCTCTCTCTCTCTCTCTCCTCTCTCTCCTCTCTCTCCTCTTTCTCTGCCTCTTTCCTCTCTCTCTCCTCCCTCTCCTCTTCTCTCTTCTCTCTTCTCTCTTCCCTCCTCTCTCTCCTCTTCTCTCTTCTCTCTTCTCTCTTCCCTCCTCTCTGTCCTCTCTCTCCTCTTTCTCTTATCTCTCTTCTCTCTCCTCTCCTCTCTCTCTCTCTCTCTCTCTCTCTCTCTCTCTCTCTCTCTCTCTCTCTCTCTCTCTCTCTCTCTCCTCTCTCTCCTCTCTCTCCTCTCTCTCTCTCCTCTCTATCCTCTCTCTCTCCTCTCTATCCTCTCTCTCTCTCTCTTACTCTCTCACTCTCTCTCTCTCTCTCTCTCTCTCTCTCTCCTATCTCCTCTCTCTCTCTCTCTCTCTCTCTCTCTCTCTCTCTCTCTCTCTCTCTCTCTCTCTCTCTCTCTCTCTCTCTCTCTCTCTCTCTCTCTCTCTCTCTCTCTCTCTTAAGATATTTCCGAGAAAGAGTTCCTTTGGGGAAACATCCGGGGAAGGTTTATGGCAGCTTCAACGTTCCTCACTAGCGCTTCTGTCCTTTGAGACTGTAGGAAGTAGGAGAGGTGGTAAAAAGGGAGATTTCAGGATATAAGTCTGTCATTGTAAAAAAAAAACAAAAAAATGCTACATTACTCTAGCCCGTAGGGGTGTGACTAAAGTTATTAATGTCTTGAAAAACTAAACTTTAGACTGTATATAATATATATATATATATATATATATATATATATATATGCAGAAGAAATCACTTGAACGCGTGATACTAGTATGCAGACAAACCACTGGGAAAATGAAAGAGATGAGACCGAGCGCTTTCGTCTATTCAGACATTTTCAAGGTGTCTGAATAGACGAAAGCGCGCGGTCTCCTCACTTTCATTTTCCCAGTGGTTTGTCTGCATATATATATATATATATATATATATATATATATATATATAATTATATATATATGTATATATATACATATACATATACATATATAAATATATATATATATATATATATATATATATATCTATGGATGTATATAAGTGCGCAATTGTAAAAGAGAGCTCCGTCACTCTGGTCCGTGGGGTGTTATTAAAGTTA
>NC_134815.1:29143226-29148226 GCF_046742065.1 Oratosquilla oratoria
CATGAGAGATGATGATGAAGAGGAATAAGGGAAGTAAGAAAAGGAAGGAGAAAAAGAGAATTAAAAAAAATTAAGGAAGAGGTGTAGGAAGAAGGAGAGGAGAGGCAGAGTGGAAGAGGAGAAGAAAGAAGAGAAGAGGAGGGGTGAAGCTTAAGAGAAAAGGAGGAAGTGGAGGACAGAGAGAGAGGAGTGGAGTGACAGGGTGGAGGAGAAGAAGGAAGAAGAGAAAAAGGGAAGTGAAGCTTAAGAGAGAAAGAGGAAGAAGAGAAGTAAAAGTATAAGGACGAAAAGGAGAACACAGAAAAAAAGAAGAGAAGAAAGACGGAAAAAGAGGAAGAGGAAACAGAAGGAAGAAGAGGAGGGGGAAGAGTGAAACTGGTATTAGGAGGAGAGAGAAGAAAAGGACGAGGAAGAAGAAAACCGAGAGATTAATGAGGAAGACCAAAGAGAGGAAGAAGAAAACTCGAAGATAAAAGGATGAAAGTCTATACAGAAATAAAAAGGACGAAGAAAAAACAAAAACGAACAAATTGATGGTGAAGAGGAAGAGTATAGAAGCTGGAGATAAAGAGGGTGATAAATGGAAGGAGATGAAGAGGATGGAATAAGAAAAAAATAAAGATGAAAAAACAAAGAACAAGATGACGGAAAAAACATTCAGCTTAGAAATGGCTTTTACGAATAGTCTGTGATGGGGTAATCTAATCATTCTTGCATATCTTTCAGACTGCGGTCAGGGGATTTTAATCAGCTGACGGAGCCCCCCTCCCCCCTTCTCCCCTTCCCCCCACTGGCGTGTAAGAGTTAATTAAGGAGATAGCAGAGAAGGTGATGGAGATGAAGGGAAGAAGAGAGATGAGGAAAAGACTCTTGGAATAAACGAGGGCACAACATCAAGGCTCTACTGACGGCGACGTGGGTGAGATGGTGAAACGATGGTGATGATAATGATGATGATGATGATGATGATGATGATGATGATGATGATGATGATGATGATGATGATGATGATGATGATGATGATGATGATGATGATGATGATGATGATGATGGTGGTGGTGGTGTCGATGATGATGATGATGATGATGATGATGATGATGATGATGATGATGATGATGATGATGATGATGATGATGATGATGATGATGATGATGATGATGATGATGATGATAACGATGATGATGATGATGTCCATGATAATGATGATGATAATGACGGCGATGACTATGATCATGACGATGATGATAATCATGACAACGGTGACTATGATCATAACGACGACGACGACGATGGTGATGATGATGATGATGATGATGATGATGATGATGATGATGATGATGATGATGATGATGATGATGATGATGATGATGATCATGATCATGATCATGATCATGATGATAGTGGTGGTGGTGATGATGGTGTTAAGGATTAGCAGGGCGTCAGGATGATTGGGATAGATGAACGAAAGGAGGGGAGGAGGAGGAGGAAAGGAGGAATAGGCTGAGGTAACGGCAATGTCGATGGTGGTGGTGATGGTGATGGTGATGATGATGATGTGATGATGATGATGATGATGATGATGATGATGATGATGATGATGATGATGATGATGATGATGATGATGATGATGATGATGATGATGATGATGATGATGATGATGATGATGGTGACGGTGGTAGATGATGAATAATGGAGTTGGTGATGATGATGATGATGATCATCATCATCATCACCATCATCATCATCATCATCATCATCATCATCATCATCATCATCATCATCATCATCATCATCATCATCATCATCATGACGATAAAAGCTTGAGGTGATGGTGATGATAATTGTGATGATGGTGAAGGAGTCATTAAAGATCCCTATAATGAAAATGATAATGGAAGTGTCATGTCAGTGGTGAAGATCCCAGTGGCAGAAGCAGTAGCAACAGTGGTGTTGGTGCAAGTGATGATCGTGGTGGTAGTGGTGGAGTTATGATTGTGGTGTTTGGTAGTGATATGGAGGAAAAGAGAGGAAGAATGAGTTGTGGGAAATGAAAATGGAGAGAGAGGAAGAGAGTGGATTAGGGAGGAAGAGTGGGGAGTGAAGGAAAATGAGGTGGGGGAGGAGGGAGATGAGGAGGGAAAGAATGGAGAATGGAGGGAAAGTGGGATGCGGGGGAGGAGGGGGAGGTGAGATGGGAAGAGAGAGAGAGAATGGAGAGGGAGAGGGGGAAAGTGTGAGGGAGGAGGAGGAGGAGGAGGAGGGGGTAGGGGAAGAGGGGGTGAGTAAAGGAGGAGGAGGAGGAGGGGAGGGAAGGGGGGATAGTGGAGGTAAGGTGGGGGGATGGGTGTAATTTATAACGCGTTGCCTCACACATTACTTGTGATTTATAGCAGCGGCTCCTGCGTTCTGCCTCAGTTCTTCCACCTGAAACCAACCTCCCCCATTTCTCTCCCCCCAATTTCTCCCCCTTTATCTCCCCCATTTCCCTCCCCATATCTCCTCCCCCATTTATCTCCTCATTTTCCTCCCCATTTATCTCCATTTCTCTCACCCCATTTTCTTCCCCCATTTCTCTCCCTATTTCCCTCCCCATTTCTCTCCCTCATTTCTCTTCCCCATTTCTCTTCCCCATTTTCCCCATATTTCTCTCCCCCTATTTCTCTCCCCAATTCTCTTCCATTTATCTCGCCCAATTCTCTCCCCATTCTCTCCCCCATTTCTTCCCATTTATCTCCCCCATTTTTCTCTAACCACTTCTCTCGCCCTATTTCTCTTCCTCAATTTCTCCCACCCGTTTCTCTCACCCAATTTTCTCGCCCATTTCTCTCCCCATACCTCTCCCCATTCTCTCCCCATTTATCCCATTCCCGTTTTTCCCATTTCTTTTCCCTATTTATTTCCCCCATATCTCTTCATTTCTCTCTCCCATTTCTCACCCCATTTCTCTACCATATTTCTCTCCTCATTTCTCTTCCCCATTCTCTCCCCATTTCTCTTTCCTATTTTCTTCCTCTATTTCCCCCTTTTCTCTCCCCATTTATCTCCCCAATTTCTGTCCCCAATTTCTCTCACCATTTCTCTCTCCCTTTTCCCTTCCCCTATTTCTCTTCCTTCATTTCTCTCCCCCTTTCTATTCCCTATTTTCCCTCATTTCTCTCCAACTATTTCTCTCCCCCATTTTTCCGACTATTTCTCTTTCCACATTTCTCTCCTCATTTCTCTCCAATCATTTCTCTCCTCTATTTCTCTCCAACCACTTCTCTCCCCCATTCCTCTCCCCCTTTTCTCTCTCCTCATTTCTCTCCCCCATTTCTCTCCCTCCACCCCTCTTCCCCCTCCTCTTCTCTTTCCTTTTCTCTTTCACCCATCTCTGTCTCCTTTTCTCCCTCCTTTTCCCCCACAACCTTTCTCCATCATTTTATCTCCCTATTACCTCTCCCTCCTTTTCTCCCCCTCACATCTTTCCCTCCCTTTCTCTCCCACCCTTCTTCTCCCTCTTTTTATCCCTCACTCTCTTCTCCTTCCTCTTTAGCTCCACCCATCTTTCCCTCCCTTACCCTCCCTATTCTCTATCTTCTTCTCCCCCATTCCTCTTCCTACGTTTCTCCCCCGTCCCTCTTCTTCCTCCTTTCCTCCCCCACCACCTCTCTCCCTCCTTCCCTTCTCCCTCCTTTTCCTCCTCCTTTTCTCCCACAACCCGTCTCCCTCCTTTTCTCTTTCCCTCAATCCCCACCTCCCACCTTCCCTTCCTTCCCCAATTTCGTTTTCCTCCTTTTCTCCCTCCCTCACTCCTTTTCTCCCTCTCCCTCCTCTCCCTTCTCACTATCTCCTTCCGTTTCGCCTTCCTTCCTTACTTCTTACCTCCTCCATCTTTTTACATCATCCCTACCTCTCTCCCTCCCTCCCTTCCTCCATCTCCCGTATTCCCTTCCTTTCTTCCTTCCTTCTCTCCTTCCTACCTCCTTTCCTTCTTTTCTACGTTCCTCCCTTCCTCCCATACACCCTCACTCCCTCACTCCCTCACTTCCTTCCTCCCTCCATCCCTCACTCACTCACACACTCACTCATTTCCTACCTTCCTCCCTACCTACCTACCTACCTACCTACCTACCTACCTACCTACCTACCTACCTACCTACCTGCCTACCTGCCTACCTACCTACCTATCTCACTCCCTCCCTCTGACCTTTCTCTCTCCCTCCCTTCTTCCCTCCCTTCCTACCTACCTACCTTCCTACCTACCTACCTACCTTCCTACCTTCCTACCTACCTACCTACCTACCTTCCTACCTACCTACCTACCTTCCTACCTTCCTACCTACCTACCTATCTCTGACCCTTCTCCCTCCCTCTCTTCTTCCCTCCCTCCGTACCTACCTACCCACATACCTACCTACTTACCTAACTCCTTCCCTCCCTCCCTCCCTTCCTCCCTACCTCCGTACCTACCTACCCACATACATACCTACCTACCTACTTATTTACTTACCTACCTACCTACCTCCTTATCTACCTACCTACCTACTAACCTACTTATCCATCCTACCTACATAAATTCCTTCCTTTAGCTTTACCTCCCTCTCCTTCCCATCCCCTGTATTCACTCTTGGAATGTCCTACTTATAACCCTGCGTGGAGCAGTGGATAGTGTCTCTGACCCACACTCGATGTACCGGGATCGATCCTCGGTTAATGGTAAACAAAGGTCAATCCGCATTCTCATCATCCTCCCTGTCTGTATTGGTTGATAAGGCTAGAAGCGCTGGTAAACTACAGTCCATAACAACATAATTGGGAATCATCAGAGGTACAGTCATGGTAAAAATATTTGATACACTCAGAGTTCTTAATACAAAAATATTTATTCATTTATTTATTTATTTATTCATTTATTTATCTTATTCTATTTTTGACCGACAATATTTCTTATTCTATCTATCCAAGAAATTCACCGAAGCGTAAGAAAGATAATACTAGAAAAAATAAAATACGTACTCGAC
>NC_134815.1:29155726-29160726 GCF_046742065.1 Oratosquilla oratoria
AACTCGGTTTGTCAAACCCGGTTTGCCTAACTCAGTTTGTCAAACCCGGTTTGTCAAACTCGGTTTGTCAAATCCAGTTTGTCAAACTCGGTTTGTCAAACCCGGTGTCAAACAAGTGTTTGAAGTGATGTTTGACCGTGTGAACGGGTATTTTATTGTTTATTTCTTTGTTATTATTTGTCTGTTTGTTAATTGTTATTTGCTTGATTATCATTTATTATTAGTTATCTGTCAATTTATTATTAGTTAACATTTACCTGTTTGTTTATCATTTAACTATAACTATGCATTTATTTATTTTATCTATTATTATTTACATTATCATAATTCTTATTATTTTCTTCATTTATCATTATTATAATTTTTTTCGCATCTGACCTAGTTATAGATCAAAAGGTCTCCTGTCGGCATGCTCCGCCTTTGTAATCCTCTGTCATACGCGTTTGACAACCAAATACCCCATTCACACATCACTTCAAACACTTGTTTGACAAACCGGGTTTGACCGTGCAAATGGTCCTATAGAAGTGTGACACACAAAGCGCAATTGATTGTAGAAATGGTGGTGAGGATCCTACGCTAGGAGGCGCTGAGTAGCTGCGACCAAGGCCGTCACCTTTGCTCTATGGCTTTTGGGGACTGTTGGGGGAACCGGAGAGGAGTGCGGGATTCGAACACACAACTATGCTGACTACGGCACCAGCGCACACTGAATATGATTTTCTAACAATTTCTCATTTCTCAAAACAAATACTCAAAAGTCGTCTGGAGTAAGGTCTATACAAGAACAGGTTGGTTCATTCCATAGAGAGAAGGAAAGATATGATGTCATAAGAAGGTACTCACGACGTCATATTAGTTTTTTTTTTTTGACTGAACTACCCTTTTCTTATTTCGACTTTGTGCAGGAAACGTAGCATACTCGGGGTATTAGTTACCAGTCAGTGAAATCAAAACGCATAGACGTCACATAGCCGTACTCGCCATTCCCTGCAGTTAAGGAGAATATAGATAACAAACCGACTAGTAGGACTTGTAGTGATGATGATGATGATGATGATGATGATGATGATGATGATGATGATGATGATGATGATGATGATGATGATGATGATGATGATGATGATGATGATGATGATGATGATGATGATGATGATGATGATGATGATGATGATGATGATGATGATGATGATGATGATGATGATGATGATGATGATGATGATGATGATGATATGGTTTAACGTCACAAACTCACTTCTATCGGAAGGCTAGGACGATGCCCCTCACAGAGAACTTTGTAGCGTGGAATTCAATGAACCATGCCCTTGGTTCAACTTCGCCGGTAGCAGGATTCGAACCGCCATCCCCTCGACCTTCGCCGCAAGTAACGACGCCCTAATGGGCAAATTTAGGTTTAAGAAGGAAATAGACAAGAACTGGTTTACCTAACAGAGTGGTTAACGAATGAAATAGAATTACTAACCATGTAGTGATCACTGAAACTATTCGTTGTTTTGAAAGGAGATTAGACTACATTATGGAAAGGGATGATAGGTGATTATAGATAAGGAACTGTCTAGTGTAGGCCTTATGGTCTCTTATAGTCTCCTCTATTCTTATGTTCTCATGTTCTTAGTGGGGACCATTCCCAGTAGTTACTATCAGGCCGTAGGCCAACGCAATGACTTGCTATCCCTTTAGTCTACGGCAGGAGGCGCTTAGCTTAAACCAAAGCAGATTCCTTTGTCTCATGTGCTCGGGCAAGTGACAGTCACCGGGGCCTCCGTGGCTGTTAAGTGAGATAGCGATACAACACTACAATGACAACTTTAAGCGAGCCCTACAAGAACAATATTATTGCGCAATATTCCGTATTGTACAATGTTACTGAAGGTTTAGGGATGATATTGAATAGACACACGTGTTTGGCCTGTATATTTGATGTCTTCAATATATTGTGTCATTGTTCAGCACCATCCCCATACCGACAATAATATTGCACAATGCGGAATATTTCGCAATAATACTGATCATGTAGGGCCCGCTTTTAGACACTTCCTTCTGGTTTCCAACAAAAGATTTTCTTCATTCAGGAGTAAGACCTCAAGCTTAGTTGAACAGAGCAATCTTATTAATATAATTTCATTACAGAAATAATATTAACAAGATTGAATAATTCAAATAATAGTAAAATAGAATAAAGTTGAGAGGGGTTGAGCTTGTGAGACGCATGGAAGAAAGAATTCCAAAAATTGTAACGATGGGTATACTACCAGGGATGGATGGATAGACTGAAGAAGGTGAGGAGCTTACCCCAGGAGGCGCGTAGCTGCAGACGAGGCCATCGCCTTTGCTCTATTATGCGCTTGATTTGTTGGGACAGGTCATAGTCATTGCTGGGAACATGGAGAGTAGTGCGAGATTCGAACCCACAACTTAGCGAATCCGAGACCATCACGATTCCGAATGCACCACCAGCGTATAAGAGGAATAGATCAAATATAGATAAATCAATCTTGATTGAAGAAACACAGGAGTGGAGGTGGACATGGAGTGGAGGAGGACATAGATTGGAGGGCCAGAACCAAGTGGTGGTTTAAGATCAAGTGGAGTGAGTGGATGAACACTTTGGCGTGCAATAACACTCTTAGTTATATTGTTCTTCCCAAAGGCAAGGGTTGTTCTTCCCTTGGAGGCGTACCATTGACCCGAAGTGGATAATCATGACGGAATGATTTTCTAAAGCGAGACTTTTTTTTTTCAGAAGGATGGAGGGGAGGGGAGAAATTCGTACGAAAATAATGAATTAATCGTTTCCAGGGAAATGTGTGAAGTCCACTTTTCGGCGAAATTTTGGTTCGTTGGAGGACCGAACGGAAGTGAGAACTAATTAGGCAGCCGTCCATAGTCAACACAGCGATGAAGGGCGAGTCACGTTCTCATCTTTTACGAAGAAGCAAAGGCCCGAATGAGGCCACAAAAAAAAAAAAAAAAAAGAGGGAGTGAACACTCAAGTGACGTAATGGTTTCTAAGAAAAAAAAAAGTGAGAATTGTACTCAAGGAACCCTTTGGTTCCAAAACGGGGGGAGGGGGGGACGCTTTCCTCTTTTCAAAGGGGGTGTATGAGATTTGTAGGGCATATATAAGGTGCTCAATATCATATATTCCAGTCTAATGTAAATTTGGATTTTTCTTCTTTTCATTCATTCTAAGAATCTATTTTTGAAGGTTATGAGGGGAGAGTATCCTGCCCATAGTCATAGAGGAACAGTTGTGTTCGCCTAACTTATATTAAAACTCTCTCTCTCTCTCTTTCTCTCTCTCTCTGTCTCTCTCTCTCTCTCTCTCTCTCTATATATATATATATATATATATATATATATTTTATATATATATATACATATATATGTACATATATATGCATATATATATATATATATATATATATATATATATATATGTATATAATATATATATATATATATACATATGTATATATGTATATATATATATATAATATGTATATATAATATATATATATATATATTATATATATATATATATATATATGCATATGCATATACATATATATGTATATATATATATATATACATGTATATATACATATACAGTATATAGCCATTCTATAGAACGGAGACCAAAATGGTACCGCATAGTCAAGGATGGGTCTAACTAACACCAGATAGAGTTTGATAATTACCTCTGCACTTTTATTCGTAACCGTCCTAGCAATGAAACCTAATGATTTGTTAGCTCTATTCCTTGCCCTAATGCACTGTTTCCTGGATTTAAGGTCAGGACTCACTAGAAATCCCAACTTTCGCTCGTACTCCGTTTTCTCTCAGTCTTCTTTTGAGGTTGTGTAACACTACTTTTAACACACTACACTTTGAGATATTGAAATCGATTTGCCATTTCGCCTACGATATGAATAATTTGTTAAGATCTTCTGGGAGAATCTTGGCGCATTCTCCTAACCTAATTAGGCGTCCTATCGTACAGTCGTCCGCAAACTTACTAATATCAATGTTAATCCCATTGTCCAAGTTGTTCATACACATAATGAGCAATAAGGGACCTAAAACGGAGCCTAGCGAACTCCACTAGAAACATTCTCCCATTTGAATTTTACACCTTTTATAGTGACCAACCTGTCTCGATCGTGTTTGCAAGGAGTTATGGTAAAAAAAAAAAAAAAAAAAAAAAAAAAAAAAGTTAATGTGATTGATAAGATGAAAATGTATGCACTAGGGACCATTCAATATGTGGTGATATATATATATATATATATATATATATATATATAAATATGTATATGTATGTATATGCATATATACATATGTATATATATATATATAAATATATACATATGTATATATAAATATATACATATGTATATATATATATATAAATATATACATATATGTATATATATGTATATATATGTATATATGTATATATATACATACATATATATATATATATATATATATATACATATATATTTATATGAGATAAAGTGCGTGTATATTGCAGGTACTCATAATGTCCCGGGGGTATTGAACAAGGTGGCGTGCTGTCCCCTGCTATCATTCATACTCCCTTCCGCGGCAGTTTCCGACAAGAGCCCCGATGATAATTTCGGGGTAAAGGGGGAAAGAGGGGACAGGAGGGGAGGTGGGGGTGGGTGGGTCAAAGGGGAACTTTGGACACGCGTTTATGATTGGGCACAAATCACAGGTAACAAGGAGGAATTACCGAGGATAATGGACTAATAGGGTGATAGTTAGGGGAGAAATGTAGTTACCTCACATAGGCAGGCTTTGGGGTGCCGAAGGAGGGGTATAACTATGACTGGAAATCACGTGTGCCCGTGTTTTTCCTTGTTCCAAATTACTGCTTATATTCTAGTTAACTATCGGAAGGGGTATAAGTTTTTATCCTATTGATTATGATTAATAGAATAATCATTTGAGTG
>NC_134815.1:29173226-29175726 GCF_046742065.1 Oratosquilla oratoria
TAGTACAATTGGAAGTATACAAACGCAGGAAAGTATTTGTACAACAATGAACTTCAGAAAACACATGTCATCCATAGGTTCACTTGTACACGAGGGAACTGTGAAGCCCTCCCATCCACCTATATTGGCATGCCGACAATGAGGTTATCCCGTCGCCTCTCATACCACCTGACATCTGGAGCCCCTAAAAATCACTTTGGAGAAGCCCATGGCATAACACTAGCAAGAGAGACCCTAGAGAAAAACACTAAGATCTTAGATTTATGTACTGACGGTAGACACCTCCCAATTTTAGAAGCATTGTATATTAAAGAGTGAAGCCCAAATCTAAATATACAAGCAGACGACCTTAGAGCCCTTCCAAGCACGAGACAAGCCGTTGCAAATACAATCATGAGACATAACACCACAAACGCCAATACGAGACAAAACGCCACTATTGCAAATACAAGACAAAACGCTATAACCACAAGCATGCCACATTCTGCCACAACACGAACCCGGCGGTTCTCCAGTGCACGTGACATTTCATCACTGCCCGAAATACCAGGTGACCTCCCCAAAGTGATTGGCAAGTAAGAAACTCTAGTATAAAACTTAGAAATCTAACTAGACTCATCAGATTAATTCTTATCCTAATAAGAAAGAACATCCCTATAACTAGTGAAGAAGGGGTCTTGAACCCGAAATCGCGATCTAGCTAATATAACTACATACAGCCAAGTCATAAATTTCCTTTCTAAGGAACACAAATCTATGATAAGGTATATGGAAAATAAATTTAAGAAAAGAATTAATGCACAACTAGCCATCACTTTTAATGATAAATGCATTAGAGAAAAACTGCTGCCCAAATACACCTACAATATATGTATATATATATATGTATATATATATATGTATAATATGTATATATATATATGTATATATATATGTATATGTATGTATATACATGTATATAATATATATATATAATATATATATATATATATACATATATATATATATATGTATATCCACATGTGCAGACTAGAGAAAGACCTGCGCATCTGCATGGCGCTCTCGTGTATGTATGTATGTATATATATATATATATATATATATATATATATTGGAAGTAGGCCGTTAATAATGCATGCGTTGTTAAAGTCAACAGCTGAGATAGCATTATTCTGTTTATAGAATATCTTTTCTATGTTACGCACTAATGTGCGGTCGTCTGGATGCAGATTTCTGAGTAGAGTACTGAAGTCCATGGTGTTTTCCTCTAGACGTCTTTCGGCTCTAATTAGCCATCTTCAGGAGGTGTTGTCTGGTTGAATTGTTGACAGAGAATGACGCGGTTTGATCGTGTGGCGGTATATATCGGCGGAGAGCGGAGTGCCCAAACGTCCGCCCGCCAATCAGCGCCTAAATTCTCGGTACATTGGCGTCACCACTACAACACTGTCTAAGAGAATTTCAGCACATCTGCAGGACGGCGCCATAAGAAGACACTACTTGTACGAGCATGGACTAACACTTAAGAGACACCATATGGAAGGCACCACCGCCATCATTGAAAGAAACAATGACACCAGAAGACTTAAGATGACAGAAGCGGTGCTAATTTACAATCAAAAACCCGCTATTAATATACAACAGCAACCTGAAACGTCATTACCAACGAGAAGACAGAGGATGCACCCCGCGCGCTGATTGGCGGGCGGACGTTTGGGCACTCCGCTCTCCGCCGATATATACCGCCACACGATCAAACCGCGTCATTCTCTGTCAACAATTCAACCAGACAACACCTCCTGAAGATGGCTAATTAGAGCCGAAAGACGTCTAGAGGAAAACACCATGGACTTCAGTACTCTACTCAGAAATCTGCATCCAGACGACCGCACATTAGTGCGTAACATAGAAAAGATATATATATATGTTGGTACATTATGACAAGTTGATGAAGGTGGAAAAAGAAGTCACGGGTCTAGTTCCGAGTTACTGAGTTTATTCCTGACCGGTTTCGCTCTATGCTTCTTCAGAGGAATGTGACTCTGGAGTGAAGCTGGCGGTATACATAGTCTGAGTAAGACCGCGTTCCCTCCTTGGAGGTGGGTTACGTTTGGTTGTACAATGGTTTTTAATACAATAGTGATAAAAATACAATAAATTGTTGTGATGTTATTACAAAACAGCTCCGGTGTGTGTGGAATGTTGATCGAGGGTGTAACATTGTAAGTGAAGTGAGTGGTGTAGAAATGTGTGAATCCTAAAAAGTGTCATATGATAACTTATAGTATTAAATAATATAATAATATAAGGATAAATATCCAGATAAAATGAATGAAATAAAATGAAAATACAAATACAAATATAAATATAAATAAATAAAAATAAAAATAATAAATATAAATAAAAAATATATGCTTATTTAAAGTGACATGACATCTCATCGCATATCATTGTGTGACAGAATGTTATCAAAAAATATACATACATATATAACAATGAA
>NC_134815.1:29188226-29210726 GCF_046742065.1 Oratosquilla oratoria
AATTACTTGTGGCCATCGTCCTCTTCTTAAAGTCATATAGATGACTTGTGTGAAATTCTTGTCCTTATCTGTGAGAAGAATGAGTTGGCAGATTTTTTTTTTTCGAAATCCAACTTAAAATTGGAAATTACAAATGAACTCGCCTGTGACCACATTCAATGTTCCAGCCGTTCTCAGGATGCGTGATTCACCATGGTCTTGGATCACGTGTTGGACTCGTGATCGACAACTATTTCCCTCCCGGAAAAGAGCTCAGAGCTCACATATGACCGATCTATGGGTAATACTGTGACCTTACACGTACACACACACCCATCCCCCCACTCACGAGAGTTGAAGTAACGACCCGCAGCGCAGCGATGCTGAAATTATTTCAGACCTGGGCTGGATTCAAACCCGGACCTCCGTAGTGGCAGCCGGGAACTACCATTGCGCCACGGGTACGCGTGTGTGTGTGTGTGTGTGTGTGTGTGTGTGTGTGTGTGTGTGTGTGTGTGTGTGTGTGTGTGTGTGTGTGTGTGTGTGTGTGTGTGTGTGTGTATTTGTGTGTGTGTGTGTGTGTGTGTGTGTGTGTGTGTGTGTGTGTGTGTGTGTGTGTGTGTGTGTGTGTGTGTGTGTGTGTGTGTGTGTGTGTGTGTGTGTGTGTGTTTCACCTTGGTTTTTGGATCACGTGTTGGACTCGTGATCGACAGTTATTTCCCTCCCGGAAAAGAGCTCAGAGCTCGTATGACCGATCTATGGGTAATGCTATGGCCTTACACGCGCACACACACCCAACTCCCCGCCCACGAGAGTCGGAGTAACGACTCGAAGCGCAGCGATACTGAAATGATTTCAGCTCTGGGCAGGATTCGAACCAGGTACCACCAGCACCACCGTAGGCAGTCCAGTACTCTACCAACCGCGCAACCGAGTCGTGTGTGTGTGTGTGTGTGTGTGTGTGTGTGTGTGTGTGTGTGTGTGTGTGTGTGTGTGTGTGTGTGTGTGTGTGTGTGTGTGTGTGTGTGTGTGTGTGTGTGTGTGTGTGTGTGTGTGTGTGTGAAGAAGAGAAAAGTCGAAGGACAGCAAAAGAATCTAGAAGGATAATGCAAATCACAAAATCTCAAACCCTCGCGAGAAGCACCCAAAAACTCGTAGTAAGAAGGGAAAGGCTCTCCTTACAAAGAAAAATCTTGAAGAGACAGAGGGGCAGGAAGGAACACAGGAGACGTCGCAGAAGAAGAATGTCTAAGTTAAGTCTTAAAAAAGGATCTTCATGCCATATTTTTTCTTAAAGAATGACATTAAGCCTTTAAAAAAAAAGGAGATCACGTGGGAAGCCTCTGGTCACTGAAGAATGTCTGTCGCGTTCTTCAGCATTCGTCTTTCTGTATCAATACAGCTAGAGTCTTTTTCCCCCTTATAAGGGAGGTAGCCAGCCGTGTCATGCACCCATACACACACCCCACCCATCCAAAACCCATTTGTTTTCCCTTTTTAGCTCCTTGCGGATGAAGTGGCATCCCTGACTCCCGCCTACTCCCTGGGTCACAAGCAATGCAGCAAGACACACCTTTTGTACTTTTTGGAAAAAAAAATCTTCAACGTCTTCAAGTATCCTTTAAGAAAAAAAAAAAGTAAATAGCTGCTGGAAAGTTGTTTCTGGTAGTAGGAGATACTCGTAAAAAACGAAAAACAAAAAGTGAGCTTATTTGAAGAAGAAAAAAAATACATATCTGCCAAAAGTACCCGTGACCACTCGAAAGTTCCTCTTCAGCCGGAAAGATAATGAGCTCGAAAGTAAGTCCCCCTCACTTAAAAGTAAGTACAAGACTTAAGTGAAGTGATTACTGCCATTGGGACAGCACGCACACGATCGACTACCAAAGTACAGTAATATCTCCTCAGTAACTAATCAATCAAATCAGCCATTCTAAGTCCACTGCTGAACAAAGGCCTCCTTCATAGCATTTCATTATTCACACGATCGCGCCAACCTCTGCCACGTCACTCCTGCAAACTTCTCAATCTCGTCTCTCCACCTCCCGCCTGGTCTCCCTCTCAGTAATTGAATACACGAGAAATTGCGTACGAACACAAAAAAAAAGTTAGATTTACTTCTCCCCAATAGTGGAACTGCCTGGAGATAATTAAAACAACTTGACAGCAGTCAATAAATGTGTGTGCAGGGTTGAAGCAATGCTCATAGGGTCCCGTGTCCCGTCTCTTTTCCTTTATTTGCCAAACTTTACTTTGAATTTTTTTTCTTATGGATTTTGTTTGGTTTTATTTTCATCTAACTTGTTCCAAAAGTCTACACTTCAATGTGTGTGTATGTGTGTGTGTATGTGTGTGTGTGTGTGTGTGTGTGTGTGTGTGTGTGTGTGTGTGTGTGTGTGTGTGTGTGTGTGTGTGTGTGTGTGTGTGTGTGTGTGTGTGTGTGTGTGTGTGTGTGTGTGTGTGTGTGTGTGTGTGTGTGTGTGTGTGGGTGTGGGTGTGGGTGTGTATGTGTATGTATGTGTGTGTGTGTGTGTGTGTGTGTGTGTGTGTGTGTGTGTGTGTGTGTGTGCGTGTGTGTCTGTATGTGTGCGTGTGTGTCTGTATGTGTGCGTGTGTGTGTCTGTATGTGTGAGTGTGTATATGTCAACGCGCGCGCATGTGTGTATACTCGTATGTACGCACGTGTTTGCATGCGTGTACATGTGTAGGTATATGTATATTTTGGTGTGTGTTCATTTGTATACATGTGCGTAATTGCCTATGCGTGCGCGCCATTGATATAAAAAAGGGTGTTTATATGTAATTTAATACGAATATTAGGCAAAGAAATTTGAGCCACTGCATCACACTGCGGGAAATGTTGTCTAAATTGAATTTCCTCGTTTTAATCTCGCGAGATCGGACCAGTGAACTCTCTGGATACCTAAATTAACAGGAATCGTAACCATAAATGAGGAAAAGAGGGGAAGAAGTGGAAAGAGAGGGAGAGGGTTAAGGAGGAGGGGGTGAATCAGGGAAAGGGAAGAGGAAATGGGGAAGGGGGGACGGAGGAAAGAGGGTAGGGGAAGTGGGGGAGAAGGGGAGGAGAGGGAGAGGGGGAAGGAGGAGGGGGGAATTAGGGAAAGGAAAGGGGAAATTGGGAAGAGGGACGGGAGAAAGAGGGTAGGGGAAGTGGAGGAGAAGGGAAGGAGAGGGAGAAGGGGAAGGAGGAAGGGGGAATTAGGGAAGGGAAAAGGAAAATGTGGAAGGGAAGAAGGAGGAGGGCGGAAAAGGAAATGGGAAAGGAGGAACGGAGAAAGGGAAAAGGAGGAAGAGGGGGGAAGGGGGAGGGAAAAAGGGGAGAGTAGGGAAGAGGGGAATGAGGAAGAGGGAGGATGGGGGAAAGGGGAGAAATAGAGGGGGAAAGGGGGACGGGGGAGAGGGGAGAGAGGGGAGGGAGTGACAGGGGAGAGTGGGAAGGGGGAGGGGAGAAAGAGAGAACGGGGGAGGGAGGGGAAAAAAGGAAGGGAGGGCAAGGAGCTTTGACAGAACCTCTTCCAATTAAGAGAAAAATGAACTTATTTTTTACCAAGGGAGATAAAGAAATAAATAAATAAACAAACAAACAGAAAATAAAGTGATAAATTGATGAATGAATAAATAAATGAATAAATAAATAAATAAATAAAATACATAAATAAATAGATAAATTGATGAATTGATAAATAATTTGATAAGTGAACGATAGACAAAAATAAAGAATAGAAAAAATTGGTGTGTGCAATCTAGACTAAAAAGAAATAATATTCTACATTACAGAAGCCAGTCAAGACAACAAACAACCAATGTAGTTCCACGAAGAAGAGTCCGGCGCCAGGAGTAGGAAGAGGAGGACGTGGAGAAGGAGGAAGAGGAGGAAGTGGAGGAAAAGGAAGAAGAAGAGGAGGAGAAGGATGAAGAGAATGAGGAGGAAGAGGAGGGGGAAGAGAAAGAAGATGACAAAGGGGAAGAAAATGAAGGGGATAAGAGGAGGAAGAGGAGAAGGAAGAGAAGGAAGATGAGAAAGAGGAAGAAAAGGAAGGGGAGAAGGAGGAAGAGGAGGAGGAGGAAAAAGTGAAGGAGGAGGAAGAAGAGGAGGAGGAGAAATGAAAGAAGGAAGAAGAAGAGGAGGAAGAGGAAGAAGAAGAAGTGCCGGAGGAGGAGGTAAGTTTAATATATATTAATGTAAAGACACACCTTCAGGATACAACGTAATGTCGTCTTTTGCTGAGCTTTAGAGAAATTTCTCACAGATCCCTTTGGTTTGGTTTCATAGATAAGTATATATTTTTATTTTAGTACACGTGCACACACACACACACACACACACACACACACACACACACACACACACACACACACACACACACACACACACACACACACACACACACACACACACACACACACACACACACATGCATTTTCTCATTTTTTCACGTTCTTACATTCTCATATGTTCTCGTTGTCACTTTGTTATTTTGCCATGTTTAATGTTTTCACTTCCTCTCTCTCTCTCTCTCTCTCTCTCTCTCTCTCTCTCTCTCTCTCTCTCCTCTCTCTCTCTCGCTGTCTCTCTCTCTCTCTCTTTCTCTCTCTCTTTCTCTCTTTCTCTCTCTCTCTTCTCTCTCTCTCTCTCTCTCTCTCTCTCTCTCTCTCTCTCTCTCTCTCTCTCTCTCTCTCACTCACTCACTCACTCTCTCATTCTATCACTATCTCTCTTACTCTATCATACTTTCTCACTCTCTCACTCTCATTCTATCACTCTTGCTCTATCATACTCTCTCACTCTCTCACTCTCATTCTTTCACTCTTTCTCTCTCGGGATTGGAAAACAAATATGGCGTGTGACCGGTCCTACAGTTTTGAGCTCCGTGCTCTTTGTTAGAATTCCGGCAGTGTTATTGTGTTCCAACCCTTCGTTGTGTGCTGTGAGATATTATAAGACCACCTCTACCATTTTTTGTCATCACGGTGTGTGAACATTAACTAACTTAGTCTATAACTGTGAAAACATTATCCCTCCGACCTTCCTGGTCAGGGGCGGCCAAGTCTGCGCATGCGCAGTAAGAGGTTTGTGACGACATGGATGAATCGCTCTCCCCGCATACTGCCTCATAAATCCTGAACTCCTGTGAATAATCTTAACGTGTGGTAATCATGGACTACTCAGGGCCACAGGCTATTGCCATCGTTGAAGCCGATCTCGCTATGAGTGACGATGAAAATCCAATTAACATATGGCCCCCACTTACGACTTACAACCATCACGCTCAAGGAAATTCTCCTGCATCTGGCAACTCTGCACCACAACCATTTACCCCCGCTAAACGCACTCTAAATGAAGTCTCCAATAATAGCAGCCCACCACCTTCTCCTGCTGCTAAATCATCGAAGAAGAATCCAATGATAGAGCCACAAGCTTATGATATCACACCATCTCCCACCCCTACCATTCCAATCTCGTCCTATACTTCGCCGTCACAGGCTCCTGCCTTTGCTCCCAGAGAGAAATATGTCAAATTAACTTTCCCTGACAACTCAAGCTGTGACGTGAAACTTCGGTGGCTCTCCAACGTTGCCAAGTCTTTCCGTCTCGATCGTGAGCTGGCTGAGGTGAAGATGTCAGCTATTACATCTCGTTTCGTCTATGTTTCAAGACAACGACAAGACATCATTACAAGTATCACGAGTGGGGAAATATTATCTTTACGCCTAGTCATCCAGGAATCCTCGGAAAGACCACGTAAATTCCCTACTTACCTCCTCACTCGATACCCTGTCAGCATCGATGCCTCTCATGCCTAGGAATATCCAGGGATACATACAGCTCGCAGATTCGTCCAAAAATGGGACGCCAATCAACCGACTAGTCATCACGTGGAGCCTACTTGAACCACCGCCGCCTACCTTAGAGTTCCCCTTCCTACCTTTCCTCCCTCCCTGTGAGCTTCGCAAAATGAAAGATGAAATTCCATGGTGCTATAAATGCTGGGGCTTCAAACATATCTCAAGATACTGTTCCGCTCCCGCAAAGTGTGCCTGGTGCGCGGAGAATCATGACACTCGTTCCTGCCCTCACCGCCCACCCACTCCACCCACCACGCCCGACGACTCCGCATCTACCTCAAAACTTTCCATATCCCCACCACCAGACACATCCCGATGGAAGTGCCCCCGATGCCATAAACCAGGGGTCAACGTTTGGCATGGCTGTACTAAGCGAACACCCACGGCCACTTCCCAAAGACTTGGACCACCACTATCATCACTACCACCACCACTTCCAGCCACCTCTCTCACGACGCCCAGCACCACGGACTCTGCTGAAGTACAAGCTCTTCGCCAAGCTGTTGCATCTCTCGAATCCCGCTGTTCAGCCCTCACGAAGCGATTCGATGCCATAGATGCCCGTATCGAAAGTTTAGTTAACCAACAGGCTACCACAGCAACCACACTTGCCAGTCTAGTTGAATCTCACAAAGTTGTTATCACCTCTGTCACAGCCCTTACAGAGCGACTTGATACAGTTGCCTCCCATCTAGAAAAGCTCTCGTCGCCTTTGAACTCCTCTACCCATGCTCCGCCTGGCAGCGCCCACATTCAAACACCAACCTCTTCCGGCTCTCGCAAAGCACATAGTAATAAGATTCTCTGATCTCGTATCGCTTCACGTCATCTCCTGGAATGCTTTCGGAATACGCCATAACACGAAACTCACTGCACTGAAGACATATGTCCATCGCCATCACCCCCAGATAATATTTATTCAAGAAGCCTTTCCCGGTGGTGCTCAGCCATGCGACACAGCACCTACGCTGTCTGGCTATGTCTCATACATACATCCAGCCAGGAATGGCCTCATTTCTTACGTCCACGCATCCATGCCACACAAGCTCCTTCGATGCTCCAGGGATACTACTATGACCTTTCAGTTAATTGAAGTCACTGTGGGCAATGGTAAACTTCGACTTTGCAACGTATACTCTGCCCCTGGTGTTATTAATCTTGTTGCCCTCCCAGTACCTACAAATCGTGGAGTGATTTATATGGGGGATTTCAACGCTCGACATCCTGCTCTTGGTGATGCCTCCCCTGTCCCCAACCGTAGTGGAATCCCTCTACTCAACTACATACATCGGTACCGACTCACACGATGGGAAACTGGTGGAGCCACACATGCACGTGGAGGCACAGTTGACCACATCATCACGTCTGGCCTCGTGCCATCCCGTGTCGCCTGTCAATCAATTCCTTCTCTCTTCTCCGACCATATTGCTCTTAGTTTATACTACTCCATACCATCTCGGATTCCAACTCCTCATCACCGGACCCGTATATCCATTCCTCCTAAATATTGCCCTACGTATATTTCGTACATCTCTAGTCTCCTTCCCACATTTGACTTCCTATCCCCCGACGCACTATACACGTCCTTAGTGAATACCACACACGACTTCTACAGCCGCTATGTAACCAAAGCTCACCTACCACGCCGCCCTGTACCTCACTCATGGACGTTGGACCACCGTATTATCCAAGCGGAGAGAGCTACACAGACTACTGGTCATACTTTTCAGACGCAACCCACACCTGATTCTTTACATCAGTACCAAATAGCACGGGATAATATGGTCGCCCTCCAGAACTGTGCCTACAAAGAGTCTTGGCAGAAATACACTGATTCCATAAATCACCAGACTAGTATCGCGACCATGTGGCGCCTTGTAGAAAGGGTCGTTAAGAAGCAACCTCCCAGCGCCCTCCATCACAGTCCAGCCGCCTACGCCCAGGACCTCATTACTTTATGGTCGTCACAGTCACAGACTTACAATCTTCCTACGCATATCCAAGAGGCACTCTCCACTCGTCGCAACACCCGTAATCTCCACCTAATGGCTGCTCTTCTCCACCCAGATGAAGAAGACGACGTCCCGATTACGGAGAATGAATTACGACTAGCCATAGCTAATACAAAAACTTCTGCCCCCGGGGATGACGGCATTACATACCAAGTGCTCCGACTCCTACTGGAAGTTCCTGGCAACCCCCTCCTTCGCCTCTTCAACCTCTGCCTCCTTCGTGGACATGTACCTGCAGCCTGGACTTTAAGCACGATTGTTCCGATACCGAAACCAGGTACTGATAAATTCAGGCCCATTTCCCTAACTTCATGCTTCAGCAAGATGCTTGAACGTATCATCCTTGCCCGGCTCATGAATCGTCTACAAGGTCAACTCTCCCCGCAGCTGTATGGTTTCCTCCCACGTCGAAGTACGCACCACTGCCTTACTGAGCTCTACACCCGCCTCTCTCCCACCAGCGTAGTTGCCTTCCTGGACCTCAAAAGTGCTTTCGATGTAGCCAACCATGAAATAATTCTTGACCAGCTGGTTACCTTCGGAGTGCAAGGAAACCTCCTTCGATGGATTCGAGGTTATCTGAGTAACAGGAAGTCACGTGTTCTCTTTCGAGGTGTGTGCAGTTCCTACGAGCAGTTCAAACTCGGTACCCCGCAAGGTGGCGTACTAAGTCCATTTCTTTTTAACGTCTTGATGCACCGCTTACTCTCACTTCTTCCTAACGTTCCCGGTACAACCCTTCTCTGCTACGCGGACGACATCTGCATCCATTCCAACTCGCCCGCTGACCTCCAATTCGTCCTAAATGGCTTCTACACGTCAACTACCGTTTGTGGTCTCATCATTTCCCCTGAGAAGAGCAGAATATTTTCATCTCGTACTCTCCAAGCACTACCGACGTTCAACATGGGAGGTGATGTTATCCCTCATTGCACACAGTACACATACCTTGGAGTACCAGCCCGGATCACTCCAGCCATACCGACTCGACAACGTATCCATCCCCTTGTTAATGATCTCCTTGATCGTCTGCAGGCCCGTTTTAACCCTATCAAGTGGCTTGCCACAAATTCCACCGGCGCTTCATTACCAATGGTCAGAACTCTATACACCACATTTCTTCGATCACTCGTTGACTACTTATCACCTGCCCTTTGTCAACTTCCCAGGAGAGCTTTGGAACCTCTCGAAAAATTCCAAAATAGAGTAATGAGATTTATCTTAGGTTGCCCTCCTTCGACTCGCATCGTTAACATGCAAAGTGAACTTGGTCTACCCTCGCTTGTAGAGAGAATATATGCTAACATGGCCATTCTCTCTGTAAAATGCCTCCGATCGCCCTATCTGTCCCCAAACTTTACTGCTACCATCAGAGCGTCGCTCGAACCTGACAGTGCACCCCGCCTCCCACTTCGACCAGGAGGCCGCAACCTCGTCACTACAGTGTGCAACACACTTAGAAACCTTGACATCCACGTCCCTGAAGAAACGGTTGAACCCGACTTGCCCCCGTGGCGAATCTCCCTCCCTAACGTCACCTTCACACCAACCTCCAAAGATGACCTTCCTGCACTTCAAAAGCAACTAGCACTAGAAACCATCGACAGCGTATCCTCAAAGATCCCCGCAGCTCATGTCATCTACGTGGATGGCTCAGTACAGGCTGATGGAAGAGCAGCGTGTGCCATGTACTCACCCACCTTACAGCCACCTGTGGAAGCTGGATGGATTGGCCGCAGGTTACCTGTCACATCAAGCTCCACGTTTTGTGAGCTACACGGAATCCTCGACGCAGTAACATATCTTGTAGACTGTAACGTAAATGGTGTGATCGTTTGTGACTCCCAACCAGCTCTACACGCCCTCTCCTCACCCAGACCCAACTACTATCGTGTTGTACAGGCCATACTGACCCAACTCGCCGTTGTTCATGAAGCATCTATGGCCGTATCTCTCGTATGGATGCCTTCACACGTAGACCTTGCTGGCAACGACACTGTGGACCGTATTGCCAAAGCAGCTTGTGCCTTCGTCTTAGATAACGAACGCGTAGTACCCTCTCTCACATGCCTCAAAAACAGAATACACGCAGCCACTCACACCATAACAACACGCCGAAGAGATGCGGAACGAGCCACCAGTGTCTCCATTCAACACCACGACCACTTCCTACCCAGCCGCCACAAGTATCGCCGACGCGGACCCATGGTACGGAGACACAATGTTGTCAGTGCTCGGCTCAGACTCGGATATCGACCTGTGTGGCAAATATCCCAGGCGGAAGATATGCCACATTACTCATCATGCAGGCTGTGTAACCGCCCTAACGCCAACACTCTTGAACACTACTGTCTCCAATGCCCCATTGTGACAGACAGTATTCCACAGAGACAAGACGTGATAACTGTATGTAAACATTTACTTAGTGACGACAACTTAGATACACTCCTAGCTCGCCACCCCCATTTTGGGGGATTTTGATTGTTAAATCCAATCATACCTCCTTTTGTATCTCTTTCCATAACAATATGACTAATATACTATTGTTTGTCGCCCTCAGAAGCAATGAATTTATTAATCGGTGGACCATCTTTCCAAGGCAGCCTATACCTACGTCATGGACGTCACGCGCCCCATACGACCACCTCCTACCCAACCGCCACAAGTAACGCCGACGCAAGACCAGTACGAAGGCACAATATATGTCAGTGCTCGGCTCGGACTTGGGAGTCGACTTGTGTGACGGGGCTCCTAGACGGATGATATGCCACGGTGATCACCGTACGGGCTGCGTAACCGTCGTAATACGAACACCCTTGGTATTATTGTCTCCAGTGACCCATAGTGACAGACAATATTCCCCGGAGACGGGGCATGATGATTATATGTAAACACTTACATAGTACCACTATCCCGCCATCACCATTTCGGGGAATCCTGAATGATTATTGTATTATGTCTCCATTTAAAGAATGTATATAATATATGACATGTCCTCTAACACAATGCTGTGATAGATGTACTATTGTTTGCCGCCCACGGGCGTAATCAATTTATTAAAAACAAACAAACAAAACTCTTTCTCTCTCTCACTCTCTCACTCCGAAACTGGATAAATCCTTTGCCTTTGTCATCCTAATCTCGCCATCAAATCCTCTTCACCTTAACCAGTCGAGGACAAGAACGATGGCGGAGGTTGAGTGGATGCCAGAAGAAGAAGAAGAAGTAAAAAAAAAAAAAAGAGTAACGCGAAGGGCACTGCTGAGTGCCAAATTATTCTGTTTTGTGGTCTCGTGATAAGGTCACCCTTGGCCCTGAGTGCCAGATAAGGCAATTGACCTCTTGCGCTTATGTGGTCAGGTCGCTGGACCTTAACGAGGTAATCTGATGTGATCCAAGGTTACAGACAGAGAGGGCACGTTAAGTGCTTCAACAGGGATTAACCCTCAGCGCAGTAGGATGCTCTGTAGATCCTGTTACAATGGGTCATAGTAACGAGTGCTGTTGGCAAAAGACCTTTTGGGCACAGAACGAAGATGGATACTCAGAAAAGAGGAAACATTCAAACATGATTTCTCTCTTTATATTTCTCTCTTACTTTCTCTCTCTTCTCACTTTCTCTCTTCTCTCTCTCTACATCTCTCTCTCTCTCTCTCTCTCTCTCTCTCTCTCTCTCTCTCTCTCTCTCTCTCTCTCTCTCTCTCTCTCTCTCTCTCTCTCTCTCTCTCTCTCTCTCTCTCTCTCTCTCTCTCTCTCTCTCTCTCTCTCTCTCTCTCTCTCTCTCTCTCTCTCTCTTTCTTTATCGATCTTCTGGGAAACGTGACACCGCCGAGAAATAGAACACACACACACACACACACACACACACACACACACACACACACACACACACACACACACACACACACCATATCTCGGGTCCTTTGCAAATGTTAAGGACATTCCTGCGGTGATGACAGGGTGTAATTCAAAACCCTCTTGTAATGATCAAAGCGTCAAATTATTTCTAATCAACATTTGGATTGAAATAAGTAATAAATGGGCAAACAGATAAAGATATAATAAGATTAGTATATAATTAGTTAAATAGATAGGAATGACAAAAGTAAATAGATAAATAGATCAGTTAGAGTTCAAAAGAATCGATAAAATAAAGATAAGTAAATAATAATAATAATGATAATAATAATAATAATAATAATAATAATGATAATAATAATAATAATAATAATAATAATAATAATAATAATAATAATAATAATAATAATAATAATGATAATAATATTAATAATTAATAATAATAATAATAATATTAGTAATAATACTAATAATAGTAATAGTAATGATGATGATTAAAATACTACTACTAATAATGGTAATAGTAATAATAATCATAACAATAATAATAATGATAATAATAGTAATGGTAATAGTAATAATAATAATAATAATAATAATAATAATAATAATAATAACAATGATAACAATAAAAACAATAGTAATAATTATGATGATGATAATAATAGCAACAAAACAACAACAACAACAATGATAATAATAGTAATAATAATAATAATAATAATAATAATAATAATAATAATAATAATAATAATAATAATAATAATAATAATAATAATAATAATAATAATAATAATAATAATAATAATAATAATAATAATAATAATGATGATGATAATGATAACAATAATAGTAATAATGATAGTAATAATAACAATGATAATGACAATAGTAATGATAATGATCATGATAATGATAATAACGATAATAGTAATAAGGATAGTAATAACAATAATTATAATAACAACAATGAAAATTACGAAATAATTGCCAACTGTATAAAACCGATTGGAATTAGACAAAAAAAAAATCATAAAGTGTACCATCGATCTGGTGAAATTTTATTAAAAAATAACCTTTTCATGACTGTGCCAGATGACTCGCAACTGCATAAACCGTCTGATAATAAAGGAAAGATATTATATATATATATATATATATATATATATATATATATATAATATATATATATATATCCAGATATATATATACATATATATATATATAATATATATATATACATATATATATATATATATATATATGTTTATGTATCTATATATATGTATTATATATATATATATATATATATATATATATATATATATATATACACGGTGGTCCAAAATTTGGTGGACAGTAGATGATAATATTTGGTTTGAGATTATATTTACAATTATATTTATTGATAAAATTATCACATTGGTTAAGTTAGGTTATGTTTGCTATGGTTACGTTAGTTTAGGTTAGGTTAGTTTATGGTTAGGTTAGGCTAGGTTAGGTTAGGTCTAGTTAGGTTAGTTTAGGTTAGGTTGGGTTAGGTTATCTTTGGTTATGTTATGTTAGGTAAAGTTAGTTTAGGTTAGGTTAGGTTTGGTTAGGTTAGGCTTGGATAGGTTACTTAAGGTTAGGTTAGGTTAAGTTAGGTTTGGTTAGGTTACATTAGGTTAAGTTACGTTAGGTTAGGGTTGGTTAGGTTAGGATAGGTTAGGTAAGATTAGGTTAGATTAGGTTGTTGAAATTAGGTTAGGTGTAGGTTTAGTTAAGTTAGGTTAGGTTAGGTTAGGTTAACTTAGCTTAGGTTAGGTCTGGTTAGGTTAGGTTAGGGTTGGTGTGGTTATGTTATGTTAGGATAGGTGTGGTTAGGTTAGGTTTGGTTAGGTTAGTTTAGGTATTTAGGTTAGGTTTGGTTAGGTTAGGTTTTTAGGTTAAGTTTGGTTAGGTTTGGTTAGGTTTGGTTTGGTTTGGTTTGGTTAGGTTTGGTTAGGTTTGGTTAGGTAAGGATATGTTAGGTTAAGTTATATTAGATTTGGTTATGTTAGGTTAGATTAGGTTAGGTTAGGTTAGGTTTTGTTTTTAAGTTAGGTTACGTTAGGTTAGGTTAGGTTAGGTTTAGTTAGGTTAGGTTAGGTTAGGTTTGTTTACGTTAGATTAGGTCAGGTTAGGTTAAGATTTGGTTTGGTTAGGTTAGGTTAGGTTAGGTTAGGTTTAGATTAGGATAGGTTAGGTTAGTTTTGGTTAAGTTAGGCTTGGTAAGGTTAGGCTAGGTTTTGATTTTAGGTTAAGTTAGGTTAGGTTTTGTTTTTAGGTTATGTTAGGTTAGGTTAGGTTTAGTGAGGTTAAGTTAGGTTATGTTAGGTTAGGTTAGGTTTGTTTAAGTTAGATTAGGTCAGTTTAGGTTAAGATTTGGTTAGGTTAGAATAGGTTAGGTTAGAATAGGTTAGGTTAAGTTAGGTTAGGTTAGGGTAGGTTAGGTTTTGGTTAGGTTAGGTTTTGGTTAGGTTAGGTTAGGTTAGGTTAGTTTGGTTCGGTTAGGTTAGGTTAGGTTAAGTTAGGTTCGGTTAGGTTAGGTCAGGTTAAGTTAGGTTAGGTTAGGTTAGCTGTTAGGTTAGCTGTTAGGTTAGGTTAGGTTTGGTTAGGTTACGTACGGTTAGGTTAGGTTATGTTAGGTTTGGTTAGGTTAGCTTAGGTTAGAATAGGTTAGGTTAGTTGAAGTTAGGTTAGGTTTGGTTAGTGTAGGTTGGCTTGGGTAGGGTTGGCGTAAGTTAGGTTAGATTAGGTTATGTAAAGTTAGGTTAGGTTAGGGGAGATTGGGTGGGGTGGGTTGGGTTGGGTTAGGTTAGGTTAGGTTAGGTTCGGTTGGGTTAGGTTAGTTTTGTTTAGGTTAGGTTAGGCTAGGTTAGGTTAGGTTTGGTTACGTTAGCTTAGGTTAGGTTAGGTTAGGGTAGGTTAGTTTAGTTTAGGATAGGTTAGGTTAGGTTCGGTTAGGTTTTGTTATTTATTTTAGGTTTTGTTTTTAGGTTAGGTTAGGTTAGGTTAGATATGTTAGATTATGTTTAGTTTTTGTTGGTTTAGGTTCGTTTTAGGTTGGGTTAGCTTAGGTTATTTATTTGGGTTAGTATTTTTTTTTTAGGTTTTGTTAGATTAGGTTTTACTTAGTATATTTTTAGGCTATGTTATGTTAGGTTAGGTTAGGTTAGGTTAGGTTTTCTTTTTTATGTTAGGTTGGTTAGGTTAGATTAGGTTAGGTTAGGGTAGGTTAGATTAGCGTAGGTTAGGTTTGATTATGTTAGGCTAGTTTAGGTTAGGTTAGGTTAGATTAAGTTAGTTTGGGTTAGGTTAGGTTAAGCTATGGTTAGGTTTAGTTAGTTTAGGGTAAGTTAAGTTAGGTTAGGTTAGGTTAAGTTTCGTTAGGTTAGGTTAAAGTTGGGTTATTTAGGTTAGGTTAGGTTTGGTTAGGTTAGGTTAAGTTAGGTAAGGTTATGATATGTGAGGTTTGGTTAGGTTATGTTAGGTTAGGTTAGCTTAGATTTTTTAGGATAGGGTAGATTTGGTTTGATTATGTTAGGTTACATTAGGTTAGTTAGGATAGGTTACGTTAGGTTATGTTAGGTTAGGTTAGGTGTGGTTATGTTAGGTTAAGTTAGGTTAGGTTTGGTTGGGTTATGTTAGGTTAGGTTAGGTTTGTTTAGGTTAGATTGGTGAGATTATGTTAAGTTACTGTTAGGTTAGCTTAGCTTATCTTAGTTTGTGTTTGATTTCGGCTTCTTAGTTTAGGTTTGGTTAGGTTAGGTTATGGTTAGGTTAGGTTAGGTTCAGTTAGGTTAGGTTAGATCAGATAAGGTTCTGTTTGGTTTGGTTAGGTTAGTTTGTTTTAGGTTTGAATAGGTTACGTTAGTTGAGGTTAGGTTTGTTTAGTGTAGGTTAGGTTAGGTTAGTTTATTTTAGGTTAGGTTTAGGTTAGGTTACGTTATGCTAGGTTAGGTCATGTATCCCTTAATCTTGGTGATTCTTCGGGAAACTGAAAGATTCCTGGTTAGAAGACTTTTGTAGCCTTGGTAGCTAAGAGGGTTAAAGTGTTGCTAAGGTTATCTTACCGATTGCTGAAGCTGTAGCTTCGAATCCGACATGCTAATGTCATAAAAAATTATATATATATATATATATATATATATATATATATATATATATATATATATATATATATATATATATATATATATATATATATATATTTATATGGGGAACTTTTTTTCCGGGGAACTCTGATGACAGTTTTATGACTGTAACATCTTCATATTTTGAACGTTCCGGCACCTTTTTAACATATCGTCAGGTTCACTTTGGGACGGTCAATGTCCGTGGATTTCATGACTGTCATTCTACTTTCATGACCACGGGAGGTTAAGCACAGTTAACCCAAAGGAATAGTTACCTCAGGATAGCTGTTAAGTCGGTTAAGGAGATAGTAAATAATAGTCATTGAAGTTGTTAGGATGGAATAGTACATGAGAGTTACTGAGGTAGAGAATTTATAGAAAGGTATAGTTATAGAGGTATAGTAAAGAATAATTAGATGGTAATGAGAAACTAGTTACCAAAGGGTAGTAGTCATTGTATAGGAAAGGTCTATACATGATAGTATACAAGATAGTTGATTGGGTGGTTAGGAGAGAATTCTCAATAAGGGATAGCTGTTGTGATGGTTAGAAGAGGGACATCAGCAAAGGATAGTTGTCGTGATAGTAAAAGAAAATAGTAACGACAAGATAGTTGCTTTTTGAGAAGAGTAGTCTACAGAGAATAGTTGTTTGGATGGGAGAGGGTTGTGATTAAGAGTGTTATGATGGTTGGGGAAAAGTTTAAGTGAAATGGTGCTCTGGTTAACCTTAACTCTACTTAATTCAACTTAACCTTTTAAACAGTTAACCTTCGTTTCACTTGGAGGTTAAACTTAAGCTAAATAGAAACCTCTGGTGTCAACTAGAATAGTCTTTAATGATGACACGGGGACATTGAGAGTTAAGGATTATTTTCAGATTTAAAAAAATGAATTGTTGTTGCATGGTTTTTGTAGGCGAAGAAGGAAAAGAGGAGGAAGACAGAAGGAGGTTGAGAAGGAAGCGATGGGACGATGGTAGAAAGAACAGAGGAGGAGGAGAGAGAGAGAGAGAGAGAGAGAGAGAGAGAGAGAGAGAGAGAGAGAGAGAGAGAGAGAGAGAGAGAGAGAGGGGGGGAGAAAACAGAAGAGAGGAGATATAGGATGCAAAGATAGAGATGAGAATAGAAGGGTAGAAAGATAAGATAACTTTAAGAGGTTGAGAAAGGTGGAAAGAAGACAGAAGGAAAACTAAGAAGAGAAAGAGGAGGGGGGAGAAGAGGGGTGGAGAAGATAGTAGGAGGAGGAGGAGGGGGATGGGTGGGGAGAGAAGAGGAAGAGGAAGAGGTGGAGGAGTTGATGTTGGTAGTAGAGGAGGTAATAGCTACGAGTTGATAGACCTTATAAAGACAATAGAGGGAGATAAAGATATTCGCTCCGGCCTGCGTGGCGTCTCTGAAGTGGTGATGGTGGTGGTGATGGTGATGATGGTGAGAGTGGTGGTGATGGTGGTGACGTTGGTAATGGTGGTGATGGTGATAGTGATGGTGGTAGTGGTGGTGGTGATGGTGATAGTAATATTAGTGATGATAATAGTAACGATGGTGGTGATGGTGGTGACGTTGGTAATGGTGGTGATGGTGATAGTGATGGTGGTAGTGATGGTGGTAGTGGTGGTGGTGATGGTGATAGTAATATTAGTGATGATAATAGTAACGATGGTGGTGATAGTGGTAGTAATAGTAGTGATGATAATAGTAATGATGGTGGTGATGGTGATAGTGATACTGGTGATGGTGGTGATAGTGGTAGTAATAGTGGTGATGATAATAGTTAATGATGGTGGTGGTGATATTTATACTTGTGATGTTGGTGATGAAGGGAGGAGGAGGAGCACTCACAGAAATTAGGCGACGACGACAATAACAACGACGACGACGATGACGACGACGACGACGACGACAATGACGACGACGACGACAACCGTCTCTCGTTCCACCGCTGATCGAACAAGTCGTCCTGACGTAAGCGGGCGATCGTTACGATGACGATAATGGTCGTTAAAGAAGGGGCGCGGGGGAAGGGGGGAGGGGGAGGGGGAAGGGGAGGGAGGCTATAGTCATAACCCTTTGGCTCAGGACAGAATCCCCGCCCCCCGTCTCTGTCACTGAATAAAATCACCTGGCGGCAGCTAAACCACGTCCAAGTCATCCAACAGAGAATAATGAATCATTGAAATTAATTTAGACTCTTTGGATGCTGAAGAGGTCTCCTTTAATTGAGTATAATTGGCGCCAAGTAGCCATTCAACTCGCCACTCAGATATATAGAAGCCAATTAAACGTAGCGAAAATGTTAATGACTATCGCTGTGGTGCAGGTCAAGGTTGCAGTGGAAGGTGGGGGCACGTGGCTCGTGGGGTTTGGATTCCGCCTCGTGATGTTTTTTTTTTTTTTTTTTTTTTTTTTTTTTACATCACAAACTCCCCCCCCCCCTTATCGGAAGGCAAGGACGGTACCCCTTACAGAGGACTTTGTAGCGTGGAATTTAATGAACTATGCCCTTGGTTCAACTTCGCCGATGGCAGGATTCGAACCGCCATCCCCTCGACCTTCGCCGCAAGTAACGACGCCCTAACCCGCTCAGCCAACGAGCCTCATGATGATAAGTTGATTAGAATGATTCCGCGTTAGCCTTAGTGACTGCCACTTGCAACAACTGTCCAAACTCACAGGGGAAAAGTGACCATAATGTCTTACCCTGTTTGATATAATGTGACACTTGGCCCCTGTTCACACTTACCGCGGTTCAAACCGCGGCGGTTCAGTTACATTGTAAATCAATGGAAGCGTTCACAGACAACCGCGCAGTTTTTCCTTAACTATGTGGTACCACCACAGTTTCCGTGCGGTCCAAACCGCTAGTGTGAACAGTACCTAAGAAACTCTGCCCATTCTTTATCTTAAGGATGTTGATCAAGCTCTTGATATAATCCAAATCTTGATTTGTACTTGATATTTGGGCAAACCGATAAGGACATATATATGTTTATTTTGATGGATATTATCTCCACCAATCAGCGAATGGTATTTAATGGAGGGGCGTGGACTCAGTGCCAGACTGCAGCGAACGGAATATGGAGATTCAGAATATTACAAAAATAATAGCCAGAATTGTTGCCGGCAATTCTCCTTTTTTTTTTTTTTCTGCATATCACGATTTCCACAGCTGGTCAGTTGATATTCAAGTCTACAATTATTACCTGTAGAAGCATTTTGGGCTATACGAAGGTCAATATATCTATCTATTTATCTCTCTCTCTCTCTCTCTCACGTTCGCTCTCTCTATATCTATAAATATATATATATATATATATATATATATATATATATATATATATATATATATATATATGTGTGTGTGTGTGTGTGTGTGTGTGTGTGTGTGTGTGTGTGTGTGTGTGTGTGTGTGTGTGTGTGTGTGTGTGTGTGTGTGTGTGTGTGTGTGTGTGTGTGATTCACCTTGGTCTCTCACCCTTGGTCTTTGGATCACGTGTTGGATTCGTGATCGACAGCTATTTCCCTCCCGGAAGAGAGCTCAGAGCTCGTATGACCGATCTATGGGTAATGCTGACCTTACACGCACACATACACCCAACTCCCCGCCCACGAAAGTTGGAGTAACGACTCGAAGCGCAGCGGTACTGAAATAATTTTAGCTCTGGGCAGGATTTGAAACAGGTACCGCCGGTACCGCCATACTTACAGTCTGGGACTCTATCAACCGCGCCACCGAGTCGTGTGTCTGTGTGTGTGTGTATATATGTGTGTGTGTGTATGTGTGTGTGTATGTGTGTGTGTGTATGTGTGCGTGTGTACACATATATGCACATAATATACATATATATTAGTGTTTCTTAGTAAAAATTATGGTACTCAAATAATGGTTGCAGTGGCATTGGTGGTGGTCGTAAACTTGTTAGTGGCCATCATAGGCTTGGATCTATGTCATAAAGGTCAGGCCTCGTGCTTAAGCATATTGATTTTGAGCTTTATGCTTCATCCGAACCCCGAGACAATAATGGCTTTCGGCCCTCATGGATCGCCCGAATGGGACTTCGAAGGACCAGCAACGGATGAGGAGGCGACCCCTCCCACTCGCCTCCACCACCGATTCACCAGATGCATGTGAAGGAGGAGGGAGGAGGAGAGTGGAGGAGGTGGAAGACGAGGACATAGAGGTGGAAGTGGAAGTGGTAGTGGAGGAGGAAGAGGAAGGATGATACAGAGTAGAGGAGGTGGATAAGGAAGACCTAAAGATTGAGGTGGAAGTTGAGGTGGTGGTAGTGGAGGAGGAGGAGGAGTAAGAGGATGATATGATGGTAAGCTGAGGAGGAGATGGGAAAGGAGTACGTAAGGGCTGAGGTAAAAGTTGAGGTGGAAATTGAGGTGGTGGTATTGGAGGAGGTGGGAAATGAGGGCCTAGAGGCTGAGGTGGAGATTGAGGTGGTGATATTGGAGGAGGAAGAAGAGGATGATATGATGGTGAGATGAAGACGAGGTGGGAAAGGAGGGCCGAAAGGCTGAGGTGAAGGTTGAGGTGGAGGTAGTGGAAGAGGAAGAGGAGGATGAGATGATAGTGAGGACAGTAGGAGGTGGCGAAGGAATACCTAGAGGTTGAGGTGGAGGTTGAAGTGGTGGTAGTGGAGGAGGAGGAGGAGGAGGAGGAGGAGGAGGAGAGAAGGAAGTGATGAAGGAGGACGTGGAGATGGAGATGAAGGTTAAGGAGATGGTAGTGGAGGAGGAGGAAGAGGAGGGAGAGGAGGAGGAAGAGGAGGAGGAGGAGCAGGAAGAGGAAGAGAGAAGGAGGTGATGAAGGAGGACGTGGAGATGAAGATGAAGGTTAAGGTGATGGTAGTGGAGGAGGAGGAAGAGGAGGAGGAGGAGAAGGAGAGGATGGAAAAGGACGACATGAAGATGGAGATGAAAGGCAAAGTGGTGATAGTGAAAGAGGAAGAGGAGAAGAGAAAAGAAAAGAGTAAGAGGAGCTGATGATAAATAATGAGGAGGAAGGTGAAATAAGAAGGAAGAGAATGAGAAGAAGAAAACGGAGGACTAAGAGAAGTATAGATGACGTTCGTTGAGGAAGCAGAAGATAGGACGAGGATGAGGAATAGAAGGAAGAGGACCAAAATGAGTAGATGATAGTAGACGCGTCTTGGCTCTGTCTTCAAGGAAAGAAAGGAAGGAAAAGAAAAAAAAAAGAATCAAAAGAAGGACTGTCCCATCCAATCACTGCCGTCAACGGAATTCGATTAAAATTGTGGCGTTGCTACTCTTGTTGCTTCTTCTTCTTCTTCTTCTTCTTCTTCTTCTTCTTCTTCTTCCTCCTCCTCCTGCTCCTCCCTCCCCGTCTATGTCTCCTCCTCCGTTTGCTCCTCCTCTTCCTCCTCCTCCTCCTCCTCCGCCTCATTCTCCTCTTTTCCTTCCTTTTCCTCACCTCCTCCTCTCCTCAACCTTACGCACTACTCTTCCTCTTACTACTCCTTACTCCTACTCCTACTCCTACTCCTACTCCCTACTTTCCTACTCCTACTCCTACCTCCTCTCCTTGGGCTTTCTTACTCCTTATTCCTCTTTCACCTCCTTCCTTCTTCCACCTTTTCTTCCTCCCCTTTTGCCTTACCATCCTATTCCTTGATTCACTCTCTCCTTGGCACTCACTCCTTGTTACCTCTTCCTCCACCATCTCCTCTTCCTCCTCTTCCTCCTCCTCCTCCTCCTCTTCCTCCTCCTCCTCCTCCTCCTCCTGAAGGCCGTTACCGTTCTTACTGGTCTCTAAGGATCGGTCCGTGAATACCAAGTGCCCTGGAAAATGTCACGGCCAATTGGCTGCCCGATGCACAGGGAGTGGGAGGCCGACCGATGCACAGGGAGTGGGAAGGCAGCAACCCCCCTATTCAAAGTCTAACTCTCATTCTCAATTTATCTTCTCTCTCTCTCTCTCTCTCTCTCTCTCTCTCTCTCTCTCTCCTTTTTTTTTTTTTTTTTTTTTTTTGAGTACATCCAGCAGGTCACATTATTCTTCCCAGAAGACCCCCGGAAGAGTCCGGTAGACTCCGGAAGGCTACGATGGTTGAAGTAATGGGCCTGGCATACCCGAAACATAACCTGTAGAAATGTGATACCAGGACGATAAGGGGTTTTGAGGGAAACAATTTAAACTCTTCAATTCAGTCCTGATGCCTTCCATTTTTTTTTTTTTTTTTTTTTTTTTTTGGTGGTGGGTGGGGGGAGGGGGGGTTCGTCTTCAGACTCTAGGTCCTCATGACGACCTATAGGGGCCATCCTTTCTTCTTCTTCCTCCTCTTCTTCTTCTTCTTCTTCTTCTTCTTCTTCTTCTTCTTCTTCTTCTTCTTCTTCGTCTTCTTCTTCTTCTTCTTTTTCCTCTTCTTCTTTTTCTTCTTCTTCAATAATTCTACTTTCTTCCATCCTTAAGAAGTTGATTTCCGTGGCTTTCCATTTCTTCAGAATGACTATTTTCACAGTCAGTAATATTTTTTTTTCGAAATCACTATTTTCAAAATCCTTCAATTTTCCTCAAAATAGCTCTTTCCACCGTCCACACCATTTCCTCACAATCGCTATTTTCACAGTCCCTGACATTTCTTCAACATCACTATTT
>NC_134815.1:29218226-29223226 GCF_046742065.1 Oratosquilla oratoria
GTTACCACCCAGTAAGAATAACACTACGGGAGTCTGGTCCGTAAGGGTTTCGTCAATATCATCCCCAGCGTACTCCATGTGGGGCCTGAGATACGGTAAACAGGCCGTAGGTGTCTGAACAACATAAACATGTTTGGCTGTTCATGATGAACTTGATTACAAACTGCAGAAAGTTGTAATGTTGTCTCTTTGGCCACTAACTGTGTTCCTCCATGCGGTGGTTGCAGCATATGCTAGCCTGGTAGCACCATATGCTAGCCTGGTTACAGCATATGCTAGCCTGGGTACAGCATATGCTAGCCTGGTAGCAGCATATGCTAGCCTGGGTACAGCATATGCTAGCATGGTAGCAGCATATGCTAGCCTGGGTACAGCATATGCTAGCCTGGGTACATTATATGCTAGCCTGGGTACAGCATATGCTAGCCTGGGTACAGCATATGCTGGCTTGGGTACAGCATATGCTAGCCTGGGTATAGTATATGCTAGCCTGGTAGCAGCAAATGCTAACCTGGGTACAGCATATGCTAGCCTGGGTACAGCATATGCTGGCTTGGGTACAGCACATGCAAGCCTGGTTACAGCATATGCTGTACCCATATGCCTGTTGGGTTTAAGTGACGAAGGTCTATTGGACTGCGTCTGTGTATTCATGGATGTTTTTCCAAAATAGATTATTGGTATTGGATTTTTGAAGAAAAAAAAAAAAAAAAAAAATCCCCTCTTTACTCCATTCCCTCCACATCCGCCCACCACCAATATTCATTATTAACTAATTTATTTATTTATTCATTCATTTATTTATTTACTTATTTATCTATTTGCCTATCTATTTATCAATTAATTTATTCTATATTACTTATTTATTTATCTATCTATATACTTCTCACTTCCTCATTCCTCACTCTTTCTAGCCTAGTAACACCCATCATACTTCTCAGACACTTCATCTCAAACACATTCAAGCTCCTTCTCTCTTCCTCTCTCATGTTCCATGTTTCTACTCCATACAGTGCTGTTGGCACAATCACTCCTTCATACAGTCTCCTCTTAGCATCCATTCCCAGATTCCTATTCCTCATTACACTTTTTAAACAGGAGGAGAACAGGGGTGGAACAGGGGTGGAAAGGGAGCTGGGAGATAGGGTGGATGAAAGAGTATTAGGATGGTTTGGACACATGGAAAGAATGAGTGAAGAAAGACTAGTAAAGGAGGTATGGAAGGCAGATGTGGAGGGAGTGAACATGAGGGGACGTCCTAGGATGAGATGGATGGATGGGGTGAAGGGGGCTTTGGGGAAGAGGGGAATATCGGTCGAGGAAGGACGGGAGAGGACAGAAGACAGGGGTGAATGGAGAATGGTTGTATATGGAAAATGTTGTGATGCATGAGGTGGATTGGACGGGGGAATGGGGGTGAGGTAGTGTGTGTGAGCAAAAATTTTTGACGCAGCCCGAAGGGATTTCTCCCCGTCCTCTCCTTTATATGGGGGGACGGAGAGGGGGGGGTCGCCGATTTAATGAAGCGGCCTTGCTGTGGATGTGCTGTGTCCTGCGACACTGCTTCTGACCCAGGGCAGTGGACAGGGTGCAGGGATGACCCGTCATCTAGGAGGTGCTAAGATGGGAGGGAGGGTGGAGGGGTGTGGAGTGTTTTCGGGGATGAAATGGGTGGGAATGTTTTTGTGCCTTGTCCTTTTTCGCTACCCCCCTGGTAAGGGGGAAAAAAGCCTTGGTATATGTATGTATGTATGTATGTATCTATATACTTATCTATATATCCATTCATTAATTTATTTGTTCATTCATTTATCTATCTATTTATATACCTATCAATTAATTAATAAATTAATTCATTTATGTATTCATTGATATTTCGATTTATCTGTTCATTTATTTATCAATCTGTTTATACATTTATCTATGAATTGATTAATTTACTAATCTATATATCTATTCATTAATATTTTGTTTTGTTTGTTTATTCCTGGTTTAAGAAAGATAAGAGAAGTCCTTCAGATATGACCTCAGACTCGTTACAGTCATCGTTTCAGGGCGAACTTCGAAAGCTGCAAATTTCATCTTTGGTGTAAAAAATGGCCGAGATGAAAGGGGAAAATAAGGAGGAGATTCTGTCAGCGAATGATCGATGTCTACAATAGATTGATTGGCAGATGCTTTTCCAATATTCTCATTCTTCCATGACCCTCCTCTTCCTCCTCTTCTTCCTCTTACTCCTCTTCCTCCTCTTCTTCCTCTTCTTCCTCCTCCTCTTCCTCCTCCTCTTCCTTTTCGTACTCCTCGTCCTACTCGCTCACATCCTTCTTATTCTCCTCCTCCATCTCCTCCTCCTCTCCTCCTTCTCCTCCTCGTCCTTCTCCTCATATTCCTCGTCCTCCTCGTCCACCTCGCTGATATCCTTCTCCTCCTCTTCCTCCTTCTCCTCCTCCTCCTCTTTCTCCTTTTCCTCCTCCTCCTCTTCCTCCTCCTTCTCTTAACCTCGTCCTCATCCTCATCCTCATCTTCCTGTTCGTCTTTGTCAACCTCGTAGTCTTCCTCGCTTTCATCCATGTCCGTCTCCTTCTCCTTCTTCTTGTCCTCTCCCTTGCCTTCCTCTTCCTTGTACTCCTCGTCCTTGCTCTCTTCTCCCTTGTCCTCCTTTTCTTACTTATTTCCCTCCTCGTTCCTTGTCCTCTTTGTCTTTTACTCCCTGCTAATCCTCCTCTTTATAGTGTGTCATCTTCAATAAAGAGTCGAATAAGGGAGTACGTACATACACACGCACACACACACACACACACACACACACACACACACACACACACACACACACACACACACACACACACACACACACACACACACACACACACACACACACACACACACACACACACACACACATACACAACACATCTGTATATGTGTGTGTATGTGTGTGCGTGGACCCAGACTTACACTCGTACGTGTTTTGTTGTGTTGCCATGCGTAATTTTAAACATTGACGACCAAAGCTATATTTTGTTGAGATATTTCACAGTTATTGCAAATCCTGAGTGATTAATTGTCTCCTTTGGGACAATGATTCCTCAGGTTCTTAGTAGGTTTTGTTCCAGAAATACCTTGGAAGTCACTTTTTTTTTCTTCTTTTTTTTTCTCTTTTTTAATTTGTCTTATTTTCTCGTATTATTTCTTCTTGTTTTTCTTTCCTGACTCGTTTTTCTTTGTATTTTCTATTTTTTATCTTACATTTTTAGCAGTTTTCAGAAGTCCATTACCTGTTCCACCTCAGGAGTTGTTTGTGCAATGGAAGTTTTTTTTTTTTTCACGTAAAAGCACCGTTAAAGTCCTGTGTACTATATAACTGTTTGGCTGTTGTACTTGATTCTCTACTACGAATAATATATAATTTATTTTTATTTATTTTCTTTTTCTCTTCTTTTTCATCTTTATTTTCTTGTTTCATTTACTTCTTGTGCATTTCCCTATTTTTCCTTTTCTCCCTCTCTCATTTACTTCTCCCTATTTCTTCCTCTTTTTACTCATCTTTCAATCTACAAACACAAAAATCGCTCCAAAAAAATGAAGAAAAAGCATATTCACTATTTTCTTGTTTGAATGATTCTCTGGATTCGTCTCATACCCACACTTACCAATTCCTCCTCCTCCTTCTCCTCTTCCTTCTCCTCCTCCTACTACTCCTCCTCCTCCTCCTCCTCTTCTTACTCTTCCTCCTTCTCCTCCTACTTCTCCTCCTCCTACGCCACCTCCTCCTCCTTCTCCTCCTCCTCCTCGTCCTCCTCCTCCTCCTCCTCCTCCTCCCCTCCTCCTCCTCCTTCTACTTCTCCCCCTACTCCTCCTCGCACTCCTCCTCATACTCCTCCTTATACTCCTCCCACTCTTTCCCCTACTCCTACTTCCCCTACTCCTCCTCCTTTTCCTTATCCTGTTCCTCCTCTTCTACTTCCTTTTCCTTTTCTTCCTTCTCCTCACTGTCCTCATCCTTTTCCTCTTTCATTGGTTCTCTCTTTCCTCCTCCTTCATTTCCTTCCTCTCCCCGTTTCTCACTTCATGCCTCTCTTCGTCCCTCTTTTCTTATTATTTTTCCTTACAACCTCAACCTCTTTCCCCTCCTCCTCCCTCTCCTCCTCGCTGTCCTCCTCCTTCTTCTCCCTCTGCCCCTCCCCTTCTCTCTCTCTCTCTCCTCCTCCTCCTTCACCTGCCTCACGTCTCCTTTGCACGTTCCTCCAACAGTCTCTCTCTCCCTCTTGGCCGCCGGACGTGCTGTCGAGGCTTGCTCTATCTGCCCATCGCCTAGCAGCTCCTCCCCCAGGCATCGCAGGAGCCGCCTCGAGTGCCGGCGGCGGCGGCGGCGGCGGCGGCGGCGGCGGCGAGGCGGCTGTGGAGGCGGCCTTTACTAATGCTGTACTCTTTCAATATCAATTTCATTCCTGTTATTATGGTCGTGGTAGTGAAGGTAGGTTGGTGATAGTGGTAGTGGTAGTGATGATGGTGGTGGTATTGGTGGTGGTGTAGGTTGGTGGTGATAGTGGTGGTGGTAGTAAGAAGGTGGTAGTGGAGGTGGTGGTAATGGTAGTGGTCGTAGTATTAGTGATAGTAAAAAGATGGTCAAGGTAGTGGTGGTCATGGTAGTGGTGGTAGTCGTTGTGGTGATGGTGGTAATGGTCGTTGCTGCTCTTATTATTACCAGCGCTTCTAGCCTTGTGAGCAATCTTCCATTCATGCCGTGAGTTACCTGGAGACCCTTCTGTCACACCTACGCAACTCAAGCGAGTTCGATTGACCAGAGACGACTTCGGTCATAATCCTTTTTTTTTTTTTTTTTTTTTTTTTTTGTCTCCAAATGTCAAATCACCTTTGCGGCATATATTGAGAAACTGAATGACGAACTGAGAGAAGTTAAACCTGTACGAATATTAGACACTTTGTTGAATTGTCCTTAGGGAAGCCTAGAATACTGTAAGTGAATTCGTCTTTGA
>NC_134815.1:29230726-29233226 GCF_046742065.1 Oratosquilla oratoria
CTAGGCGACGGAAAAGGGGAGGAGGGAGGGAGGGAAGGAAGGAGGGAGGGAGGGACGAAGGAAGGAGGGAGGAAGGAAAATAGGGAAGGGGAAGAAGGAGAGAGGAAGGAAGATTGAGAGGGAGGAAACGGGTGATAGAGAGAGAGAGAAGGATGAAGATTGGGAGAGAGGAAGAAAGGGGGCTAAGAGAGAGAGAGAGAGAAGACAGAGAAAGAGAGAGAAGGAGGACAGAGAGAGAGAGAGGAAGGGGATAATAGAGAGAAAGAGAGAGAAAGGAAGATAGGGAGGGAGGGATGAATATACAGTAGGAGGGAGGAAGTGGGGGAGTTCGATTAAGTGGTCAACAATTGGAATAGACTTAGTAACCATATAGTAAGCGCTGAAACTATTAGTTGTTTTAAGAAAAGGTTAGACAGATTTGTGGATGGGAATAATAATTTGTCATGTTCTTAAGGGAAGAGTGGTAAATATAGAGGGAAGTATTATTAAAGGATGGAGAAGGAGGGGAAGTGAGGTCAGGAGGTAGAGAGGATGTGTTTGATCTTGTGAAAGTTGCAGGTGCTGAGTCGCTGCGGCCGAAGCCGTCATCTGTGCCCTGTTATGAGCATTAGAGACTGTTGGGGGAGGTCACAGGCACGGTTGGAATTCGGAGAGGAGTGCGGGATTCGAACACACAACTAAGCGAATGTGAGACCAGCACGCCCAGAGCCACCAGAAGGAGTACCAAAAAGCGACGTGTTACTGTAGTGGCACAGGTAGAAGAGAAGGTTAACGGGCCCAACACGATCAATATTATTGCGCAATATTCCGTATTATACAATATTATTGACGGCGTAGGGATGGTAATGAAGAGGCACAGGTGTCTGGCCTGTACATTTGATGTCATCAATATATTGTGACATTCTTCAATACCATCCCTATGCAATCAATATTATTGCGCAATATTCCGTATTGTACAATATTTTTGACGGCGTAGGGATGGTAATGAAGAGGCACACATGTTTGGCCTGTACTTTTGATGTCATCAATATATTGTGTCATTCTTCAATACCATCCCTACACCGTCAATAATATTGCACAATACGGAATATTGCGCAAAAATATTGATAGTGTAGGGCTCGCTTAAGCGGATAGAGGTAGAGGAAGAGGATTCACGTTGAAGAGTCGAGGGAGATGTGGAGGAGTAGCAATAGATGTATGGATTTGAGTAGATATTGGGATTAAGGAGGGATGAGGGAAATTGGGAATAGGATCAAAAGGGTAAGTATAATGTGCTGCGTGGAATTGAGCGAGGGTAGAAAGAATAGAAAGGAGGCGGGGGTGGGGGGGAAGATCGTCGAGGGGTTGGGAGAAAGGGGCGGGGGAGGGGAGAAAGGGTGCGTGGGGGGAAGGGGGGAGCGCAGGATAGGGTAAGGCTCGATTCACACTCTGGGTCAGGTCACAGAAAGGATCTGACCTGATTTGACCTCAGCATGCCCAAACGAATTATTCTCATTCAACCAATCAATCAATCAATCAAATCAGCCATCCTTAGTCCACTGCTGAACAAAGGCCTCCTTCATAGCATTCCATGATTCACACGACCGCGCCAACCTCTGCCACGTCACCCTAGCAAGCATCTCAATCTCGCCTCTCCACCTTCTGTCTGGTCTCCCTCTTCCACGCTTCCCATCTCGCGGCGTCCATTCAGTAACACATTTTCTCCATCGCTCATCAGTCGTTCGCACTAACTTACCTGCCCAATTCCACTTCCTTTCTTTTACCGCCTCCACAATATCTTCCACTCTAGTCTGCTCTCTCATCCAACTTGCTCTCTTTCGGTGTCTCAACGTTATTCTCATCATTGATCTCTCCATTCTCCTCTGTGCAGTCCTTAGCTTTGTTTCCATCGCCTTCGTCAGTTTCCAAGTCTCACACCCGTAGATTATTGCCAGCAATAATCTATTCACATTGAGTTCGTGATAATTGTTGTTACAATTAGAAAGAAGTAGAACAAGAAGAAGAAGGTGAGCGGCCTACGCCAGGAGACGCTTAGTTGCGGCCGTCATCTTTACTATTTGAGCTTGGACTGGGATAGTGCGTCGATTTCAGCACCAGGCACAGAGCTTGAATGTGTGTGGTCTTGGATCACGTGTTGGACTCGTGATCGACAGCTATTTCCCTACCGTAAAAGAGCTCAGAGCTCATATATGACCGATCTATGGGTAATGCTGTGACTCTGTGACTTTATATGCACATACATACCCAACTCCACGCCCATGAGAGTTGGAGTAACAACGCGCAGCGCAGCAATACTGAAATTATTTCAGCCCTGGGCGCGGATTCGAACCCGGACCGCCATAGTGGCAGCCGGGAACTCTAACCACTGTGTGTGTGTGTGTGTGTGTGTGTGTGTGTGTGTGTGTGTGTGTGTGTGTGTGTGTGTGTGTGTGTGTGTGTGTGTGTGTGTGTGTGTGTGTGTGTGTGTGTGTGTGTGTGTTGCGTGCGTGTGTACGTGCGT
>NC_134815.1:29248226-29253226 GCF_046742065.1 Oratosquilla oratoria
TTAATTTTATATGTGGTGTGTGTGTGTTTGTGTGCATGTGTGTACGCGCGCGTGTGTGAAATGTGTTACATGAATAGAAATGGTTAATATTTTCTTTTTAAATGATGACATCATAATGTCTTACAAAAATATTTGTAGGAAAAAGTTATAATTTCTCCTAAGACTGTTAAACGTGGGAGTAAAGGAATTTGTGTGAAATAAGGTGTAATATTACCCAAGACTGTTTTATTATGAGGTTTGGGGTGGGGGCTTTTTCAATCACTCATACTCATAAGATATATTGAGTAGATTATTTTTGGCAAATTTTATTTTCTATTGATCTCAAGAAGAGATTATTATTTCAACGAAAATTATCTTTGATGTAACGATTTTTTTTCATAAGATCACTGGTGGTTAAGATAACTTATAATTGCAATGAAAAATAGAAAAAATACCACAGAAATATAGTAAAAATTATATAAAAGAATAATTATATTTAAATTACAGCCAAAAGAATCGAAATAAAAGTTTCAATAGAAACTAAGTTATATATAAGAGCGAAAATTTAACGCTAGAATAACAATAGTATGATTACAAACAGTGGCGCAGTCAAGTGAATTACGTAAATATTATGTATGACGAGAATTTTTGGATTTTGGGTCATTTTGGTAACCTGCTCCGATTTACCCGCCATATCACCCACAGGTCGAGGGCGTCCAGGGCTGCCGTGGAGTCCAATTTGATACCACTCAGGGTTACAGTATGGGTGCCATAGGCCCAAAAGTGAATACTGGGTGAAAAGGCCCAGGTTTGGAGGGGTGCCATCGCCATGCCCTTGGGCTAAGGCTGTTCATGTCTACCTTGCTTTGTAGTTTGTCCGACTCTCTACCTGTGAGGCAAGTTTGGACCAAATCGGTCACCTTCGGATTTTGGGCAAAAAGTAAATTGGATTTTGGGTCATTCTGGTCACCTGCTCCAATTTACACGCCATATCACCCACAGGTCGAGGGCGTCCAGGGCTGCCGTGGAGTCCAATTTTACACCACTCAGGGATACAGTATGGGTGCCACAGGCCCATAAGTGAATACTGGGTGAAAAGGCCCAAGTTTGGAGGGGTGCCACCGCCACCGACCAAATCGGTCACCTTCGGATTTTGGGCAAAATTCATATGGTTTCTCCTTTGAGATTTTTTGGATTTTGGGTCATTTTGGTCACTTGGTCCGATTTACCTGCCATATCACCCACAGGTCGAGGGCGTCTAGGGCTCCCGTGGAGTCCAATTTGACACCACTCAGGGATACGGTATGGGTGCCACAGGACCTTAATTGAATACTGGGTGAAAAGGCCCAAGTTTGGAGGGGTGCCACCGCCACGCCCTAGGGCTAAGGCTGTTCATGTCTACCTTTCTTTGTACTTTGTCCGACTCTCTAACTGAGAGGCAAGTTTGGACCAAATCGGTCACCTTCGGATTTTGGGCAAAATTCATATGGTTTCTCCTTTAATATTTTTGGATTTTGGGCCATTCTGGTCACCTGCTCCGATTTACCCGCCATATCACTCACAGGTCGAGGGCGTCCAGGGCTGACGTGGAGTCCAATATGACACCACTCAGAGATGCGGTATGGACGCCACAGCACCATAAGTAAATACTGGGTGAAAAGGCCCAAGTTTGGAGGGGTGCCACCGCCACGCCCTTGGGCTAAGGCTGTTCATGTCTACCTTGCTTTGTACTTTGTCTGAATCTCTACCTGTGAGACAAGTTTGGACCAAATCGGTCACCTTCGGATTTTGGGCTTAATTCATATGGTTTCTCCTATGAGATTTTTTGGATTTCGGGTCATTCTGGTCACCTGCTTCGATTTACCCGCCATATCACTCACAGGTCGAGGGCGTCCAGGGCTGCCGTGGAGTCCAATTTGACACCACTCAGGGATTCGGTATGGGCGCCACAGGACCAAAAGTGAATACTGGGTGAAAAGGCCCAAGTTTGGAGGGGTGCCTCCGCCATGCCCTTGGGCTAAGGCTGTTCATGTCTACCTTTCTTTGTACTTTGTCAGACTCTCTACTTCTGAAACAAGTTTAGGCCAAATCGGTCACCTTCTGATTTTGGGCAAAATTCATACGGTTTCTCCTTTGAGATTTTTTGGATTTTGGGTCATTCTGGTCACCTGCTCCGATTTACCTGACATATCACCCACAGGTCGAGGGCATCCAGGGCTGCCGTGGAGTCCAATTTGACACCACTCAGGGATACGGTATGGGTGCCACAGGACCATATGTGAATACTGGGTGAAAAGGCCCAAGTTAGGAGGGATGCCACCGCCACGCCCTTGGGCTAAGGCTGTTCATGTCTATCTTGCTTTGTACTTTGTCCGACTCTCTACCTGTGTGGCAAGTTTGGACCAAATCGGTCACTTGCTGATTTTGGGCATAATTCATATGGTTTCTCCTTCGAGATTATTTGGATTTTGGGTCATTATGGTCACCTGCTCCGATTTACCCGCCATATCACTCACAGGTCGAGGGCGTCCAGGGCTGCCGTGGAGTCCAATTTGACACCACTCAAGAATACGGTCTGGGTGCCACAGGCCCAAAAGTGAATATTGCAGTGGTTCTCAACCAGGGGGAAATTTCCACCAGGGGGAATATTTGGATGTTTCAGGGGGGAAATTCTAGTCTGGAATTAAAATTCTGGAAATTATCAGAAAATAATCAGAAAATACACTCAAACCTCGGCATGGAAGCCGACCACGAATCGTTGCTATTTCATACTCAGGTGAGGTGGCTCTCGAAGGGAAACATGTTGCAGCGAGTCCTGGAATTGTTTGATGAGGTGGTAGCCTTCCTTCGGGCCCAAGAGGATGTTGTGCTTCTGGAGGCGTTGGAGGGTGAGTTTTTCCGTGTGCGGCTGTCCTACTTGTCCGATATTTCCAGTGCATTGAACGAGCTTAACAGGAAACTGCAGGGCAAAGGGATCAACATTCTTTTTCAGTCGGACAAGATCAGAGCTTTCGTGGCTAAACTGGAACTGTGGAAGAAAAGAGCAGGGAGTGGAAGTTTTTCCTCATTCCTCGCTCTCAACGAATGTGTGGAGGATATGGAGGATGGTCTGCCTGATCCAATAGCCGAGGATATCAAACAACACCTCGAAGGCTTGGAGGAAGCATTCAAGTATTACTTCCCGGGGATCAAAAACGAGAGCAACGAGAACAATCTTATCAGAGACCCATTTCAGAGGAACGTTGATGATGTGCCAGACGCGTGGCAGGAAGAGTTGCTGGATTTGAAAAACGACTCTGCAGCGAAGGATGCCTTCCAGAATATGGAACTGGAAGGGTTTTGGACCCAAGTCCGAGGAACCTACCCGCTTCTTGCGACCAATTCTCTGCGGATATTGGTCCACTTTTCTTCCACCTACCTGTGTGAGACAGGCACGCAACAAGTTGGAAGTGGAGGCGGATCTTCGATGTGCGCTCTCCATAACTCCCCGAGACATTGAAGGACTCGTGATAGGCAAACAATGCCAGAAGTCACACTAAAATGCTGTGTTAGTGTTAGTGTTCTTATTCAATAAAATCTAATGTTAGCTGTGTTAGTGCATTTCAAAAATAAACTAGTAAATAGTCACAGTGTGTTTTAACTGTTCTTTCTCTCATACACATAAAGGGGAAAATCTGGATGGTTGAATTGGGTGCAGGGGGAAATGACAGAAAATAGGTTGGGAACCACTGGAATACTGGGTGAAAAGGCCCAAGTTTGGAGAGTTGCCACGGCCACGCCCTTGGGTTAAGGCTGTTCATGTCTATGTTGCTTTGTACTTTATCCGACTCTCTACCCTGGACACCCTCGACCTGTGAGTGATATGGCGTGTAAATCGGAGCAGGTGACCAGAATGACCCAAAATCCAAATAATCTGAAATGATCCATATGAATTTTGCCCAACATCCGAAGGTGACCGATTTGGTCCAAACTAGCCTCACAGGTAGAGAGTCGAACAAAGTACAAAGCAAGGTAGACATGAACAGCCTTATCCCAAGGGCGTGGCAGTGGCACCCCTCCAAACCTTGGCCTTTTCACCCAGTATTCACTTATGGTCCTGTGGCACCCATACCGTATCCCTGAGTGGTGTCAAATTGGACTCCACGGCAGCCCTGGACGCCCTCGACCTGTGGGTGATATGGCGAGTAAATCGGAGCAGGTGACCAGAATGACCCAAAATCCAAAAAAACTCAAAGGAGAAACCATATGAATTATGCCCAAATACGAAGGTGACCGATTTGGTCCAAAATTGCCTCACAGGTAGAGAGTCGGACAAAGTACAAAGGAAGGTAGACATGAACAGCCTTAGCTCAAGGGCATGGCGGTGGCACCCCTCAAAACTTTGTCCTTTTCACCCAGTATTCACCTTTGGGCCTGTGGCACCCATACCGTATACCTGAGTGGTGGATATTTGGACTACACGGCAGAAGTGGACGCCCTCGACCTGTGGGAGATATGGTGGGTAAATCCGAGCAGGTGACCATGATGACCCAAAATCCAAAAAATCTCATATGAATTTTGCCCAAAATCCGAAGGTGACCGTTTTGATCCAAACTTGCCTGTCTGGATGACAGTCGGATAAAGAACAAATCAAAGTAGACATGAATAGCCTCAGCCCAAGGGTGTAGCGGTGGCACCCCTCCAAACTTGGGCCTTTTCACCCAGTATTCACTTTTGGACCTGTGCCAACCATACCGTATCCCTGAGTGGTGTTAAATTGGACTCCACGGCAGCCCTGGACGCCCTTGACCTGTGAGTGATATAGCGGGCAAATCTGAGTAGTTGACCAGAATGACCCACAACCCAAAAAATCTCAAAGGAGAAACCATATGAATTTTGCCCAAATTCCGAAGGTGACCGATTTGGTCCAAAGTAGCCTCACAGGTAGAGAGTCGGACAAAGTACAAAGCAAGGTAGACATGAACAGACTTAGCCCAAGGGCGTGGCGGTGGCACCCCTCCAAACTTGGGCCTTTTCACCCA
>NC_134815.1:29258226-29260726 GCF_046742065.1 Oratosquilla oratoria
CGTTCTTCTTTTCTTTTTTTCTTTCTCTCATTCTTCTTTTCTTTCTTTTTTTCATTTTTTATCTTTTCATTTTTTCTTGCCATTCTTTCCTTATATCTTACTTTCTTCCTTTCTTTCTTTCTTTCTTTCTTTCTCTCTTTCTCTTGTTCTTTTTTCTTCTCTTTTTGGCTTGGGAATTTTCCTTCTCTTTCACCCATTCCCGTTTCTCTGCCGCTACTAAATTCACAGTTTTGTTTCTTCCTATACGCCCTCTTTCCTATTTTATTTTACGAGTTCGCTTCTTTTTCTCCCCCCCTACCTCCTCTTCTACCTCCTCCCTCTACCTCCCCCTATACCCCCTCTACCTCCGCTTTCTACCTCTCCCTCTACTTCCTCCTCTACGTCCGCTTTCTACCTCCTCCTCTACCTCCCCCTCTACCTCCGCCTTCTACCTCCCCCTCTACCTCCGCCTTCTACCTCCCCCTCTACCCCCTCTACCCCATCTATCTCCGCTTTCTACCTACCCCTCTACTTCCTCCTTTACCTCCCCCCTACCCCCCTCTACCTCCGCTTTCTACCTCCCCCTCTACCTCCTCCTCTACCTCCCCCTTTACCTCCACCTTCTATCTCCCCCTCTACTTCCCCCTCTACCTCCCCCTCTACCTCCCCCTCTACCTCCCCCTCTACCTCCGCCTTCTACCTCCCCCTCTACATCCCACTCTACCTTCCCCCTCTACTCCCCCTCTACCTCCCTCTCTATCTCCCCCTCTTCCTTTCCCTCTACCTTCCCCCTACCTCCCCCCTCTACCTTCTCGCCTCTATTACCCCCTCTACCTCCCCCTCTACCTTTCTCCTACCTCCACCTCTACCTTCCCCCCTCTACTTCCCCTTCTACCTCCACCTCTACCTCCCCCTCTACCCCCCTTGTACCTCCCCCTCTACCTCCCCTCTACCTCCGCTCTCTACCTCCCCCTATACCTCTCCCTCTACCTTCCCCTTTACCTCCCCCTCTACCTTCCCCCTCTACTTCCCCCCACTACCTCCCTCTCTAAATACCCCTCTACCTCCCCTTCTATCTCACCCTCTTCCTCCTCTTCTACCTCCCTCACTACCTCCCCTCTCTACCTCCACCTCTACCTTCCCTCCTCTACTTCCCCCTCTACCTCCCCCTCAACCTTTCTCCTTTGCCTCCCCTCCCCCCACACATCCTTGTCTTCTTCCTCCTTTTCTATCTCCACTCACTTCTATTTGTCTATCTGTCTCTTCTATTGCCCTTCCTTCATGTCAATCCACTTCTGCTCCTCATCCACATCCTCATCCACATTCTCATCCACATCCTCATCATCATTCTTGTCCTCATCATAATAATCGTTTTCATCCTCATTTTCCTACTCCCTCTCCTCCTTTTCCTCTTTTCCTCTTTACTTTCCTTTTCTTATTCCACTCCTCCTTGTCTTCCTATTCCAATTTCTCGTACCTCCTCTCTTCCTCCCCCTTCTTCCTCTTCCTCCTCTTCCTCTTCAGTTTCCTCGTCTTCTTTGGTCCCATCTGCTCTCTCGTACATCGTCCTTAACCACCACCACCACCACTACCACCACCACTACCACCACCACTACCACCACCACCACTACCACCACCACTACCACCACCACTACCACTACCACCACCACTACCACCACCACCACCACTTCTTCCAGCCTCATCCACTCCTTCTTCAAAAACTCCTCTTTGTTCTCTCCTGTTATTTCCTCTTTGCCCTCTGCACTCTTTGTTTTCCCTTTCCGTTTCTTTTTTCCCTCTCCCGGCAGCGACGCCAAGTGACGCCCACACACCCACGCACGCCCACGCGCGCGCACTTCACACCCATAACGGAAACGTATGTGACCCCCACCCCCCGCCCACGCCTTCCTTCGCACGCCCTAGTCCAGAAGGTTCCCGCCAAAAGCAAACACAAGATTTGCCTTTTTCAGTGATATTTTTGTTTGGCAAATGACATTTGCTTAGAAAGAAAAATCTTATAAACAATGTTTTCAGGCTCAGAAGCTTAATTTGCTATGAACTTTTCATTTAACTTATACTGAATTACAAACAGAAAAATGATAAAGCTCATGATACAGCCAATTTGCAGGCATGAACTAATAATGCTTTGTTGTTTATCTAAATGAATATTGAAGTCTCAATCTGTAGTATATGCAATCGATTAAATGAGAAGTCTATTACCTCTATCTGCTTCTAGTTTAGACCTACGAACGTAAAGCATGAAGTGATTGTTATTCGCTTGTTTAGCATTTAGCTTAAAAGCATCAACAAGTCTGAAGCTATCAAACCCTTTCAAAACCTCGCTGACTTGTGTCAAACTCCCCATGACTCTCCCGTGTTTTTAAGGAAAAGATGGTTAAAATGTTTTTAGCTGTGTTCCCTTTGACTTGTTTCTTACATATTGCATGAGGCACAAATCATACGTAAACCGCTTATTAGCTTAAAAGCATCAGCAAGTCTGAAGCTATCAAACCATTTCAAA
>NC_134815.1:29265726-29270726 GCF_046742065.1 Oratosquilla oratoria
AAACAGGATGCATATGATAGTTTGTGGGTTGAGTTAACCCAAACAAATGGACAAAAAATTAATATAGGTGTAATATATAGGCCAAAGACATTATCATTAGCAAACGACAAACTGTTATTTCTAGAACTGCCTAGTTTCTCCAACCGGGATTTATTGATAATGGGTGATTTCAATTTTACTGACATTGATTGGATGACCCTTGAACATGGCCATATAGGTAGTCGCTTGATTGGTTTTCTTGGTGACAATTACTTAATTCAGCATATAAAAGAGCCCACAAGATATGGAAACTTACTCGATCTATTGATCACTAGTCGCGAAAGCATGGTAACTGATGTAGAAGTCGGTGAATCTGTTGCAAATAGCGATCACAACTTAGTTAGATTCAAACTCCTAAATTTTTTTAGAATAGATACTTGTATTTCTAGAATACCCGATTTCAGTAAAGCTCAGTTCATAGGACTACGTCAGGAGCTTCAGCTTACAGATTGGGAGGCAAAATTAAACGAAAGACCTGTAGATCAGATGTGGGAAATTTTTCAAAATACGCTCACTAAGATGATTCAAACTTACAATCCTTTTAAGGACAGACGTCCCCCAAATCAGGCTCGCCCAAAGTGGCTCGACAAAGAAACTGAAAAAAGTATTGCTAAAAAGAGACAGGCTTATAAGAAATATAAGTGCTCGGGTGCATCTAATGACTATGAAAGTTATGTATCAATACAGAGAGATTTAAAAAAGACAATAAGAAAAAGAAAACGACGATACGAAATGAACATCGCTGATAAATCCAAAGAGAATCCCAAAGAATTCTATAGTTACATTAGAGATAAAAAGGTTGTTAGGAATCACATTGGTCCACTATTATCTGCTGACGGTCAACTTGAATATTCAAATGAAGGAATGTGTAATATCTTAAACAATTATTTTAGCTCGGTATTCGTAAACGAAACACCACAAAGTGAACTCCAAACCGAAACCTGTGAAAAGCCTAGGGTAAACTTACTACGGTAAATATAACAAAACAAGAAATTAAAAGGTGCATAGATAAACCCAAAGTTAATAAAACACCAGGGCCTGACGGTTGGCATCCAAGAATCTTAAAGGAAATGAAAAATGAGATTGTTGTTCCATTAGAAATTATTTTCAAGAAATCCATCATATCCGGAGATGTCCCAAGAGAATGGAAGCTAGCTAACGTTACTCCCATATTCAAAAAAGGTGACAAAAAGAAGCCAAATAACTATAGGCCTATAAGTTTGACTTCAATCGTAGGAAAAATAATGGGAACTATCATCAGAGATGCTATCGAACATCATTTAGAAAGTAAACATTTGATGAATGATAGCCAGCATGGTTTCAGACGGAAACGTTCTTGCGTGACTAACTTACTCGAATTCTACAACACAGTTATCTCGAATTATGACAAAAGAAACAATATAGATTTAATATATCTAGACTTTGCAAAAGCTTTTGATACCGTCCCACACGAAAGACTACTTACTAAATTAGCTTTACCGGAATAAGTGGTAGCCTATTAGGTTGGACTAGTAATTGGTTGAATGGTCAAAAACAGAGAGTTGTTTTAAATGGAAAAACTTCTAGATGGAAAAATGTTACAAGTGAAGTTCCTCAGGGTTCCGTTCTTGGGCCACTTCTATTCATAGTATATATAAAGATATAAACCATGGACTAGAATCTACTGTTTCCAAATTTGCTGATGATACAAAACTGTGCGGAATGGCAAATGATCACTTAAACCAATTAGATATTCAAGAAGATTTAGATAAATTACAGCAATGGTCTGAAAAGTGGCTAATGAAATTTAACACAAGTAAATGCAAAGTAATGCACATAGGTAAAAATAACAGTAAGTACGATTACAAGTTATTTGGAAATTCGTTAAAAAGTGGATAGTGAAAAGGATCTCTGGGTAATTATCATTAACGATCTCAAATCATCTAAGCAATGTATTTCAGCCTCTGAGAAAGCAAATAAGATTCTAAGACTGATTGCGCGGTCTTTTTATTTCAAAAGTCCATCACTCATTAACAAGCTGTATAAATCGTTACTTCGTCCACATTTGGAATATGCTGTTTCCGTATGGTCACCGAATCTCATTAAAGACATTGACAGACTGGGAAAAGTACAACGGCGAGCCACAAAACTGATTCCAAATATCAAAAATAAATCATACGAAAATCGACTAAAACATATGAATCTGTTTTCCCTAAAAAAGCGTAGACTCAGAGGTGACTTGATACAGGTCTTTAAGATTCTAAAGGGAATTGACAACATCAAAAGTGACATAATTTTCATATTAAATGAGAATCAGACAAGAAACAATGGTCTCAAACTGTCCGGAAATAGATTCAATTTGGATGTAGGTAGAAACAACTTTGCCAACCGTGTAGTTAATGAATGGAATAAACTTCCTGCGCAGGTAGTGCAATGTAGTTCAGTTCGAAGCTTTAAGAATCATTTAGATAAACACCTAAGCAAGATGCTGTAATGATTATAATTTATTTTATATTATTTGTTTTTGTTTTTTTATCATTTGTCTGTTTGATTTCATTTATTATAATTATATGTCAATTTATCATTATTTACTATTTACCGGTTTGTTTATTACTTAACTATATCTATGCATTTATTTATGTATTTTATTTGTTATTTACATTATTATAGTTTTTATTTATTTTATTATTATTATGATTTTTTTATCGCATCCGACCTAGATATGGACCAAAAGGTCTCATGTCGGCATGCTCAGCCTTTGTAATCCTTTGAGCGGAACTTCATTGTGCGTCTTCGTACCAGCCTCGTTCCCATGACAACCAAACTGTAAACAAACGGAGACGAAACTCCGTAGAAAATGGAACACCACAATGCAGGACCATCAGGCTGTCCCCTGGACGGTGATACAGCCTCTGCATGATATTCACTGGAAAATTAATCACTTGACGTCAGTAAAACCACGACTTAGGGTTATGGTATCGGGGGAAGGGGGGAGGGGGAGGGGGAGGGGGGAGGTGAGAGAAATGAGAAGAGGGAGGAGAGAGGAGGGGTAGAAACTAGTTAACTGAAGGTTTACCTATCTCCTTGAGAAGCTAAGTCGTCCTTCAAATGAACATAATTGTCGGGCTTTAGTTACAAGACTACAACACAATGTTATTGACCTTATGACGCCGTTGGCTGAGCTTATTAAGTCAGTCGTCACATGATTTCATTCATCTGACCCTGAGGGCCCCTGGCGTGCCGTGTGGCACTTTATCTCTTAGTCTTCTTGGCGCCAGGTGATTTTATTCATCTCTGTGGAATACCTCTCGGTAGTAAAGGGGATAAGGTCGTCGGTAGCTTGAAGGGTTAAGTTAATCTATTCATTTATTTAGTTATTCATTGAGTATATTATTTAACTATTGATTTATTTATGTTATATATTAATTTGTTTTAATTTATATATTCATTTATCTATTCATTTGTTTTAATTATATATATATATATACATATACATACACACACACACACACACACACACACACACACACACACACACACACACACACACACATACATATATATATATTATATATATATATATATACATATATGTATGTATATATATATATATATATATATATATATTATACATATATGGTGGGACATTGTCACAAGTTGATGAAAATGGAAAAAGAAGTCACGGGTCTAGTTCCGAGTTTTTGGGTTTATTCCTGACCGGTTTCGTTCTAAGCTTCTTCTGGAGAAGCTTAGAGCGAAACCGGTGACTTCTTTTTCCACCTTCATTAATTTTGTATATACATATATACATATACACACACACATACTGTATATGTATATATATATGTGTGTGTGTGTGTGTGTGTGTGTGTGTGTGTGTGTGTGTGTGTGTGTGTGTATGTGTGTGTGTGTGTGTGTGTGTGTGTGTGTGTGTGTGTGTGTGTGTGTGTGTGTACAAAATTAATACCCCGTCCACCTAGAACTTCAAGGAAATTACGGAGCATGACGGCACCCCAAGTAGAATTATTGAATTTTAGTTTAGTTTAGTTTAGTTTATTATCTATTATTATTTCCTTTTTACGGTGAATCAATTAACCATATTTATTCTGGCTAATACACTAACGATTTTATTCGGCTGAAAGTCGGTCCTTTGCCAAAGCAATTCCGGTTAATTTTGACGGTCTTGTGGTGTTTACTGTTGGTCATGATCTTCATCTCTGAAAATCAGTGTTTGATAAATACATAAATAGATGAATAAGTCTATAAATAAATATGTAAATATATAAATGAATAAGTAAATGAATATTAAATGAATAAATAAATAAGTAGAATATCATTTGAATGAATATTAAACAGACAATATATAGATAAATGTATGAATAAAAGATTAGTGAATATATGAATGAATATATAAATACTAAATATATGACAAGTGAATGAATAGATAAAGAAAATGTACCCACAAACCATAATTTCTGCTTAACCCGACCAAAATAAGCCAAGCATACCACCGCATGAACCCTTATAAGGCCCTGTTCACATTAGCGGTTTGAACCGCGCGGAAACCGCAGCGGTTCCACATGGTCCAAAGGAAAAAAAAAATGCGTGGTTGTATGTGTGAATGCCTCCATTGTCTTACATTGTAAATGAACCTCCGCGGTTGAAACCGCTAGTGTGAACAGGTCCTAACCCTTCCCCAGTAATTGGGATTTATTTTTAACTGAATAAAATAATCTGACAGCAGCAGAATTAGCCATGGTCCAGGCTCGCAGTGCGCTGCCTAAAGGGCACATGTATAACGTAAGAGCTCAGGAAGCATTGTCTACAGAATTGTAGCGTGATGTATAATTCAGAAAGCATCTCATCCAAGTTGGATATTGCGTATCTGTAAGTGCTGAAATCTTAACCAATTCTTATGAAAAGTTGACCAGGAGGACTCCAACTTTCAAACCAGACCTTTACGATCCTCGCTCTAATTTGTA
>NC_134815.1:29280726-29285726 GCF_046742065.1 Oratosquilla oratoria
TCCGGGCATGAGGAAGCCGGAGCCGCAGCTATCTCGCAGTAAACACGCCGTGAGTCAGTGATATGTTCACGTTACCCCCTATGTCGCTGCAGCAAAGATCCTTCCCCTTCCTCCTCCTCCTCCTCCTCCTCCTCTTCTTCTTCTTCCTCCCCTTCCCTCTGCCTCCACTCCCTCTTATTCTTCCTCCGTTTCCTCCTCCTCCTCCTCCTCCTGTTCCTATTGCTCTTCCTTCTCCTCTCCACTCCCTCTTATTCCTCCTTCGCTTCTTCTTCCTGCTCCTCCTGCTCCTCCTCCTATTCCTCTTCCTCCGCTTCCTCTTATTACTCCTCCGCTTCCTCCTACTCCTCCTCCTCCTCCTACTTCCTCTTCCTCCTCTTCCACTTCCTCTTAGTCTTCCTCTGCCTCCTCCTCCTCCTCTTCTTCCTCCTCCTCCTCTTCCTTCTTCCATCCCCTCTTATTATTCCTCTGCCTCCTCCTCCTCCTCCTATTCCTCTTTCTCCTTCTCCACTCCCTCTTATTTCTCCTCCGCTTCCTCTTCCTTCCTCTCCTTCTTCAATTCTTCTTCTCCTCCACTCCATCTTATTCTTCCTCCGCCTCCTCCTTCTCCTCCTCCTCCTTTTCCTTATCTTCCTTATTATTCCTCTTCCACCCCCTCTTATTCTTCTTTGAATCCTCCTCCTCCTCTTCATCCTCCTTCTCCTTCTCCTCTTCCTCTTCTTCTGCCTCTTCCCTCTTCCTCCTCCTCTTTCTCCTCTCTCTTCCACCACCTCTTCCTCTTCCTATTCTAACTCCTCCTCCTCCTCTTCTACCTCCCCTCCTCCTCTTCCACCTCCTCCTCCTTTTCCTCTTCCTTCTCTTCCTCCTCCTCCTCCTCCTCCTCCTCCTCCTCCTGGAGATCAGGTCACGAGATTAGAAGTGGCGCGAAGTCAACATCTAAATACCCCAACAGGATATTACAGCTGAAGGGACTATCAACACCTTCAATTCGGTGACACTCCTCGTGGGTCCTGTCCCTGACCAAGACCAAGCGATTTTGTTCAGATGAATAAAGTCTCTGTTAAGTGAAATCCACTTTAGGGCGGAACTCAAGCCTTCAGCTGAATAAAGTAGTTTGTCTCTAGCCAGAACAAAATTGATCGATATAAAATGGAAGTTACTGTATTGAAGGGAGTTGTTGCATGGCAGATAGGGTCGATGGTATTGCTGGGTGTTCTTGTGTGTCTATATATATATGTGTGTGTATATATACATATATATATATATATATATGTATATATATATATATATATATATATACATATATATATACGTACATACATACATATACTAAGGCTTCTTCCCCCTTACAAGGGAGGTAGCCAAAAAGGAAAAGGCATAAAATCATATATATATATATATGTATATATATATATATATGTATATATATATATATATATATATATATATATATATATTTATATATACATACATATACCAAGGGATTTTTCTCCCTTACAAGGGAGGTATCCAAAATCAAAGACATCCACTCCCATCCTTTTCATCTCCACTCCCACTCCCCACCCCTCCCTCCCTTTTGTTCCTGGCTCCTCCTGGATGACGGGTCATCCCTGCATCTCGCCCACTGTCCTGGGTCAGAAACAATGCAGCAAGACACAGCATATCCACAACAAGGGGAGTGGACTTCCCCCTTTCCGTCCTCTCATGCAGAAAAAGAGAAGACGGGGAGAAATCCCTTCGGGCTGCGCCAAAATATCATTCACATATACTCCCTCACCCCCATCCCCCACCCGCTCTCTTCCATGCATCACAGCATCATCCATACACAACCATTCTCCACTCACCCCAACTGCTAACTTCTCCCCTCCTTTCTCAACAGACATTCCTCTCTTTCCCAATACTCCTTTTACCCCATCCACCCACCTCATCTTCGGTCGTCCCCTCATGTTCACTCTCTCCACCTCTGCCTTCTACACCTCTTTCACTAATCTTTTTTCACTCATTACATCAATGTGTCCAAACCATCCGAATACTCTTTCAGCAAACCAACCCCCCAATTCTCTTTCCACCCCCGCTTTCCTTCTCATCTCGTTTCTCACGCTATCCAGCCTAGTAACCCCTACCATACTTCTCAAGCATCTCATCTCAAACACATTGAAACTCTTCCTCTCTTCCTCTCGTATGTTCCATACATACATACATACATACATACATACATACATACATACATACATACATACATACATACATACATACATACATACATACATACATACATACATACATACATACATACATACATATACATACATACATACATACATACATACATATATACATACATACGTACATAATATACTCATACACACATATGTGCATGCATGAATACTTACAGTACATGCCAATATATATATACAAATATACCAAAATAACAGAGATGGCATATAATCTTCTTTATTATTCCCCTTCACAATTATCACCAAATTGTACCTCATCACCAGTGAAACACAGTCATTACGTTTACTAAGAACATAATCATCACTAAACGTATGTAGCACATTCTTCTAAACTATTTTTTTTTTTTTTTAATATAGAATATTAGCGCCATCACAAGCATCCGATATGCGTTCTTTCTCGCGTGTGACGTTTGTATACCGTGGTACTTACGCACAGATATTCACGTCTTCGTTGATTAATCCAATATATATATATATATATATATATATATATTTGTTTATATATATATATATATATATATATATATATGTGTGTGTGTGTGTGTGTGTGTGTGTGTGTGTGTGTGTGTGTGTGTGTGTGTGTGTGTGTGTGTGTGTGTGTGTGTGTGTGTGTGTGTGTGTGTGTGTGTGTGTGTGTGTGTGTGTGTGTGTGTGTGTGTGTGTGTGTGTGTGTGTGTGTGTTGTGTGTATGTGTTTGTGTAAATGAATTGATGAACAGATTAATTCATCCAGTCATTCATACTTTCACTTATTCATTCAATCTAAGATAAATAAGAAAGTATGTAAATAAACATACGAATAAGTAAATAGATAAATTAGGTAAATGAATGAAAATATAGATAAATGTGTAAATAAATATACAGATAAAATATAACCTCGTGAGATGAAATCATCGATTATTTTCTTGATTCTTTGCATAGAAGGATTTCGTTACGATTTTCACTTCCCAATTAATCAATCAATTAATTAGTTGAGTTATTTATTTATTTGTAATATAACTGTGAAGGCTGTGGCTCATTTGACACCAACTCCACCCTGTAATTAAATAGTACTGTGTTCAATTCCCAACGAGTTTTGATGACTACCACTTGCCCTTGTATAGCATCATACAGAACAGTAATGATATTACCTAAAAATTTCCCCGACCGAAAGCCCCCAGCCCCACAGTAGCTGGCAACGATCCTTGTCGGTTCCCATACATCTCCTCAGGAAGAAATATTGGGCTGTTATCTGTGTTCTATTAGTGTGGGTTTGTTTTTGTGACACCGCCTCGTAGATGGAGGATGGAAGGGGAGGGGACCGGTTGTCGGTTGTCAGCTCTTCTTACGTGAAAAATTGGGGGAAAGATAGTCAGATCTGATTAAGAGAGAGAGAGAGAGAGAGAGAGAGAGAGAGGGGGGGGGGAGGGAGGGAGAAATATGGAAGAGGGAGGGAAGGAAAGAAAGAGAGATAGGGAGAGATATGAAGGAAGAGAGGAAGGGAGAGGGAAATAGATAGATAGAGAGACAGAAACAGAGAGAGATGGAGGGAGAGAGAGAGAGACAGAGAGAGAGAGACATAGAGAGAAAGAGAAGGAAAAAAAGAGGGAGAGAGAGAGACAGAGAGAGACATAGAAAGAGAAGGAAAAAAAGAGGGAGAGACAGAAATAAATATGAGAGGAGGGAGGAAGGGAGAGAAAGAGAGAGAGAGAGAGGGAGAGAGAGAGAGAGAGAGAGAGAGAGAGAGAGAGAGAGAGAGAGAGAGAGAGAGAGAGAGAGAGAGAGAGAGAGAGAGAGAGAGAGAGAGAGAGAGAGAGATGGATGGATATATATATATATATATATATATATATATATATATATATATATATATATATATATATATATATACATATACATACAGAGAGAGAGAGAGAGAGAGTGGGACAGAGAGAGAGATAGAGAGAGGGATAGATAGACTGATTGACTGCTGGGAATCGGAGAGGAGTGCGGGATTCGAACCCACAACTAAGCAAATGCGAGACCAGCACGCTTCCGATGACGCAACTAGGGGACTGTGTTGAAAAAATTGCGGGATTCGAACCCACAACTAAGCGGACTATGTTGAAAAAGGGAGACGGAAAGGGTAATTTAAACTCAAGCCGAAGTAAAAATAGGTCGTTTGACATCCTCTTCCACGTGAGGGGTGCCACGGAATTGAACAGAATACGCTAAAGATAACCTGAATTAAAATCCAAGAAAATCACCCGGTATTGAAGGGGTAGATGAAGGCAATCTACACCCTCTTATCCATCGAAGAAATGTCACGGTATTTAATAAAATCGTATGGCGGCAGCGGGTTAGGAGAGGAAAAGGCCCACCCGGTATGGTAGGGGTTAAGCACTTCAGTAGGAAAATTGTAAGTTGTAATTCTTTTTCCTCTTGTTTCGTCCCACGAGAATGAGAAGACTGGATTAAAACTCTTTGTTTTAAACCTTAATTATACTTTCACGTCTCACAACATGAATGTATAATGTCTTTGTGTGTGTGTATGTATGTGTGTGTGTGTGTGTGTGTGTGTGTGTGTGTGTGTGTGTGTGTGTGTGTGTGTGTGTGTGTGTGTGTGTGTGTGTGTGTGTGTGTGTGTGTGTGTGTGTGTGTGTGTGACTAGGCATGTTCATTATAAATGAGTTTCTATTGTGCATTTGTATGGTTAACTATGGGAATAAAGGAGCATATTCTCGTAGGCTGACTTAACCCATTTTGAGCGAGTATCTTTTTATTTTTGTTTTATTATTTTTATTTATTT
>NC_134815.1:29293226-29295726 GCF_046742065.1 Oratosquilla oratoria
GAGAAAGAGGAGAGAGAAAGGAGAGAGAGAGAGAGAGAGAGGAGAGGGAGAAGAGAGAAGGAAGAGGGAGAGAGAGAGAGGAAGAAGAGAGAAGAAGAGAGAGAGGAGAGAAGAGAGGAGAGAGGAGAGAGAAGAGAGGAGAGAAGAGAGAGAGAGGGGGAGAGAAAGAGGAGAGAGAGGAGAGGGAGGGGGGAGAGAAAGAGGAGAGAGAGAGAAGAGAGAGAGAGAGAAGAGAGAGAAGAGAGAGAGAGAGAGAGAAAGAGACAGACAGAGAGAGAGAGAGAGAGAGAGAGAGAGAGAGAAAGTGGTCAGGAAAGGCACTTAAGACATTTTTTCTTTATTTTGAAAATTGTTTTTGAGGTACATGATTGCTTCCGTCATTATAACACATTAACCCCCTTCTCCCCTTCCCCCTTCTCCCCTTCCACCTTCCCCCTTCCACCTTCCACCCTTACCCCCTTCCCTCTAATTCCCTCGTTTCTGACAAGCTCTACCTCCCTCCCTCTTCCCTCCTCCCTCCCACCCTCTCACCCTCCCTCCCTCCCTCCCTCCCTCCCACCCTCTCATACTCCCTTTCTCCCTCTCACACTCACGCTAGAAGCTTACCTCCTCTCCTCCATCCACCCACTCTCCCTCCCTCTCTCCCTCCCTCTCACACTTACTCTAGAAACTTACTTCCCCCTCCTCCACCCCCTCTCACCCTCCCTCCCTCTTCTCCCTCCATCCCTCTCTCCCTCCCTCCCACCCTCTCATCCTCCCCTTCTCTCTCCCACACTCACGCTAGAAGCATAACTCCCCTCCTCCTACCCCTCTCACCCTCCCTCCATCAGTCCTCCCTCTCACACTCACGCTAGAATTCCCGTCGCCTTCCCCCCTTTCTACCTCCCTCTCTCTCTCCCTCCCTATCTCCCTCCCCCTCTCACCCTCCCTCCCTCTCTCCCTTCCTCTCTCCCTCCCTCTCACACTTACTTTAGTAATTTACCTCGCCCTCCTCCACTCACCCTCTCACCCTCCCTCCCTCTCTCCGTCCCTCTCTTCATCACTCTCACATTTACTCTAAAAGCTTACCTCCCCCTCCTCCACCCACCCACTCTCACTCCCTCCCTCTCTCCGTCCTTCCCTCCGTCCCTCCCTCCTCCACTCACCCACTCTCACTCCCTCCCTCTCTCCGTCCTTCCCTCCGTCCCTCTCTCCTCCACCCAACCACTCTCACTCCCTCCCTCTCTCCCTCCCTCTCTCCCTCCCTCTCATACTTACTCTAGGATCTTACCTCCTTCTCCTCCACCCATCCACTCTCCCTCTTTGCGACCTTTTGAATATTCATAAGTCTTTTTAAGGCATGAGTGAAAATCACCTTTTAGGAATTAATTCTTATCCGAATTAATTTTTCCTTCGGCGGAAACTGTCCTCTCTGGGACCTCGCCAGGCTTTGACTTGAGGACCTGGAGGAGGGAAAATGTCCTCGCAAGGGCTTGCAATGATGATAATGTGTATCTATTATTACACGGCTATTGCACACCGGTCGTGTGAAGCTGCCCTAATGAACTGCCTGTGAATGGTTTTCATAATGTTCTCTTGCGCATGTGTACATCAATATGTGCTCACTCGTGCGTGTAATCATGGGGTACGCACAAGTGAGCACACATGTACAAGCACACACACGTACATACGTATGCACGCACGCGCACACACACAATGACACACACACGCGGGCACACACACACACACACATACATGCACACACACACACACACACACACACACACATACACACACACACACACACACACACACACACACACACACACACACACACACACACACACACACACACACACACACACATACACAAACACACACGCACACACACACACACACACACGCACACACACACACACACATACACACACACACACACACACACACATACACACACACACACACGCACACACACGCGCGCGCGCGCATTCATTCATTATGTCGTGTCTCTGTCTCTCTCTCTCTTATCTCTCTCTCTCTCTCTCTCTCTCTCTCTCTCTCTCTCTCTCTCTCTCTCTCTCTCTCTCTCTCTCTCTCTCTCTTTCATTCTGAAATAATAAAATCGAAAAAATGTATTGTTTGCCAGAGTTGAATAGTAATCGTCACATACATACACCAAAAGCCCTTTCCCATTATAAGGAGGGTAGCCAAGTCAAAGAACACTCCCACTTCGGGCACATTAAAAATCATTTAAGACGCCTCGTTTTATCTGAATGAAATAGTGTGGCGCTTGTCACGACACAATGTTAAAAGGCTGCCATTAAGCTGGATGTCTATTATTTTTATTTTGTTTTAATTGTTTTATCTTATTCATTTATTTATTTGTTTATTTTTGTTATTGTTTACTTTTATTTTATTTTATTTTATTTTTATTTATTTTTATTATTATTATTATTATTATTATCATTATTATTATTATTATTATTATTGTTATTATTATTATTATTATTATTATTATTAT
>NC_134815.1:29300726-29303226 GCF_046742065.1 Oratosquilla oratoria
CATTTCCATATGTTATAATGACGTACACACACACACACACACACACACACATATATATATATATATATATGTACATATACATATATATATATATATATATATATATATATATATATATATATATATATATGCTAATAAGAACACGGGTACGTGTGTTCACTTATGCAAAGTAGACCACTTGGAAAAAAAGAAACTAATGAAGCAGAGCGCTTTCATATATTACATCTTCAGTGCAACAAGTACATTGTAATAGAAATGCATAGATAATATATACATGAAAAAAGGAACATCATTAGTGTTTTGACATTGACCTTCCGCCTTCCAGGGAATTGTCCGCTACCCTTATTCAAACTGTCCTTGTTCCTTTTTTCATGTATATATTATCTATGCATTTTTATTACTATGTACTTGTTGCACTGAAGATGTAATATACGAAAGCGCTTTGCTTCATTAGTTTCTTTTTCCAAGTGGTCTACTTTGCATATATATATATATATATATATATAGATATATAGATATTCACACACACAATCATATTATATATATATATATTCACACACACACACACACACACATCATACTATATATATATATATATATACTGTATATATATATATATATCTATATATATATATGTGTATATATGGGCTGGAAGCGTAAGCACAAGACTCAATGAGGGAGTTTTATTGCCCGACGCTTCGGTTTCAGTTTCAGGACCGTCTTCAGGGGTGTGATGGAGTACAGTGATCAAAAGTTCTTTATATTGCCCGCTGCTGGAACTTGGAGAGGTAGCCTATGCCACCGAGGGTACTCAGGTTCCTTGCTGTGCCAACGAGTAACAGGTACACGCAAGCGTCTACAGATAAGTTAATCACAAATGGCCTCACGTATAATCTTAAATCCATTCTCACCAACTTATTCTCAAGTGTTCACATACAAGTATATGTGTGTATATCTAACAAGAAAATAACATTTGTTATTCTGATTGTGTGAATTAGTTTCCGGGTAATAAATCAAATTAACACTTAACTTGGGGAAGAATTTATCTGCCAGTGCATGCAGAGTTTCTTCCCTGCCAAGGGCCTGGTTGACATAATTACATACGTATACATATACCAAAGGCTTTTTCCCCCTTACACGGGGGGGGGGGGTAGCCAAAAAGAAAAAGGCATAGAAATCACTCCCACCCATTTCATTTCCTATATATTCCACCCTCCTCCACCCTCCTCCCTCCCACCTATCTTGGCACCTCCTGGATGACGGGTCATCCCTGCATCCTGTCCACTGCCCTGGGTCAGAAGCAGTGTCGCAAGACACAGCACATCCACAGCAAGGCCGCTTCATAAATTCGGCGACCCCCCCTCTCTGTCCCCTCATGCAGGAAAGGAGAAGACGGGGAGAAACCCATTCGGGCTGCGTCAATTTTTTTCTCATACATACTTCCTCACCACCTATCCCCCACCCACTCCCCCTCATGCATCACAACCTCATCTACACACAACCCTTCTCCATTCGCCCCTATCTTCTGTCCTCTCCTGTCCTTCCTCTACAAACATTCCTCTCTTTTGTAAAGCCCCTTTCACCCCATCCATCCATCTCATCCTAGGACCCCCCCTCATATTCACTCCTTCCACCTCCGCCTTCCACACTTATTTTACTAATCTTTCTTCACTCATTCTTTCCATGTCTCCAAACCATCCTAATACTCTTTCATCAATCCTATCTCCCAGTTCCCTTTCTACCCGTTCTCCTCCTTACCTCCTCATTTCTCACTCTATCTAGCCTAGTAACCCCTATCATACTTCTTAGACATTTCATCTCAAACACATTCAAACTCCTTCTCTCTTCCTCTCTCATGTTCCATGTTTCTGCCCCGTACATTGCTGTTGGCACAATCACTCCTTCATATAACCTCCTCTTAGTATCCATTCCCAGATGTCTATTTCTCACTACACTTTTTAGTCCACCAAGGCATTTACTCGCTTCTCTCAATCTACATTCTACTTCCACCCCCACTCCTCCCTTTCCTGTCACATTCGCACCCAAGTATCTGAAACTATCCACTTCCTCCAGTTTCTCACCCTTAATGTTCACTTCCAGCCTACTGTCACTCTCTCCCCTTGTACATCTCATCACCTTAATTTTACCCACATTTATCTTCAGCTTCCTTCTTTCACACACCTTCTCAAACTCTGTCACTAACTTTCTCAATCCCTCCTCTGATCCTGCTACAAGCGCAGTGTCGTCAGCAAACAACAGCTGGCTCACCTCCCACTTTTCTCCATTTTCTTTAATCATTTCCAACCCCTGATCCACTACCCTTGCATTCACCTCTCGCACCACCCCATCCATGTAAAGATTGAACAGCCAGGGCGACATAACACACCCCTGATGAAGTCCCACCTTTACCTCAAACCATTCACTCTCTCCATTTCTAATCCTAACGCAAGCTCTACTACTCTCATAAAAACATAATTAAATAAAATAAAATAATATTAGA
>NC_134815.1:29308226-29315726 GCF_046742065.1 Oratosquilla oratoria
CTACCTCTTTCCTTCCATTTCCAGCTCCTCTTCCTCCTCCTTCACCTCCTCCTCCTCCTCTTTCTCTTCTTCCTCCTCCTCTTTCTCTTCTTCCTCCTTCTTCTCTCACTCCTATCACCTTCTCTTCCTCCTCCTCCTCCTCCTTGCCTGCACATCCGGAGGAGATCGTCAACAATGGACGATATCAAGTCAACAATAGAAGATATCGCGTCAATATTTGAGGTCCTTCACTAGACTGGACGACGTGATGCGACGGGGCGGGGCGCGGCGCGGCGGGGCGGGGCGGGACGGGACGGGACGGGACACTACTTAGGGTGGCCTTGTTTGTCCTCGCCTAGAGGTGGACCTCCACGTCATTGAGCCTCCTCCTCCTCCATCACCACCATTGTCATCACCATCACCACCACTGTCACTAACATTTTCGCCAACATCACTACCTCTACCACCATCACCATTGCCACCACCATCATCATCACTACCATCACAATCACTATACCATCATCCCTACCACCACCACTCCTACCAATGCTGCCACTACCACCACCACTTCCAATATTAACACGAACACCACCACCAACGACACCCTACCCACCACCATCACTACCAACATCACTACCAACACTACCAACTTCAATTTTTCCTACTCCTTTTCCTACTCCACCTCACCTCCCTCCCTTCCTCCTCCTCAACCTTATCCCACTTCACTGTTCTCCCATTTTCCATTTCTCTCCTATGCTCCCACTCTTCTCCCCAAAATTACACTCCTTCCTCCTCCTCCTCCTCTTCCTCCTCCTCCTCCGCCTCCTTCTCCTCTTCCTCCTCCCTCCTCACTCGCCATTCTTCCCACTCCCTGCCAAAGCTTCTCAGGAAGGAGCAGGAGGATGAGATGTACTGAAGATGTACATTACGTTGTGCATACAGAGACTGCGAGGTGTGTGCATTCGTGTGGACGTGTGGTCGTGCGCGTCTGTGTCCATGTATATGCACCTCAGTGCTAAAGTGATAAGGATTGAGAGGAGGGAGGAGGAAATTGAGTATATGTATATATACATTTATATATATATATATATATATATATATATATATGTATATATATATATATATGTGTATATACGAGTGTATATACATATATATATATATATATATATATATATATATATATATATATATGTATATATATATATGTATATATGTGTATATACGAGTGTATATACATATATATATATATATATATATATAATATATATATATATATATATATATATATATATATATATATATATATATATATATATATATAAGCTCCAGCACATGGACTCGAAGCTTTGCCTTAGCGACTGCATATCATGAAACAAAGACTGCTAATTATGAAACAAAGACGAGAGCTTTGAGACATAAAAAGTAGTCGCTAAGACAAAGGTTCGAGTTCTTGCGGTGGAGCTTATTTATATTAGTCACAATGATATACTATATATATATATATATATATATATATATATATATATATATATATATATATATATATGTATATATATGAGTGTAGGTATGAGTGTATACAGGCGTATACATACATTTAAACGTATGTATATTTGTGCCCGTGTATTGGAATGTATTTGTATGGAATACAAATATCCAACCTGGACATCTCTGTTAAAGCCTGAAGAGGAGGAAGCATTTTTTTTTTTTTTTTTTTTTTTTTAAGACGGAAGACGAGGGATACATAGAATTGAAAATAAACTAGAGAGCGAATTGGGGGGAACTGAAAGAAAAGAAAACAAAATAAAAGAAAACAGAAAACGCGAACGTCAATGGAGGAAGAGAGGGGGAAAAGAGGGAGTAAAGGAGTAGGAGAAGGAAGATCACGAAGAAGAAAAAGAGGAAGAGAGGGAAAAAAGAGAAGACGAGGAAGGAGAAGGGTAGAGAGGAAAGAGAAACAAGACAATGAAGAACAAGAGGAAGAAGAGAAAGGGAATTAAGCGAAGAAACAGGTATAGAAAGAAAATAAAAAAGGAATTAGTCTATAAGGAATTTTAAGTCAAGTTGCAGGAAAAAAGAGAAAAGGAGGAGGAGGAAGAGGAGGAGGAGGAAGAGGAGGAGGAGGAAGATGGAACAGAAGACGATCCTTTGAGAAAAAAAAACACTTGGAGGATGAGGATGAGGAGGGGGAGGGGAGAGGAAGGAGGAGGAAGAGGAAGGAGGAGGAGGAGGAGGGGAGAGGAGGAGAAGGAAGAAGAGGAGGAGGTGGGGAGCAAATGGTTGTTAAGAGAAATAATAAACATCTGCATTGCCTTAATCACGAGAATGAACGTGCATCCACTTACCCTCTCTCCACCCACCCCCTCTCTCCACTCATTCCCCTCTCCACTCACCCTCACTCCCTTCTTCTCCCTCCCTCCTTCTCTCCCTCCCTCCCTCTCTCAACCCTCCTCAAACCTTCCCTCCCATTCCTCTTCATCAACTCACCTTCCACTCTCCAATCCTCAACTCACTTTCCCTTATCTCCCCTCATCTTCCCCTCGCTAGCCCTTTCCTCACTTTCCCCTCGCCAATCCTCCCTTCACTTTCCCTTGTCTCCCCTTACCTTCCCCTCACCAGCATTCCCCTCGTTTTTCCCCCATCTCCTTTCACCTTCCCCTCACCAACTCTCACCTTACTTTCTCCCTCATCTCCCCTCACTTTCCTCTCGCCGACCTTTCCCTCACTTTCTCCTCGCCAACCTTCCCCTCACTTTCCTTCGTCTCCCCTCACCTTTCTCTCGCCGACCCGACCCTCACTTCCCCTCATCTCCCCTCACTTCCCCTCACTTCCCCTCATCTCCCCTCACTTCCTCTCATCTCTCCTCTCCTTCTTGCCCTTCGACATTTCCTGTCCTTCTAGCCACGTGCTGCACCTGCCAGTCTTAACCTTTATGTAACATCCGTCAGTAGTAACGAGCTGTTCTGGTATTTAATATCTAGCATTTAGTATTTAGTATCTAGCATTTAGTTTTTAGTATTTAGAAGAAAAAAAAGCCTTTGGTATATGTATGTATGTAATATTTAGTATTAGTATTTAGTATTTATTTAGTATTTAGTATAAGCATTAGCATTAGCATTTAGTATTCAATACTTAGTATTTAGTATTTAGTATTTAGTATTTAGTATTTAGTATTTAGTATTTAGTATTTAGTATCAGCATTTAGTATTTAGTATTTAGTATTTAGATATTTAGTATTTACATATTTAGTATTAGTGTTTAGATATTTAATATTTAGTATTTAGTATTCAGTATCTAGTATTTAGTATCTAGTATTTAGTGTTTAGCATTTAGTATCTAGTATTTAGTATTTAGTGTAATATATATATATATATATATATATATATATATATATATGTGTGTGTGTGTGTGTGTGTGTGTGTGTGTGTGTGTGTGTGTGTGTGTGTGTGTGTGTGTGTGTGTGTGTGTGTGTGTGTGTGTGTGTGTGTGTGTGTGTGTGTGTGTGTGTGTGTGTGTGTGTGTGTGTGTGTGTGTGTGTGTGTGTGTGTGTGTGTGATTAACCATGGTCTTGGATCACGTGTTGGACTCGTGATTGACAGCTATTTCCCTATCGAAAGAGAGCTCAGAGCTCATGTATGACCGATCTATGGGTAATAATGTGACCTTACACGCACACACACTCCCCATATCACCTATATCATATATAATATCATATATAATATGAAAATTTCTACTATTCCTTCAGGGCTCCAGTTCTCCCCCCAATCGTGGGTAATTACTTATGTTCCTTAAGGGGATTCGGCGCATCTATACTACATTACTCCTGTCATCATTGTACACATCCCCACCCCCACCCCCACCTTCCACCAGGTTATCAACTCCCCTCTCCCTCACTTCTCATCCTTGCTACCTATGTTATGTATTCTATTCATAGTATAGACTACGAGATATCAAGTGTAGGGTACATTTTTATTTTTTATTTTTATTTTTTTTATTTTTTAGGAACTTTATAAAAGATCCAACCTCTAGTATCCTCAAAATGGTTCCTTTTTCTCTCTCCTCTCTATCCTCCTCTCGTTTTCTCTCAGAGTTTCTCACAAAATGTTGTCTCTTCCCCTTCATCCTTCTCTATCTTCAATTCCTCTTCTCCTTATTTCCTCCTTTCATCTCTCTCCCTCTCTCCTTCTCCCTCTCTCCCTCTCTCTCTCTCTCTTTCCCTCTCTCCTTGAATCCCCCTTTTCATACTAACTTCCCTCCCCTCTTCACCTGCGTCTTCCTCTCCTCTCCTCATCCTCTTCTTCTTCACCTTTAATCTATATCTTTCTTCCTCTCTAGTTCTTCCATGTTCTCTTCTTCTTTTTCTCCTCCACTCTTTTTCCCTCTTTTATTTCAATTCTCAGTTCCTCCATCCCCTCTCTCAGACTAACTTTCTTTCTCCCCTTCATTACTTCCCTTCTTTCCTTCTTCCCCTCTTATCCTGTTCCCCTCTCCCCTCTTCCCCTCTTCCTGTCTTCCCCTCTCCCTGCCTTCCCCTTTTCCCCTCTTCCTCTCGACCCCTCCTCTTCTCTTCCCCTCTTCCCGTCTTCCCCTCTACCTGCCTTCCTCCTTTCCCCTCTTCCTCTCGTCCCCTCCTCTTCTCTTCCCCTCTTCCCGTCTTCCCCTCTTCCTGTTTTCCTCTTTTCCCCTCTTCCCCTCTTCCCGTCTTCCCCTCTCCCTGCCTTCCTATTTTCCCTTCTTCCCATCGTCCTCTCGTCCCCTCCTCTTCTCTTCCCCTCTTCCTGTCTTCCTCTCTTCCTGCTTTCCTCTTTTCCCCTCTTCCCCTCGTCCTCTCGTTCCCTCCTCCCCTCTTCCTCTCTCCCTCTTCTCCTCTCCCCCTCTTCCCGTGTTTCCATCTCTCTGCATTCCTCTTTTCCCATCTTCTTTTCTTCCCCTCCTCCCTTCTTCCTCTCTTCCCCTCTTCCCTTCTTCACCTCATCCTCTCATTCACTCCCCCTTCTTTCTTTATTCACTTTTCCCTTGTTCTTCTTCCTCTTCCTTATTTAACTCCTTCTCTTACTCATCCCTGGCTTCCTCTCCCCCTCTCTCTCTCTCTCTCTCTCTCTCTCTCTCTCTCTCTCTCTCTCTCTCTCTCTCTCTCTCTCTCTCTCTCTCTCTCTCTCTCTCTCTCTCTCTCTCTCTCTCTCTCTCTCTCTCTCTCTCTCTCTCTCTCTCTCTCTCTCTCTCTCTCTCTCTCTCTCTCTCTCTCTCTCTCTCTCTCACTCACTTTCCCTCTCACTTCCCCACCCTCTCTCTCTCTCTCTCTCTCTCTCTCTCTCTCTCTCTCTCTCTCTCTCTCTCTCTCTCTCTCTCTCTCTCTCTCTCTCTCTCTCTCTCTCTCACTTTCCCTCTCACTTTCTCCTCTCTCTCTCTCTCTCTCTCTCTCTCTCTCTCTCTCTCTCTCTCTCTCTCTCTCTCTCTCTCTCTCTCTCTCTCTCTCTCTCACTTTCCCTCTCACTTTCTCCCCCCCTCTCTCTCTCTCTCTCTCTCTCTCTCTCTCTCTCTCTCTCTCTCTCTCTCTCTCTCTCTCTCTCTCTCTCTCTCTCTCTCTCTCTCTCTCTCCCTCTCCCACCTTTTGTTGGCGTCTTTCTCTTTCAACCGAGAGAGGGGGTGGGGGGAGGGGGGTCACGCTCCTCTTGTTTTCGTTTCATCATCTTTTCTTCTTCTTCTTCTTCTTCATCTTGGTCCTTTCCTACCTCTCTCTCCTTTGTGACCTTTCTTGTCTTCATTCTTGTCTTCGTCTGTGTCCTCCACGGCTTCAGTGGCCTTCCTTTGTCCCTTTGCCTTTGTCAGTCTTAGTTTGACTTCATCTTTGTCTTTTTCCTCGTCGTTCTCTTCCCATTTCTGTTATCTATTTATTTTCTAGTTTATTAATTTGTTTTTCATTTGTCTGTTTATTTATTTATTCGTTCATTTATATATCTATTTATTTGTTTGTTTATTTATTTATTTTTATTCTTTTATTTATTCACTTATTCGTTCAATTATTTATCTATTTATTCATCTATATATTTATTCATATGTTCGTCCATTTGTTTATTTTTATTCTTTTTATATATTTATTGACTTATCTAGTCATTTATTTATTCATGCATTTATTTATTATTGTTGTTATTTTTTTTTTTTAACCCTTTGTCAAAAATCATGTCAAAATTCGCCTCTGGTCCCAACGGAAGACTAACTTTAGACTCTGTTACTCAAGGGACAAGACACCCAAGCCACCCCACAACTCCCACCTCCACCATCCACCCCACAACCCTCACCCCCACAACCTCCACCCCAGCAACCCTCACCCCCACAACCCCACTCCCCACAATCCTCATCCCAACAGCCCCCACACCACAATCCTCACTCCCACAACCATCACCCCTACAACACCGACCTCCATAACCTTCAACCCCATAACCTTCGCCCCCACAACCCTCACCCCTACAACCCTCACACCCACAACCCCGACCCCCATAACCTTCACCCCCACAACACTCACACCCACAACCAGAAACCTTATCCCACATCCTCTTCCTTCACAACACCCCACAACCCCCTCCCCCACAATATTCACCCCCACTACCCCACAACCCTCATTCCCACAGCCTCCCTCCTCATCAACCCTCACCTCACAACACCAACCTGGAAAATCTTACCCACAAAACTCCCATCCTCATAAACCCCACAATCTTCATCCTCACAACCACCCTCCCCCACAACTCCCACTAACACAACCCCCACTCCCACAAACCCCACCCCCTCAAACCCCACCCCCACAACCCTTATTCCCAGAAACGCCACTCCACCTAGTCCTCACTCCCACAAACTCTACCCCATAACCCTCACTTCCACAAGCCCCACCCCCACAATCCTCACTCCCACAAACCCCACAGTCCTCACCCCCACAGACCCCAAAATCCTCACCCCCACAACCTACACCCCATAACCCCCACCCCACAACCCTCACCCCCACACACCCCACAACTCCACAACCCTCACTCCCACAATCTTCACCCCCTCCACAACCCCGACCCCCAAAAACCCACCCCCACAATCACCCTCCTTAACCCACATACCCTTACAACCCTTACCCCCACAACCACCCTACCGCACCCACCCACCCCTACAACCCCACCCCACAACCCTCATCCCCACAACCCTACAACCATCCCTCTCACAACCTTCCCCCACAATCCCGACCCCCAGATTTCCGACTCCCACAACCCACCTCCACAACCTCCTCCCTCACAACCCAGACACTCACAACCCCACAACTCTCACCCTCATAACTTTCCCCCTACAATTCCGATTTCCATAACCCCATCCTCACAACCCCCTCTCTCACAACCCCGACACCCACAACCCCACCCCACAACCACCCTTCCCACCTAACCACCTCTACAACCCTCAACCCCACACCCCTCACCACCACCACCCAATGCCGTAACTCCTAACCCACCCCACAACCCCACAACCCCAACCAACCCTACAACCCACCAC
>NC_134815.1:29318226-29330726 GCF_046742065.1 Oratosquilla oratoria
ATAATAATAATAATAATAATTATAACAGAAAATGAAGAAACTCGTTAGTGCATACCTTGATGATGTCTCATACGGTATGTATTTGTTTTCTCAGTCAAAAAGTATGCCTCTCAGAGAGTAACGCTGTTCCAAAACAATATTGTAGTATTTAGGTTAACTACAATTATTCATATTAACTAGTATGAAAAAATAATGTGGGTTCTGTAGCATTGAACTGGTACAGTCACGACCAAAAGTTTTGATACCGTTTTTTTTTTTTTTTTTTCATTATACAAATTTCAAATATTTTGTCTGGCATCTCTTTTATTCAAAAAAATCACCTAATTGTAAGTTAAATACTACACATGAAAATACATCACGTACTCGACAAAAGAAAATCTTATTGACAAAAAAACTGCAGCGTGGGTCAGAATTTTTGTTAATGATTGTACTTACGTCAACACAAGTTATGTCAAGGACCAAATAGATTTCCCAGATTATAAATCACATTATCATTTTAAGAAAGTGGTTATTTCTAGACTAACGATCTCAACATCCAAAATAACGATTGACAAATCCCGTCCTACACAAAATATTATCATATACAAATTGTAACAAGGTCCTTGTATTTTCCCCCAAAACTCCTTTACATATGACAGCCTGAGACAGCTGTCAATGTAGTTTGCAATGTTAAGGAAAACAAGTCCAAGGAGACGGGACAGAAAATCTGTTTTTGAAAACTTCGAAGAAGCATCGTTTTCTTTTTCACATTTCCCCGAATATCGCCTTGGCTTCCGTGGTCTTTTTTTTTTTTTTTTTTTTTTTAATTGACCTTTCTCCAATCCAGGTCAATATACAGAGGTCTTCAGGTGAGCACTTCATCGCTCATTTCACTATATTTTGCCAAAGAGTGTTTATCTTAGTTAAAGGCGTTTCGCTTGGTGTGATTATATACATTAGTCAAGTACTGCAATGACATTTGTTCATAATCCTGCTGGTCATATAATATTGACGCTCAAAGCCATATTACGTACTGTATCAATGTTGATTTACCTCAGCTTTAATTAATCTAAAATTTAAACTAACTTAAATTTTCAACTAAGGTCTGACTAACGTGTTCTTCGAAATTACACCCTTTTAAGGAGTTTTTACAAAGAATTACAAAGGCGGAGCATGCCGACAGGAGACCTTTTAGTCCATAACTAAGTCTGATGCGAAAAAAATATATATAATAATGATAAAACAAATGAAAATAGAAAATATGATAACATAAATAATAATGAATAAAATAAATAAATGCATAGGTATAGTTAAATAATAAGCAAACAGGTAAATAGTAAATAATAATAAATTGACATAAACAATAATAACTGAAAATCAAGCAAATAATAAACAGACAAATAATAATAAACAAATAAACAAATGATATAAAATAAATGGCAGTCATTACAGCATCTTGCTTAGGTGTTTATCTAAACGAATCTTAAAGCTTCGAACTGAACTACGTTGCACTGCCTCTGCAGGAAGTTTATTCCATTCATTAACTACACGGTTGGCAAGATTGTTTCTACCCACTGTCGAAGTAAATCTATTTCCTGACAGTTGTGACGCCTATGGGCGAAGGGCCAGGTTCAAAAACTAGAGTTCTGCTTAAAGAATGATTATTTCCTTCAAAAGAAACAAATAAACAAGATCGAAAAATAGAAGTCGCCAAAACTAGCGATAATTACAATGTCCGAAACACGTAAATTCACAGACAAATAAATACCAGACAATGGGTTTTTTTAGAACATAAAAGGCTAAGATTGCCAAGACACGTATATATATAAGTGTCGATCAAATATCGACATTCAATAAAGAAAAAAAAAATAGTCTTAAAGACAAGATGTGGTAAGGTCGAGAAATATCGACCCACAGAATGGAAACTAAGTCCTACGTAATATTTTACGTAAAAATTACAAAGTCGAGAAAATTCTACGACTAAAAATCTAAGTCCAACAAAGTGGACGAGTTCTAGCAAAGCTAGACTAAGATATGAGATTAGTGCAAATGGGACTCTGATTTAAGCAGAGACCAGCCTGACCGTTACAAGCAATGATATATATATACTCTTCTCCGTAAGATCCGGAGAGATGCCAAGTGTCGCTAGACGCGACGATTAACAAGAGTGTTAAGGAATACTTCCTAGTACATACACGGATATTCTTTACATCCATGAATAGATAATAATATTTGATAAAGTTACCTTGTCAATCTTAGATAAGCAGAAACTTAATAGTTTTTATATGAAAATCTATACGTACGTAAATGTAAGTTAGGGACGCCATTGCCAAAGTATTAGTTCACATGCAATTTTTTTCAGAACGCATGTAAGCTACGAATTCCCACACCGGCGTTTCGGCGTCCGAGAAACGACGGCAATATGCAATTTCTTTAATCTTACGTAAATCAATTCCTAAGATTGACAAGATAGATCCACAAGGTAATACACATACATAAATTTATATGCAAAGTATGGAATATTTTTGTCAAAGCACAAAAAAGAACGAAATACGTCTGATGAATGGAATTCATCACTTTGAGAGTCTCCATACGTCGATTACCGCACGTAGGCACAGATCTTTCTCACCGACGTCCGAAGACTAAGAGAATATGTAATTTATCTAATCTTACGTAAATCAATTCGTAAGATTGACAAGATAGGTCTACAAGATAATATACATACATAAATCTATATGCAATGTATGGAATATGTTTGACAGAGCACAAAAAGAATGGAATACATCATAAATATATAATTCATCACTTTAACAGTCTTCATACGTCGATTACCGACGGTTGGATTCAGAGAGAGTCCACTGAGCCTCTCGTGGGAAAGGCCGGCATATACCAAGGTACACATACGCACATGTGCGCATGTGCGTCTGAATGAAATCTTCACTACGACGAGCCTGTAGTCGTAACTCAGTTAGGAACTTTACTGACACCCCTACTGACCAGAGTCATGCAGGATTATTTTATGACTGGAGAGTACTCTCTACTCAAAGAATAATACTAATAATTTCTATCTTCTACTATTTCTGTTTTCTAACACTTTCTTTAAGTTGCGTTTTGCCCTGTGCGATTAAATTATTAGCCTACTACCACAGCTAATGACGGATGACATGCATCCAACCCCCCTGACATCATATTTGGGTAAACGCGTTTGAGATATAGTTTAACGTCACAAACTCTCCCCTATCGGAAGGCTAGGACGGTGCTTCTCAAAGAGGACTTTGTATTTTGGAATTTAATGAACCATGCCTTTGGTTCAACTTCGCCGGTGGCAGGATTCGAACCGCCATCCCCTCGACCTTGGCCTCAAGTAACAGCCCCCTAAACCCACTCAGCTAACGTTTGTAATTTCGATTCAAATGGCTATCCTCGTACTTTGCAGCTCAAAGCAAAAGAGCCCCATTCAAAGACAAAGAATGAGTGGTCTAGACAATCGTTTGACGATCATCATTAAGCCATGAACGATCATCGTTGAGCGATAATCGCACCAAGAAAAACGACTTTACGGCTCTAAGTCTTCGATGTGATCTTGTCCAATTTTTTTTTTTTTTTTTTTTTTTTTTTTTTTTTTTTTTGTTTGTTTTTTTTTGTTTTTTTTTTTTTTTGTAGTAGTAGAAAAAGAACATTGTTGAATGCTTATGTTCTTCAACACATTACTCCGTTCATTTTAACATGGCATGTGTTATCTTCACTAATCTTGCTTTACACTTGCCTTTAACCATTAAGATTACATTTAGTCAAAATTAAGGAAAAATATTAATTCACTTTTTCGTCATGTTGATAAAATACTTATCGTTAAAATGGTTGCTACAATGACTGAAATCGTTTTCATCTCTTTATATAATTTTCTTGTGAAATATATCTTAGGTTTTGCTCAGAGCGAATCCAGACACTTCTACTCAGCTGAGAGGAAACCTCAGGCCAGTCATCGCAAGCTTCCCTCAGCTGAATAAAATCGACCGACGGCAGCCAGAATAAAGCGTTTAGGGTTAAAGCGAAGGACAGGCCTCCTTCACCTCTTCCTCCTCCTCCTTCTTTTCCTCCTCCTCTTCTCAGTCGTCTTCATCTTCTTCCTCCTCCTCCTTCTTCTCCTCCTCCTCCTCCTTCTCCTCCTCCTTCCCCCCTCCTCCTCCTTTTCCTCCTCCTCTTCCTCCTCAACCTCATTTCTCTTTTTTCCTCTTTGTCCTCCTCCCCCTCCTCCTCCTCTTCCTTCTCCCATTCCTCTTCGTCCTCTTCCTCCACTTTCTCCTACTGTTGGTCCTCCTCTTCTTCCTCTCCTTGTTCTTTCTCGTTCTTCCTCTGCTTCCCTTCTTCCTCCTCTTCTTTCTCCCCTTCCTCCTCCTCTTCCTCCCCTTCTTCTTTCTTCTCCTCCACCTTTTCCTCCTCTTATTTTTCCTCTTCTTCTCTTTTGTCCTCCTTCCCCTCCTCCTCTTCCTCCTCCTCCTCTTCCTCCTCCTCCTCTTCTTCCTCCTCTTCTTTCTCCTCTTCTTCCTCTTCCTCTTCCTTTTCTTCCTTCTTCTCCTCTTCCTCCTTTTCTTACCCTTATTTCTCCTCTTCCTCTTCCGCTTCGTTTTCCTCTTCCTCCTCTTCCTTCACTCCAATCCTTCGACCTGCTCACCCCGCCTTACCCCTCCCTCCCCTCCACCCCTCCTCACACATTACCTCCACCCAAATCCTCCTACGCCTTCCCTCCCTATCCACCTCCCTCTTTTTCCACCTCACTCCCCTTCCACTTCCTCCAGTCCTTCCTTCCGATACCCTCCACTCCCGACTCCCTCAGCTCTCGGTTACCTCCACTCCCCACTCCCTCCCACCTCCCACTCCCTCCCACCTCCCACTCCCTCCCACCTCCCACTCCCTCCCACCTCCCACTCCCTCCCACCTCCCACTCCCTCCCACCTCCCACTGCACCTCTCACCTCCCACTGCCCCTCCCACCTCCCACTGCCCCTCCCACCTCCCACTGCCCCTCCCACCTCCCACTGCCCCTCCCACCTCCCACTGCCCCTCCCACCTCCCACTGCCCCTCCCACCTCCCACTGCCCCTCCCACCTCCCACTGCCCCTCCCACCTCCCACTGCCCCACCCAAATCCCACTGCCCCTCCCACCTCCCACTCCTCCTCCAGACTACTCCGCTTTCCTTCTGACTGATTGCCACATTTACTTATCTAAATCTTCTTTGGGGGGGTGAGGAGGGAGAAGGAAGGGAGGGAGGAGGAAGGGGGAGAAGGAAGGGGGGAGAAGGGGGGCTTTGTCTATTGAGCCTGTTTCGTCTTTGTTAAGTGATTAAATTCCATTAGACAAATGAAGAAGGTATTATTCGATGTGGAAGAAGAGAAGATCTTACGAGGTAGAGTCAATGTTGTCTTGTAATAAAACCGGACCTCTCCGAGTTGGTGTCTGTCTATCGTCGTGTGTCTTGGCGTAGACACACCGAGGACATAGTAGGCACAGGATCCAGGACGTCCTCGTTCTGTGTGTTGGTGTAGACACACCGAGGACACAGTAGGCACGTGATGGGATGACACAGGAGGGCATCTTTCCTTTGCTCGTGTCTTGGCGTAGACACACCCAGGACACAGTAGGCACGTGGTGCAGGACTTCCTCCCTCTGTGTCTTGGTGTAGACACACCGAGGACACAGTAGATACGTGATGGGATGACACAGACGCCTTCCAGGACATTTTTCCTTCACTCGTGTCTTGGCGTAGACACACGGAGGACACAGTGGACACGTGGTGGGAAGACACAAGACTTAATTCACAAAGACCACCATAGATGAAATTGTAGCCATTTAATTCATTTGCACCTTTGCCAACAAATGAATGTGATACACACCATTGATGAAGGCGGTAAGGAGGTTATTCCTTAAAGGATTATCACACCGGGCCATTTTTCCTCCCACATCCTACCTCCTACCTCCATTTGAATAATTAGAATACGACTTCGCTTACTTAAATCTAGGCTTCTCTAAGAACATTTCAACATTATGTCTAACATTCGTATAGGTCCTATAACATCTCTTAATTTATCATTCAGCTTTGCTGTATATAACGGAAACATAATTTGATATTTGAAAATTTGAATATATATATATATATATATATATATATATATATATATATGTATTGTAACCGAAATCGTTTTTGACCCAAACGAACTCTCAACTGTTGGTGCTGGCGAAGCCCGTGGAAGCCCAATTTGATAACCCCTTTATACTCTAAGTTGGGGAGCACCTATGTTTGGGCTATATTCGGGTTGTTAGCCATTTTGTGCTGATTAATGGGCGTGTAACAGGTTCGTACGATGACAGTTCTACACAGAAAATCTCCCATTTCATTCATCTTCATATATACATTTCCATTTTTATTCCATTTCATTTTCTTTCCCGTATTATTTTACGTTTAATATTATACAGATTTTTTGTTAATCTATTCAAACCATTCTGTTCATATGTCCAAACCATTTACACAAACTTCCTATTTTCCTGGTATTAATTTTATCTATTCGTTTAATTATTATTTTTTTTATTATTATTAATTCTATTTCCTATTTTATCTACTTTCTTCACTCCACACATTCTTCATGACGTCTTCACCTCCGTCCTCCGATTGATCGGCGGTAACATCCACTTCCAGACCTTTTCCCGCCGTGAAATCACTATGGCAAACTAATTAAATTCCTCCGACAGTCGGAGGAAAAATAGCCCAGTGTGATGACGAGTTAACTCTCTTTGGGGACTGTTAGGACAGGTAACTAACGGTCACTGCCGTAAATCGGAGAGGAATGCGGGACTCGAACCCACAACTAAACGAATACGGGACCAGCACGTTTCCGGCTACACCGTCAGAGTTTGCCATCAGAAGGTTAGGAGCCTACGCTAGGAGGCGCTGAGTAGCTACGACCGAAGCCGTCACCTTTGCCCTATCTATGCGCTTTGGGGACTGTTGGGGCAGGTAAGAGTCACCTGTGGGAATCGGAGAGGAGTGCGGGATTCGAACCCACAACTAAGCAAATGAGAAACCAGCACGCCTCCTATGACGCCACTACCTCTTGGCATCAGCCAGGACAAAATCATTAAGACTCTATTCACACATGCGGTCTGAACCGCGCGGAAACCGCGACGGTACCACATAAATAAAAACTTTCCTGTGGTGTGAACGCCTCTACTGACTTACATTGTAATTAAATCGGCGCGGCTTGAACCGCGGCGGTTGAAACCGCTAGTGTGAACAGGCCCTAAATAAACCAGATTATTTCTTCCACCATTAAAGGGCTTTCTCCTCTACACCATATGCAGTTCTTTCATTCACCATTTGACCTATTTTCGCGTTCATGACTCAGGTCACCACTATTTCATATCTTCCTCACAAATCATCTTAACCAATTTACTCGTCTTGCATCAGAGGTCATATCTAGACCTTCCCAATGAAGAGTAGGTTGAGGAAGAGGAAGGGATTTAAGGAAAATTAATAGGAAGAGGAAGCGGTTGAAGAGGAGGAAGAAGAAAAGAAAGAGGAAGAGGCTGGAGAAAAACAAGATGAAGGATGAAGAGGAGGAAGAGGCTGGAAGAAAAGCAAGAGGAAGAAGAGGATGAAGAGTAGAAAGAGGGAGACGAAGAGGAAGAGGAAGAGGCTGAAGGAAAAGCAAGAGGAAGAGGCAAGAGGAAAAGGAAGATGAAGATACTCTGAGGAACAGGAAGAGGTTGGAGGACAGACAAGAGGAAGAGGAAGAAGAAAAGGATGGAGGAAAAGGAAGAGGAAGAGAAAATGGGAAGAGGCTGGAGAAAAAGAAAGACGAAGAGGAAGAAGAGGATGGAGAAAAAGGAAGAGGAAGAGGAAGAGGCTAGAAGAAAATGAAGAGGAAGAGGAAGAAGAGAATGAAGAAAAAGGAAGAGGAAGATGAAGAGAAAGAGACTGGAAGAAAAACAAGAGGAAGAGGAAGAAGAGGATGGAGAAAAAAGAGAAGGAAGAGGAAGGGGGAAAGGATAAGTTGTTATGCATCTGAACGAAAACGGTCGAGCTGTTATGAAAGAAAACGGGGAGTGGGGTGATACACTCTAAGCTGAAAGAAAACGGCATGGCGAGAGCTGGGATATAGGAACGATTCTTAAACCCCAGCTGAAGACTAAACAAGGTATGACAGGAGCTCTTTAGGTGAATAAAATCACCTAGAGACACCTAGAATCAAGGTTGCGAATCACAGGCAAAGGATTGTCAGAGAGTGGAGGTACAGCATGAAGAGGGAGGAAAGGAGTGGAGGTGGAGGAGATATGTGGAGGGGAGAGGAGTGGCCTTGCACAGAAAGTAATCGGGAGAAGCTGATAGAGGAGGAGGAGGAGGAGGAGGAGGAGGTGGAGGAGGAAGAGACAATACGATAAAGTAAATGGAGTGGGTTATATGGAGGAGATGATGAAGGAGGGAGGGAGGGCACAAGAAGGTAACGATATGAGAAGAGTTGATGGATACAGTAAGAGGAGGAGGAGGAGGAGGAGGAAGAGGAAGAATAGATGATAAGAGGAGGCAAGAGCAAGACGAAGTATGGAGGAGAAGAGAAGGATGAAAAAGAGGAGGGAAAGGAGGTGGTAGAGGACAAGAAGAGGAGGAGAAGGAGGAAGACAAGGAGCAAGAGGAGGATGTGGAAGGAAGTAGGAAGGAGGAAGGAAAGAGAGAGGAGGAGAAAAAGAAGGAGGAGGAGAAGGAAAAGGAAGAGCTGGAGAAGGAGGAACAGGAGGAGAAGAAGGAGGAGGGGGAGTAGATGGACAAGTATAAGGGGAAGGAGGAGGAAAAGGAGGATGGGGATAAGGAAAAGGAGAAGGAAATGGAAGAAAAGAGGAGGAGGAGGTGAAGGAGAACTAAAACGAGCAGGAGAAGGAGGAAGAGGAAGAGATGAAGGAGAAGGAAGAAGAGCAGGAAAAGGAAGAAGATAAGGAGGAGGAGGAACAGGAAGAGAAGGAGAAAAAAGAGGAGCAGGAGAAAGAGGAAGGCAAGGAGGAGGAGGAGGAAGAGAAGTAAGAGGAGCAGAAGAAGAATAAGGAAGAGGAGGCGAAGTGGAGAAGGATGAGGAACAGGAGAAGAAGGAGGAGGAAGAAAAGGAGCAGGAAAAGAAGGATAAGGAGGAGGAGGAGAAGGGGGAGGCGAAAAATGAGAAAGAAGAGAAGCAGGAGGAGGAGAAGGTGAAGGAGCAGGAGAAGGAGGATTAGTAGGAGGAGGAGGAGGAGGAGGAAGAGGAGCAGGAGAAGGAGAATAAGGAGGAGGAGGAGGAGGAGGAGGAGGAGGAAACGAAGAATGAGAAAGAAAGTGGAGCCGGAGCCGGATCAGGAGCAGGAGAATGAGAAGGAGGAGGGGGAGGAGAAGGAGGAGGAGGAGGAGGAGGAAGAGGAGCAGAAGAAGGAAGATAAGGAGGAGGAGAAGGAGAATTAAGAGAAGGAGGAGGAGGAAAAGAAGTAGGAAAATAAGGATAAACAGGAGGTGGAGGAGGAAGAGGAGCAGGAGAAGGATGATAAAGAGGAATAGGAGGAGGAAGAGGATAAGGAAGAGGATAAGGAAGAGGAGGAGGATGAGGAGGAGGAAGAGGAGGAGGAGGAGGAGGAGGAGGAGGAGGAGGAGGAGGAGGAGGAGGAGGAGGAGGAGGAGGAGGAAGACACTGAAGCAAGAAAAAGGCCAACACGTTATTAAGTTTGAAAACCGACGTGGATGGAACTTTGATGAACCTTCCTGTCGCCCGCTGCCGCCTCCGGCCCATCGAGGAAGAAGAGGAGGAGGAAGAGAAGAAGAGGGAGGACGAGGGGGAGGAGTAGGACAACGGGGAGGAGGAAGAGGACGAGGAGGAGGAGGAGGAGGAGGGGAACGAAGAGGAGACCGAGGAATACCATGTGATATGTTCAGGAATAATGAGGATGATATAAAACAGGAGGTAATGAAGCAAGGATGATATTGTGCCTAAAGTGAAGGAAATTGGAAATGACGGTGAGGGTTTATAGTTCACAGTTTTATTTACGTCTATAGTTCTAAAGACGTAAAATGGGCTTAGTAGTGTAAACAAGCTTAGTTTTGTCGGGGTTGAATAGTTGTTGGTGTTATCTCATTCATTAAGAATAGTTTAATTAGACCAGCACAGCATTGTTTTCAAGGATAGTGTTATAAGCAAAGGTTGAAAATTTCAGCATTGATGCACTGCGAACCGGCACTCCAACTTCGGTGGGAATGGAGTTGAATGTATAATTTATGTGTGTGTGTGTGTGATTCACCATGGTCTTGGATCACGTGTTAGACTCGTGATCGACAGCTATTTCCCCCCCGGAAGAGAGCTCATATATGACCGCTCTATGTGTAATACTGTGACCTTACACGCACACACACACCCAACTCCTCACCCACGAGAGTTAGAGTAACGACTCGCACCGCAGCGATAACTGTGCCATCGAGTTGTGTGTGTGTGTGTGTGTGTGTGTGTGTGTGTGTGTGTGTGTGTGTGTGTGTGTGTGTGTGTGTGTGTGTGTGTGTGTGTGTGTGTGTGTGTGTGTGTGTGTGTGTTTGTATGCACGGTCATAACATTGCCCCTAAATTCGGCTGTATATGAGCCTTGAACTCTCACCCGAGAGGATAATAGCTGTCGATCATGAGTCCAACATGTGATCCAGGACAGTAGTGAATCACACACACACACATACACACACACACACACACGCACACACACACACACACACACACACACACACACACACACACACACACACACACACACACACACACACACACACACACACTGACCGTTATCTTCAGCGTCTGAGGTCGTTTGCGGTCACCCTAGTGAAACATCCTCCGCACCGGGACCTGCTACATCCTCCAGCACCACCACCACGGCGACAGGTGTAGCACCACAATACCATCAAGCCGATCAGAGCGCGCACCGACCGGTATAAGAAGCGTCCCATACCGACATTTGTGGACTTAATCAACAAGAAATAACAATGTTGTACAACACGGCTATTCCTTAACTTGCTGGTTGTTTTTTTTTTTTTTTTTTTGCTTTGTTTTTTTGCTTTTTTTATGCTTATAACGTCTTTTCACTGTTATATTTCATAATTTTATAATTCTGTAGCCTGTATATTTCCAGTAGTAATGCTGCTATACCCAATAAATCGTATATTATTTATTATTAAAATATAGTGACGTTAGCCGGAATAAAAGCATATGCAACCAATTTAACTACCGAATAGTTACGACAACGATGAAAGAAAACAGTCACGGAATTGAATAAAATCACTTGACGATATCCAGAATGAATTAGCAAAAGTATCCAACGCCACGGAAGGCGAGTTATCGAAATGAATGTTCAAGAAGGTATAATGTTCCGAAAATTGGTTAGTGAAACTCTAGACTTATTATTGTAGAGCATGTCATGTTCCAGAAGGTATGATGTTCTGAAAAGTGAATAATGACATTTAAGCTTGATTAACACGACACACGGTATGTCGATAGACTGCGCGAGGTAATGATTATTATTTCGAGCCGTTGTAAACAAGGCAGAAGCGGGAAAAAGGTCACATCTGGGGGAGGATATGGAGCATGGAAAAAGGTCAAGGAAAAAGGTCCTCATTAACGCGCTTAAATCAGGTTATTTATCTTTTTTTTTTTAACTCGTTTCGTCATCTTGCAACTCCAGATCAAAACACGGATAAATACCTTCATCCCAGTGACGTGTTTTATTGATATAGTTTGGGCTAAGGTCCCCGTCTTGAAAGGGATTCCAACCGGTCGCGACCCCCTTGAGGCTGGGAATTACGCCCTCAGCAACTTAGAATCGTCCTGCATCAGCCAGAATAAAATATGTGGAGTGTGTCACTGTGTTGAAGTGGTTTACGAATAATCTTTTTAACTAATTCGTCCACACAGTAGATTTATTAAAGGTTTCGCACAGAAAGGGTTAAAGGATTCTCGCGGCTGAATAGAATAATCTTCCTTTAACCAAAACAAAATTATTAAAAGAAACCTATATGCTTTAATGAGTTAACCTGAAAAGTTTAAATGATGTTTAAATTAACTCACAAAAATACGAGTTTCTCTTTAACCAAAACAAAATTATTAAAAGAAACCTATATGCTTTAATGAGTTAACCTGAAAAGTTTAAATGATGTTTAAATTAACTCACAAAAATACGAGTTTCTCTTTAACCAAAACAAAATTATTAAAAGAAACCTATATGCTTTAATGAGTTAACCTGAAAAGTTTACATGATGTTTAAATTAACTCACAAAAATACGAGTTTCTCTTTAACCACAACAAAATTATTAAAAGAAACCTATATGCTTTAATGAGTTAACCTGAAAAGTTTAAATGATGTTTAAATTAACTCACAAAAATACGAGTTTCTCTTAACCGAACTGGAACCGTTTGATGCGAAGAACATCCTTTCGGGACGCGTCCTTCATTCGTTCATTCACAGTCTCCCTCTCTTTATTCGTAT
>NC_134815.1:29348226-29360726 GCF_046742065.1 Oratosquilla oratoria
TCATTTTTGTTTGGTAGGCTTTCTATACACTTTGAATTCAAATTGGTTACCGTACTTAAAGATGTGTGTGTCCAGGAAAGGAAGAGAATCGTGGATTTCTTCCTCTAGGGAAAACTGAATGGTGGGCTCCACTTCGTTTAAGGCATTTGTATCTCAACTTGTACTTGAAAAAGCTGTAATAAGCGAAACGTCGTACAAATAAAGGCTCCGTCCTCATATGGTGTTTATCCATATATATATATATATATATATATGTAATAAGTGCGTATGTGTGTGTATATACCGGAACACACACACACACACACACATATATATATATATATATAAATAATATATATATATGTATATAAATACTATATATATTACACATATATATATAAAAAAAATTTATATTTACATATATATATTATGGAAGAAAGTATAAACGCTGGACTCGACGTTCGTCAATTTATTCCGACGTTTCGAACCCTGTCCGGGGTTCGTCTTCAGGGTAATACAGTGGTAGCCATAGGAAATGTACATAAATAGAGGATACCTGGTACACCCAGCAGTGACCGACGCAAATAGTAATAAAGTAATAATAATGATGATGATTGTAATGACAATAACAATAATAATAATGATAGTGATATTAATGATTAATAATGATGATAATAATAATAATAATAATAATAATAATAATAATAATAATAATAATAATAATAATAATAATAATAATAATAATAATAATGATAATGATAATAATGATGATGATGATGATGATGATGATGATGATGATGATGATGATGATGATGATGATGATGATGATGATGATGATGATGATGATGATGATGATAATGATAATAATAATAATAATAATAATAATAATAATAATAATAATAATAATAATAATAATAATAATAATAATAATAATAATAATGGTATTAGTAGTAATAGTGAAATAATACCTACCCCTAATTAGGAGTACAATTTATTGTTTAAATGTTAATAGCTCCAGTCTTGATAACATGTCCAGTGAATTTATTTTTTCTGCAGTGCATGATGTTTCCGAATGAGAAAATGCCAGTGAAGTAATTTCGAGCAGGAGATCAAAAAACCAGATTTTTTGGGTTTAATTAATCAGTCCATTAAGCAGTCACTCAATCAAAAGAAGTTAACATTGCAATAGATAGGTTAACATTTCAAACCGCCCTACATGTTGTCATGTGAGGGTATTGTTATAAAGATAATGTTATAGGGATGGTGCTCTTTTTTTTATACTGATAACGATGACAATTCGGTTATTGGCATGTCTGATAAGGAAGGTAAACTGGATGTTACCATACATGTTAACTGCCTTGTTCTTATCGTAGGAGATTAAGATGATTTTTTTGAATGGTGTTACAAATATCTGACACCTGTTGATGGCAATAGATGACATAAGAGCATAAGGATGAAAGAGGCAGCAAGAGACCATAAGGCTTACACTAGGCACACACATATCTTCGATGTTTTGTCACTAGCTATTTGTGTTGTTGTTGTTGTTGTCGTTCCCTAGACTGTCTGGCCGAGCAGTCCCGTCTCCCCAAGGAAGGCCACAGCCGAAACTGGGTTTTCCCACAAATCCTTTATAGAGTGTATGTTGTGTTGTTTGCGTGCATGATTGTGTATAATGCAGTCTTCCATTATGTGTTGTATGGTATGGGGTGAAGTGTTACATCCTGGGCAGCTGTTCACAACACGGTCGTCCAGCCTCTTCTGGTAGCTTAGAAGTGCTGGGTGGTGACCGCATCGCAGTCTGGCCAAGTGGACTCTGTCCTTTCGTGGGAGAGAGGATTCAGAAGGGTGGATATCAGGGGGTCTGGCATGCAGCAGTGTGTTGTCTTTCAGTGTGTTAATGGAGCGGTGAGCTATTTGTGTTCATATGTTATGTTCACTTTTGGCACCGAACCAGTGCTAGACTGTCTGACCTCAGGTGCTTAGTACTGGTAGAGTGCGAATAAGAAATGGATGAAACTCTCACGCCTTCTTGATTGTCACCATAAGAACATGAGAATGAAGGAGACTACAAGAAACCATAAGGCCTATACTAGGCAGTTCCGTGGTCATTACCGCCTATCATCCCCATCCATAAAGTTATCTAACCTTATCTTCAAACAACATATAGTTTCAGCGCTCACTTCATGGTTACGAACTCTATTCAATTCGTTAAACACTCTGCAAATCAGTTCTTGCCTATTATATTCTTCTGTGATTGGAACCTCCTTCGCGCCTCGTTTTAAGAGTATTTTTGAGAAGTACTTATTGTTGCTTCCCCGATAAGCCGAGATCTTTGATAAGAAAACTTGATTCTATCAACAAGAAGTTGCTTCTAGCCCAAGCTGCGGTCAGATTTAACTCTACATGTTTAAAAGAAGAATTACTGCCCACTTTTACGAATATATATATATATATATATATATATATGTATATATATGTATGTATATGTATATTTATATACATATGTATAAATACACACACACACGCACACACACACACACATGTGTATATATATATATATATGTATATATTTATATATACATATTTGGTATGTGTGTGGGTGTAGGTGTGTTTGCGTATGATTAGAATATTCATCTTAGCTTGACATGACCAGAAAGATGCCATACATTTTCCTCTATAAACCAGTGTAAATTGACTCAAAACCAACCTAGACAAGAGCAAGACCGACAGTAACTCGCCATCCAATTGCCTGGGGCGTCGTTAAGCCAATTACCCCTTCGGGAAGGCAAGGGAATTGGCTGCCGCCGCCACCCCCGTCCCCCCCTGCCGCCCCCGCCCCAGCTAACGCCGCCCGACGGAAGCACAGTCGAGCGGCTTGTCATGGTCCTCGAGGATTGTCTGTCGCCCGGGTCACGGGAGACCGCCATATACGAACTCAGGCACCTGAGGGATCAGTTGAATGCGGAGTCTCTGCATGGCAAGTTCTCCGTGCATGACAGATATTGTTTTCGGGGTTGCATGACGGGCGGGTGAGGTTATGTTTGCGACCACCGGTAAAAAGAAAAGAAAAATAATAATAATAAAATAAAATAATATATATATACATATATATATATACATACATATATATATATATATATATATACATATAATAATAAAATAAATAAATAAATAAAAATTGCTATGGAGGGTATTCCCACCCAACCCCCTTAGGATGATTAAAATCACCTAGCGGCAATTAGACCAAAAGTACAAATCTCGAAGTCCAGCAAATGGATTAACGTGTGAAGAACAGGGCGGCCAATCGAGACAGAATGAACCGAGCGCCAATTATTGGAAAGTTTTCGTACACATTTCTTTGTCGTTCGGCGCACTGTGCCGAAAAAAAAGTATCGAGCTTTCATGGTCGTTCGTTCGATGGAACAGAGGCTGAGCGATGATTTAAGGTTTGGTCGCAAGGGATATCATAGATATATCGAATATATTCGTCCCATGTTTTATACCTTTTCTTTACGCTGGGTTACAATTTTTATGTATCATATACATATGTATATATACATACACAGACACACACATGTTCGTATGTACATAAGTATAGATATGTATATATTTATATATATATATATATATATATATAGATATATACATATACATATAAATGAGTGGAAAGGTGGTAAGGTAAACACAGAGAACAGTTGGGATATCTATTCACTGACGTTTCGTCCTTACCAGGTCATCCTCAGAGGATGTCCTGGTAAGGTAAGGACGAAATGTCGGTGAATAAAAAATCAACCAACTTTCCACTCATTTGCCTTTCTTACTTGATATATATATATATATATATATATATATGTATATATATATATAGATATATATATTTAGATATATAGATATATATATATATATATATATAGATATAGATATTTAGATATATAGATATATATATATATATGTGTGTGTGTGTGTGTGTGTGTGTGTGTGTGTGTGTGTGTGTGTGTGTGTGTGTGTGTGTGTGTGTGTGTGTGTGTGTGTATGTATGTATTATGTGTGTGTATACATGTGCATGAGCGTGTGAATGGATTAAGGTGTAGATATATATTCATTCTGTTTATATCTCTAATGTATTTATTGATTTGTCTATTCATTTATCTACCGACCTCTTTCATTTATCTAAAAGTATTTTTCATCCTTTTTGTTGTCTTAACCGTCGACTCTGCTTGCTGTCTTTATTTGGTTCACTAATTACTCTGAAGTTCTTAAATATATGCTAAATCTCAAACATGAAACTTTACACACTTGTCGGTTGGCTCGCCTGAACTTGGTGAAATCAAGACTACTTACTATACCATGAGAGTTGGCGTCGGGAAATAGTTAGGACGAGTTCCAGAACATTCCTTTTGAACATCCTGCATGGTACAATCGGTAGCGTCATTGCCTTGTGGTAAAGTGTCGTAGTCAAGCGTTCGAGTCCCAATTGAAGATCAGAGCACTCAGTGGGCAATAACGTACAATTGTATCGAACTCAAATATTCGAATTTCAGTCGTGGATGTTAATCAGAAGCAACGAGACGGTTGACTTCTGCAAACAGAGGGCTTTGTTGAACCTCCCATGTTCATAACATTAACCTTCATCGCTGAATATTTGACATATTATCCTATAAAGCGGCTTTTTCCCCCACATCAACTCTTTCCTTAATTAAAATTCTATTATGAAAATTGTATTCCCAGGTTTGGTGAACGTGAGAGGGATGACTGGATGTGTCAAGACCCCAGTAATTCATAACTGTACGACGCCAAGGCTCTCTATGCTTCCTCTCCTGCGCGCGAGACTATATAGTAACCGTGTATTCGAGAATGTACACCCACAGAACACCGCTGCCTTGTCTTCGTATTGGATAGACAGCCGCGACGAAGGCAGGGTCGGGAGCAGGGGAAGGAGGAGGAAGAGTAGGGGGGGGGGCAGGGGAGGAGGAGGAGGAGGGGCAGGGCTGCAGGGGCTGGGCTGCAGGGGCGGGGCTGCCTCTCGCGAAGGACGTAATAAGGAGCCCGCGGGGAAGCAGCGACGAGAGGCACAGGGATCAGATATCAACAACGGCGGCGCATAATGACCTATCAGCCGGCCTACTGCAGGCTCGCGCAGGTCCCCTTCCCTTCTCTGCAGGCTCCTTAGACAGGCTGCAGGCTTCTTATGAAGACTAAGGTCTCTCCTTCGAAGGGCTATAGTCTCGTTGCATTGCTTCGCTCTTCTCTGGAATACAGTCTCTCTGAAAGATTGCAGGATATTTAGGTAGACTGGAAGACTCCAGTCTCCTCTGAAAGACCGCAGTCTCTTTTGGAAGGCTGAGGTCTATTTCGTCGCATTTTCCCTTTCCCTGAAAGCCTGTAATCTCCTTCTTAGACTGCAGTCTCTTCCAGAAGACTTTGGTTGCACAGTTCCCCTCCCCTTCGAAGACTTCAGTCTATATATTTGTTCACCTTTTTATTCATGAGTTTATTTATATAATCATTTATCTATTCATTTATCTGTACATTCATCCTGCAGGCAGCCTCAGTATGAATAGAAAAGTCCCTCTGATGTAATGATTTTCCATTGCACTGTATTGTCAACATTAACTGCTGTCCTTAAAGGTAGTAGCACATTAAGCTAGCATGCTACTTGCTTTTGCTTCTTCGTTCGGGTAGAAACGACTTAGGTTACAATATTCTAGACTTCCGTAAGAACATCTCAACAATATGTCTAACATTCGTATAGGTTTAACTTCTCATAGTCTGTTATCCAGCTTCTCAGTATATGACGCAGGAGTAGTATGACATTTGGAAATTTGAAGAACAAAAGATCGTAATCGAAGTCATTTGTACTCAATCGAAATAGCAAAAGTAAATAGCATGCTAGCGAGAAATGCCTAGTGCGCCGCCACCTTTAGTCACCGCGCCAATACCGATCATCGAGAATTCCGTGCTACGCGTACCGAGTGTCAGACGTAGAACGGTCTTGTCCGTGTGTTCAAGACTACAAGGTTAAACCCTTCGAACCATAAACATAAACTAACCTTTAAAAGCCATAAAGGGGTTATCAGACTGGGTTTCTACGGGATTTACCATTGCCAACGGTTAAGAACTCGTTTGAATAAAAACAAATTCGGTTATATTAGCTTATTTCTTAAATCTACAAATATCAGTCTCTTTCAGTCATATATGGTAAAGCTGAATAATGAACTTAAAATTTATAAACCTCTACGAACGTTAGACATACTGTTGATATGTTCTTAGAGAATCCTAGATTCCTGTAAGCTAAGTATTATTCTACTTACTCAAATGGAGTTTGGAAATTGTGGGAGGAAAAATATTCTACTGTAATAACATCTTAAGTTGAAAAGATCACCTAGCGAAAGCTAAATCAAGGCGATTGTGTTCTTGCGTTGGACAAATCCCCGTCGCTTAGGATTTACTTGTTTCTTGGGAAGGGGGATGAGCCTATGGGCCCTGAATCAGGGATCTTCAGACACCTAATGGTTATGGTCCACCGTACAGTGATCATTTCCATAGGAGGCATTGCCTCTAAGGGACAAATTAATCCCATCGCGAGCCTCAGCCCGTGTGTTAAGGATGGAGAGTATAATAGCACGTTTGTGCGTGAGTGTGTGTGTGTATGTGTACGTCTGACAGGTTCTCCATGTAGTGGCTATTTGTGAATTCGTGTTGCAGTGTAGTACGCGTTTCTTAGTTCTTAGTTCTTAGTTCTGTATTAGGAGTTTCTGGAGTTTTTAAAATTCCAATATTCGGAACGAAAATTATTATTATTTTTTTTTTTTTTACTTATTCATTTATTTATTCATTTATTTATTTATTTATTTATATTTATTTATATATTTATTTATTTATTTGTGTATTTACTTTTTTAAGTTCTAAGGTTTCCCAGATCTTGTAGAATTTCGTTCCAAATATTGGAGAATTTTGAATTTTAGAAAGTCTCAAAACAGAGATCAATCTGCGTATGGAACTGAATACCAGTTAAAACCGCGATACTTTAACATCCTTTGGTATTCTTGAATAATTGAAATATCCTCTAGGGTCAAATAGTTGTCAATTTATTATTATTTACTATCTACCTGTTTGTTTATTATTTAACTATACCTATACATTTATTTATTTTATTTATTATTATTTATATTATTATATCTTTATTTATTTATTTGTTTATTTGTTTATTTATCTATTTATCTATATATTTATCTATTTATCTATTTACTTATCATTATTTTTTTTCGTATTCTACCTAGTTATGGACCAAAAGGTCTCCTGTCGGCATGCTCCGGTACATTTTATATACAAGCCAATAGACTGGTAACGTCATCAGAAGCGCGCTGGTTTCGCATTCGTTAAACTAAGGGTTTGAATCCCGCACTCCTCTCCTAGCAGTGATTGCGACCTGCCCCAAACAATCCCTAAAGCGCATTATAGGGTTAAGGTGACGGCTTCGGCCGCAGCTACTCAGGTTCTTCTGGCGTAGGCTCCTCATCACTTCAGGGGTTGAGGCTACAATGACGTCATCCACAGACTTTGTTCTGGGTAAGACCAGAGGATTCCTATTGGCTTAGATCAGGACTTTGTATTAAAAGGATCAACTATCCTAAGCTTATACACATACACCAAAATGTACCTTTATAATATGTTAAATGAAATATTGAACTGAAGGGATCAACTAGCCTAAGATACATAATTATGTAAAAGGAACGCTTAGAATATATATACCCCGTCTGGGGTATTGGCTGCTTGTTATTGTGGCAAAGTAGCATGCAGTCGATACTTTAGGGTCTATATGGGGCGCCCCTACGGACCAGAGCCACACATCATTTTGTCTATGATAGAAGAAATTCTGTTCATAGAGAAATGATGACACTTTTATACTACGACTGTCCCTCCGTTATGCTGTCCCCCAACCCCTTGTTGCTGTCCTGTACCATTTCTCTGAGTATTCTCTTTCTGTGATGGGGGAATTCCCTGTGGTGGGGGAAAAGAATACTGCCACCAAGTATCCCACTTGGATCGTAAGAGGCGAGAAGAAAGGGACGGGGAGAGGGACTAGGCATCCTTCTCCCTGTAGCCCCACGGGGCATATAACCTAAAAAGAAAAGTGAAGGCATAAGGGGTGCTGGAGGGCCTCGGGCCAGCACCCTAAGGTTTGGGTCTTTAAATGTGCGTGGATGTGGTACAGATGAGAGTAAAAGGGAAGAGATAGGTAGTATGTTTGTGAGAAGAAAGATGGATGTGTTGGCTTTGAGTGAAACTAAGTTGAAAGGGAAGGGTGAGTGTAACTTTGGGAGTGTAAGTGGGAAGTTATCAGGAGTCAAGAGAGGGCGAGGGAGGGAAGGGGTGGCTATTCTAGTAAGTGAGGAGATAGGTAAACAGGTAGTGGAGTGGAAGGAGGTTTCCTCAAGGATAATGTGGATGAAGGTGAAACTGGGAAAGGAGATGTGGGTCTTTGTAAGTGCATATGGGCCTGGCAGTGAGAAGAGCGTGGAAGAAAGGGAGGCCTTTTGGATAGATTTAAATGAGTGCATAGAGGGTTTAGGAAGAAATGTCAATGTAATAGTACTGGGAGACCTTAATGCTAGGGTGGGAAATGGTCCAATCGATGGAGTGGTTGGGAAGTGTGGAGTTCCAGGAAAGAATCGTAGTGGAGAGTTGATGGTGGAAATGTGTCTAGAAAGAGAGTTGATGATAGCAAATACAGTGTTTCGGAAGAAAGTCAAGCATAAGTACACATGGGAGAGGGTGGTGGAGGGAAGGGTGGTACAAAGAGCGCTAATGGATTATGTAGTGGTAAATAGGATTATGATAGGAAGAGTTAAGGATGTACATGTGCTAAGGGGAGAGGGTGGGGGAATATCAGATCATTTTTTGGTGGAAGGTAAGCTGAGAGTGGAGGATAGATAGAGAAAGAGGAAAGGGACAAAAGGTATGGAGATGCTTAGAGTGAACTCCTTGAATGAAAAGGAAAAGGAGAAGGAGTACGAAAAGAAGCTGAAGGAGGAGTGGGAGGGAGTAAAGGATGGAGCAGAGATGGGTGTGGAGGAGGAATGGGGATGGTTCAAGGAGGGAGTCATAAAGTGTGCAAGGATGGTGTGTGGAACAAGAAGGACAGGGGGAAATAGAAGAAAGGGTAGTGAATGGTGGGATGAGGAAACAAAGAAGGTTGTAGAAGAGAAGAAGCGAGCATTCACAGATTGGTTACAAAAGAGGACGGGGGAGTCATATGAGACGTACAAAGAAAAGAAAAGAGAAGTAAAGCAAAAGGTAAAGGAGGCAAAGAGGAGAGCAGATTTGAAATGGGGTAGGAGTATGACAGAACATTTTGAAAGTAATAAAAAGATGTTTTGGAAAGAAATTAAGAGAGGAAGAGGAGGCGAATCAAGTAGGGAAGAAAAGGTAAAAGGTACAGATGGAGAGATGATAATGGAAGAGATGGCAGTAAGGGGAAGATGGGCAGAATATTTTAGGGAGTTGCTAAATGTGAAGGAGGATAGGGAAGGAAAGATAGCTGCAGTGGGAAATGCGAAGAAAATGAGAGTGATGAGTGAGGAGAATGGAGGAGAAATAGGGAAGGATGAGGTGAAGGCAGTTGTAAAGATGATGAAAGCAGGTAAGGCACCTGGTCTGGATGGATGCCATGCAGAATGTCTGAAAAAGGGAGGTTCAGTGATGGTGGACTGGTTGGTGAGGTTATTTAATGTTTGCTGGAGAGAGAGTAGAGTGCCGGAGGACTGGAGAAGTGCCTGTATAGTTCCTCTTTACAAGAGAAAAGGGGACAAGTGTGAATGTAGTAGTTTCAGAGGGATTAGCCTGTTAAGTGTAGTAGGGAAGGCTTATGGGAGGATCTTGAGAGGATTAGGAGAGGAACAGGAGTAATTGATGAGGAACAGTGTGGATTTAGGACAGGTAGAGGTTGTGTAGATCAGATCTTTGTGGTAAGACAGATATGTGAGAAAGCTATAGGAAAGGGGAAGGATGTTTTTTGGGCTTTTATGGATCTGGAAAAGGCTTATGATAGGGTGGACAGAAAGGCACTGTGGGAGGTTATGCAGATTTATGGGATAGGAGGAAAGCTTTTGGGAGCTGTCAAGAGTTTTTATGAGAGTAGTAGAGCTTGTGTCAGGATTAGAAATGGAGAGAGTGAGTGGTTTGAAGTAAAGGTGGGACTTCGTCAAGGATGCGTTATGTCGCCCTGGCTGTTCAACTTATACATGGATGGGGTGGTGCGAGAGGTGAATGCTAGGGTAGTGGGTCAGGGATTGGAGATGGTTAAAGAAAATGGAGAAAAGTGGGAGGTGAGCCAGCTGTTGTTTGCGGACGACACTGCGCTTGTGGCAGGGTCAGAGGAGGGATTGAGGAAGCTGGTGGCAGAGTTTGGGAGAGTATGTGATAGAAGAAAGCTAAAGATAAATGTGGGTAAAAGTAAGGTGATGAGATGTACAAGGGGTGAAAGTGGCAGTAGACTGGAAGTGAACATTAAGGGAGAGCGACTGGAGGAAGTGGATAGTTTTTAGATACTTGGGTGCAAGTGTAGCAGGAAAAGGTGGAGTGAAGGTGGAGGTAGAATGTAGATTGAGAGAAGCGAGTAAATGCCTTGGTGGATTATAGAGTGTAATGAGGAATAGACATTTGGGAATGGATGCGAAGAGGAGACTGTATGAAGGAGTGATTGTGCCAACAGCACTGTATGGGGCAGAAACGTGGAACATAAGAGAAGAAGAGAGAAGGAGTTTGAATGTGTTTGAGATGAGGTGTCTGAGAAGTATGGTGGGGGTTACTAGGCTGGATAGAGTGAGAAATGAGGAGGTGAGGAGGAGAACAGGGGTGGAAAAGGAGCTGGGAGATAGGGTTGATGAAAGAATATTAGGATGGTTTGGACACATGGAAAGAATGAGTGAAGAAAGACTAGTAAAAGAGGTATGGAAGGCAGATGTGGAGGGATTGAACATGAGGGGACGTCCTAGGATGAGGTGGATGGATGGGGTGAAGGGGGCTTTGGGGAAGAGGGGAATGTCTGTTGAGGAAGGAAGGGAGAGGACGGAAGACAGAGGTGAGTGGAGAAATGTTGTATATGGATTATGTTGTGATTGCTTGAGGAGGAAAGGGCGGGGGGGGGGGGGGTGGGCCAGTAAGCGTGAGTAAATTTTGACGCAGCCCGAAGGGATTTCTCCCCGTCCTCTCCTTATATGCTAGGGGGGACGGAGAGGGGGGTTCGCCGATTAAATGAAGCGGCCTTGCTGTGGATGAGCTGTGTCTTGCGACACTGCTTCTGACCCAGGGCGGTGGGCAGGGTGCAGGGATGACCCGTCATCCAGGAGGTGCTCAGATGAGAGGGAGGGTGGGAGGGGTGTTGGAGTGTATTTAGGGATGAAATGGGTGGGAGTGTTTTTATGCCTTTCCCTTTTTGGCTACCTCCCTTGGAAGGGGGAAAAAGCCTTGGTATATGTATGTATGTAATAGCAGCAGCAGCAACAACAACAACAACAACAACAACAACAACAACAACAACAACAACAACAACAATAATAATAATAATAATAATAATAATAATAATAATAATAATGATAATGATATTGATAATAATAATAATAGTAATAATAATAATAATGATGATAATAATAACAAAAATAATAATAATAATAACAATAATAATAATGATAATGATAACAATAGTGATAATAATAGTAATAATAATAAGAAAAATTATAATAATGATAACTAATAATAATATTAATAATAATAATAATAATAATAATAATAATAATAATAATAATAATAATAATAATAATAATGATAATAATAGTAATAATAACAATAATAATGATAGTAATAATAACAATAATAATAATAATAACAATGATGATGATGATGATGATGATGATGATGATGATGATGATGATGATGATGATGATGATGATGATGATGATGATGATGATGATGATGATGATGATGATGATTATAATAGTTATAATTATAGTAATTATAATAATGATAATCATAATAATGATAATAACAACAACAATGATAATAATAGTAATAATAATAATAATAATAATAATAATAATAATAATAATGATAATAATAATAATAATAATAATAATAATAATAATAATAATAATAATGATAATAATAATAATAATAATAATAATAATAATAATAATAATAATAATAATAATAATGATAATAATGATAAAAATTATAGTGATAATAATAATAATGATGATTATGATAATGATAATAACAACAATAACAATGATAATAAAAGTAATAATCATAGTACTAATAATAATAATAATAATAATAATAATAATAATAATAATAATGATAATAATAATAATAATAATAATAATAATAATAATAATAATAATAATAATAATAATAATAATAAAAGGATAAATGAAAATAAAAGTAATAGAAAAAAAAATCCGCACATGTTGTTATTAATACATTTTAGGTAAAACATGATCATATTACTAAATACAAAAACT
>NC_134815.1:29370159-29387659 GCF_046742065.1 Oratosquilla oratoria
GTATGATATATGTAATATATATGCTAATTATTATTGATATTATATATATATATATATTATATTTATACGTATATCGTATATACGTGTAATATTATACCTATATATATTTGATTATATATATTATTATTATAATATATATATTTTTTATTTTTATATGTGTTGGTGTGTTGTGAGCTTTGTGTTATATATAACTTTATATATATATATGTACATATATATGTATATGTATATCTATATAATTATATATATTTTATATATATCATATGGATGATATATATATATATATTTTATATGTTGTGTGTATCGTATATGTAGTATGTTAATACTATAATGCTAATATCTATTCATTTCATATATATCTATATATATTATATCTATATTCGCTATATGTATATACAGGAGTTTATATATATATATTTATTATATATATTAGATATTATATCCTATAAAATATATATATTTATCATTTATATGTGCGGTTTGTGTGTGTGTGATATATATATATGTGTATATATCTTTTATATATATTATTATGATGTTTATCATAGTATATGTATATACTATCATATCTATATCTATATATATCATTATATATATATATAAAGAATATTTATTATATATATTTCTCTATATATATATTATATATATCTTATATTATATTATATATCGTATATACATATATCGTTTAGATATATATATGTTATATATTTATGTATCTATATGCATATATATTACATATGTTATACATATATATTTGCATATTATTAATTACATATGCATATATATTACATATAATATGATATATGTATAGTATATATGATATTTATGCATTATAATATCATATATATGATATATATATATTTATTATATATATACTATATACATGTATATACAATATACATATATAGTTCATATACATATATATATACAATATACATATACATATAGCATATGAATATACATATACATATATATACAAGTATACATATTATATATACATATAATATACGTCTTTACATTATATATAAATATATTATACATTATAACATATTTTATTACTTATAACTATACTTACATATATATATACATATAATATACATATATTATTACAGTATACATATATATACATAATATATACATATACATATATTATACATATATATAGTATATATAGTATACTAATATATATATATGTTTTTATATAAATTTTTTTTAAAAAATATATATATATATTATATATATATATCAGCTTAACTCCTTAATCCTACGCACGGTATGGGGTGGGGGCCGATGAAGGACTGAATTTAATTTTCTTTTTCGTTTATTTTTCACTTATATTAATCCTGTATGTATTGGTTTTCATAAATGATGGTGCAATGATTAAAGTTTATTGATTTGTTTTTTCTTTTTCTTTTTTCTTTTCTTTTTTTCATTTTTCCCGTCCATAGCTATACTGGAGCTAAATTGGTTTCTGTAATCCAATCTACGTGTATCCGCTATGTGTTGCCCCTTTTTTTAATATTGTGTTCAACATACTGCAAATCTCTCTCTCTGTCTCTCTCTCTCTCTCTCTCTCTCTCTCTCTCTCTCTCTCTCTCTCTCTCTCTCTCTCTCTCTCTCTCTCTCTCTCTCTCTCTCTCTCTCTCTCTCTCTCTCTCTCTCTCTCTCTCTCTCACTCATTCTTTTTTCTCTCCTCTTTTCTCCTTTTCCTATCTATTTATCCTCTTTTTCCTCTTTCCATCTCTCCATTTCTCTCTCTTTGTCTCACCATCTCCATATCTCTTCCTGCTTCCCCCTTTCCTTTCCTCCATCCTCACCGTCCCCATCTTCTTCCTTCCCTCTCCTCCCTCCCTCTTTCCTCCACCCCTCCCTCCCTCTCTCCGTCTCTCTCTCTTCCCTCCCTCACTCTCTCCCTCACTCTCTCTCCTCCCTCCCTCCCTCCCTCTCTCTCCTCCCTCACTCCCTCTCTCTTTCTCCTCCCTCTCTCTTCTCCCTCCCTTTCCTCCCTCCCTCTCCTCCCTCACTCTCTCTCCTCCCTCACTCCCTCTCTCTCCTCCCTCCTTCCCTCCCTCCCTCTCTCTCCTCCCTCCCTCCCTCTCTCCCTCCCTCTCTGTCCTCCCTCCTCCATCCTCCCTCCCTCCCTCCCTCTCCTCCCCCAAACGCCACACTCCCTTGGGAGGAGAGAGCGCCTTCGCAAAGTGAAGAGGAGCCGCAGGGTCTCCGCCCTGCGAGGAGGCGGAGGGGCAGGCACGGAGGGAGGCGAGGAAGGACGGGGAGAGGGAAAAGGGAGGGTGTGAAAGTGGAGGAAATCAGGAGGGATGGAGTGAATGAAGGAGGAGGGATGGAGGGAATGAAGGAGGATGAATGGAGGGAAGAAGGGAGAGAGGAATAAAGGAGGAGGCAAGAATGGAGATAGAGGAAGGGGAGGAGGAAAGGAGTGGAGGAAACGTGGGAGGCAAGGGAGCGAGTGATGAGAGGAGAGAGAGAGACCCTGTGAGAGAGGAGAGAGAGATCGAGAGACGTGAGAGAGACGAGGGGAGAGAGACTGAGATGAGGAGAAGGAGAGAGAGGAGGAGGAGAGATGAGAGAGAGAAGACGGAGAGAGAGACGGAGAGAGAGAGAGAGAGTGAGAGAGGTGAGAGAGGAATGAGACGAGAAGAGGAGGAGGAGGAAGATGGCTGATGAGACGTGAGGATGAGGATGAGCCGAGAAGAGACGAGAGATGAGGAGGAGAGAGAGGTGAGAGGAGAGAGGATGAGAGGGAATGAAAAGAAACGGGAGGAAAGAAGGAAAGGAATGGAATTGTGACATGATGAGAGAGTCCGAGAGAGAGGAAAGAGAAGGATGGGAGGAAGGGAGAGGAGGGATCAAGTCCTCATTACTTCCCGGAGGGGACGGGCGGGGGGGGGAAGGAGTTGTTAGAGGAAGGGAGGGAATTGGAAGGAGGGGGTAGGGGGGAATTCGATGGCAAGGGGGGAGGGGAGGAGGAGGGGAGGGGAGGGTAGACAGGAGTGGGAGAAAAAAAGGAGGGTGGATGTGGGAGGGGCGAGGATGAGGGAGGGGATGAGAAGGAGTGGGGAAGGGAGGGGAGGGGGGGGAGTAGAGGAGGGAGTGGGGGAGGGGAGAGGAGGAGGGGATGAGGGAGAGGGGAAGGGAGGGTGAGGGGGCGGGAGAGGGGGAAGGGGAGGGGAGGGGGAGGAGAGGGGGAAGGGAGGGGAGGGGGGAGGGCGAGAGGGGGAGAGGGAGGGGAGGGGGAAGGGAGAGGGGAGGGGGAGGGGGAGAGGGAAGGGGGAGAGGAAAAAAGGGAGGGGAAGGTGGAGGGGAGGAGGTAGGGGAGGGAGAGGGAGAGGAGGGAGTGGAGGGGGAGGGAGGAAGGAGAGAGGAGAGGAAAAGGAGGGTAAGGCGGGGGAAGGGGAGAGGAGAGGAAAGGAGGTAAGGGGGGGAAGGAAGAGGAGGGGAGGGGGAGGGGAAGAGAGAGGAGGGGAGGGGGAAGGGGAAGGGAGGGGAAGAGAGAAGGGGAGGGGAGGAGAGAAGGGGAGGAGAGAGTGAGGGAAGGGGAGGGTAGGGGGAGGGGAGAGGAGGGGAGGGGAGATCGAGGGGAAGGGAAGAGGGAGAGGGGAGAGTTGGGAGAGGGAGAGGGAGAGTGGAGAGGGGGAGAGGGAGAGGGGGAGTGGAGGAGTGAAGAGAGGAGTGGAGGAGGAAAGGGAAGGGAGGGAAATGAAGACGAGGAGTGGAGGAGGAATGGAAAAGGGAAGGGAGAGAGAGAGAAGGAGTGGGAGGAGTGTAGGGAGGTGAGGGAGGATTGGTGGAGAGGGAGAAGAAGGGGGTTAAGGGGTAGGGGTAGAGGAGTGACGGGGTATGAGAAAAGGAGGAGAGGGGGGGAAGGGAGTGAAGGACTGAAGAGAGAAGAGGGAAGGGGAAGGGGAAGGGGAAGGCTAGGGTTGTTTGGTGTTATACCCCGGCTCGTTATTGCTGGTGATGAGGGCGTCAGGTGGTAGAAACATGACTCTGATGTATGTAAATGTCAGACAGATGGAAACGCGTGATTGGCAGGAGTAGGGCATGGCAGATGGTTACAGGTGGGGGAGGAGGGAGTGAGGAGGGAGTAAAATGCTGGGATCAACGAGATTAAGGGTGACAGTTACGAGGGAGAGAGAGGGGTGAGGGAGCAAAGGATTAGGGACCTGAGGGATTAGGGATTTGAGGGTTAGGTTCATGTCCCAATGCCCTTCATTTCGATCCCTGGACACGGACAAGTCCTGTCATTCCCTTCACCCCCCGCCCCCCCCGAGGGATTTTCTATATTTCAGTTGGGAGCTGGTTAGCTAACCCAATAAGGTTAACCTTTAACTGCCTCTGTGTCCTTTTTTAGCTGAATAATATCGTTTTGACGAATTTAGGTTTAAGAAGGAAATAGGCGAGAACTGGTTTATTAATAGAGTCGTTAACGAATTGAATAGACTTAGGAACCAATTAACGAGCGCTGAAACCATTGGTTGTTATAAGACAGTGGTTCCCAACCTATTTTCTGTCATTTCCCCCTGCACCCAATTCAACCATCCAGATTTCCCCCTTCATGTGTATGAGAGAAAGAACAGTTAAAACACACTGAGACTATTTACTAGTTTATTTTTCAAATGCACTAACACAGCTAACATTAAATTGTATTGAATAAGAACACTAACACTAACACAGCATTTTAGTGTGACTTCTGGCATTGTTTGCCTATCACGAGTCTCTATTTGTACGGAAATTCGAGGTTTGAGTGCATTTTCTAATTATTTTTTGATAATTTCCAGAATTTTAATTCCAGACTAGAATTTCCCCCCGAAACATCCAAATCTCCCCCCCTGGGGGAAATTTCCCCCTGGTTGAGAACCACTATTATAAGAAAAGATCAAATAATTTTATGGATGGGGATGATAGATGGAACTCCTAGTGTAAGCCTTAGGGTCTCTTTCAGTCGCGTTCATTCTTCATATGATGTAATATTAATGCTTCGTCTGTCAAATTAAGCTAATTTTTTTCAAATTCTTTTTTATCCAAAATCAATGTTGTTGTTTTTTTAAGAAAATAATTATGTTATTCTTTTATTCAAAAGCTTCAAAACGAGATCGTGTGTGGTATGATCACTTTTCAGAATAATCTCACAATTAATATTGATGTTTTTCCTTTTTCTTATCAAGAACCTTAAACACAATAACTTGTTTGGTATAATCCTTTCCCTGTCTAATTTCACAAGTGATATAAATTTTTCATTTATTTTTTCAAGTGTATAATCTCTTTCCTGGTTGGTTTCACCACAGCTGAAGGGGTCTCGGTCCTTCGCGGCCCCTTCTACCCTTCAGATGAATCAAAGATCCTGGCCGCGCCATAACCCAGTGGATACCGTGTCGAACACATGATCAGGTAGTCGTGAGTTCGATTCCCGGAACCCATTCCGTGCTCCGTCGCGTTGGTTCCCGACAGCCCTGGCCAAGCGGGGAGGCGACCCAACCATCGGCCTTAGAAAAAGAGCGGCTTGGAGCAACTGACAGGGCTTTGTCCTACACGGGGTTTCTCACTTCCCTTTTCGTGGGAGAGGGATGTTGAGTGATGAATTTTAGTTATGTCACCGAATTGAGGGAGGACAACGGCATAGGATACATCTCGATAATAAGCTTGTATTTCCAATATAAAAAAAAATTATTTAGTAGTTTAACTTTTATCTAAATAGTTTTAGTTGGGGATGATTTTATTTGGTTAGTCTTTCGGTAGCGTCACCATAGTAAGGATTTTTAATCTATTTTTATTTATTTATTTATTTACTCGTTTATCTATCTTATTCTCTTTGTCCATCTATTTTCTTTGTTTATTATTATCTTATATTGTTTCTGCAATGCTGGTAAAGCTTTATGTGTATAAGTCAGGGTGACACGTTGTGCCATGTTTTGCCACGTCGTGCCACACTGTGCCAAAATGTGCCACGCTGTGGCTCGCTTTACCATTTTGTGCCACGTTTTGCCAAGATATGCTACGCTGTGCCATATTATGTACCATTGTGCCATATTATGCCACGGTGTGCCACACTGTGCCACAGCGTGCCACTCTGTCTCGCTTTACCATATTGTGTCACGTTTTGCCAAGTTATGCTACGCTGTGCCATATTATGTGTCATTGTACCACGGTGTGCCACACCAAGTCACGGTGTGCCACACCAAGTCACGGTGTGCCACGCTGTGCCACGAATATAAAATCCGTTAATGGACACATAAGTGTGACGTGGCAAGGCTCAGGACTGTGACTAATGACGTAATGCACGTTCAAATGTGTGACGTCGAAGTACGAGGTACCAATGCCCGTAGCCGTAACGCACTTAGCTACGGTTAAGTAACGGAGAAGAGACCGTTACAGGATACGGCGAGGTTCGTCTGTGACGTGCGTTACAGAGAAACCCGTTACATAGGCATATCTGACAAAATGGTGATGTTCTTTCTTCCCTTCCTCCCCTCCTTCTCTCCTTCCCTCCTTCCCTCCCTCCTTTCCTCACATTCTCCTTCCCTCTCTCCTTTCCTCCCTTCCCCCTCCCTCCACCGTTCCCTTTCTCTCTCCTTCCCAGCTCCTCTTCCCTCCCTCCCTTCCTCCCTCCCTTCCTTCCTTCCTCCCTCCCTTCTCACTTCCTTCCTCCCTCTCTCCCCCTCCCTCCTTCTCTCATACTCTCCTTCCCTCTCTCCTTTCCTCCCTTCCCCCTCCCTCCCTCCCTCCCTCTCTCCCTCCCTCCCTCCCTCTCTCCCTTCCTTCCTTCCTTCCTTCCTCCCTCTCCCCCCTCCCTCCCTCCTTCTCCTTTCTTTTCTCCCTCTCCTCCCCTCCCTCCATCCCCCTTCCCTCTACCCCTCCTTTCCCAACTTACCTTTCTCCCTCCATCCCACCATTCCTTCCATCCCTCGCTCCTCCTCTTCCTCCCTCACTCACTCTCTCCCTCCCTTCCTCCCATCCTCACTCACTCACCCACCCACTAATTCTCTTACTATTTTCTTCCTTCCCTCCTTCATTCCTTTCCTCCTTCTCTCCTTGCCACCTTCCCTTCCTCCTTCTCTCATTTCCTCTCTTCCTCCTCCCCTCCCTTCGTCCTTCCCTTTTGTCCCGTCCTCCCTTCCTCCTTCCTTTCTTTCCTCCTGCTTTGCCTCTCTCCCTTCCTTCCTCCTTCCCTCCTTCCATCCTCCCTCCTTCCCTCCCTTCGTCCTCCCCTTCGTCCTCCTTCCTTTCTTCCCTTACTGGGAGGGATGAGGTGACCTACCGCACCACGGGGAAATGGTCCGACCACCCGCACTGTGAAAAGGGAGGGAGAGAGAGATAGCGAGGGAGGGAGGGAGGGAGGGAGGGAGAGAGGGGGAGGGAGGGAGGGAGGGGGTAGAGAGAGCCGCCCCACACCCTCACCGCCCTCCTGACGAGACGCAGGCTGAGGACGCCTTCCTCTACTCCTGATAAGCAAGTCTGGTTTTAACCTTCGGCAACCTGCTGGTTTTAACCCTACCCCTCCTCCTCCTACTCCTTCGCCTCCTCTTCCTCCTCCTTCTCCTCTTCCTCCTACTTCTCCTCCTCCTCCTCTGCTTCCTCATCCTCATCCTCCTTATCCTTCCCCCGCCGCCTCCTCTTTCATCTCCTTCCTCTTCCTCCTCCTTCTCTTACTCATCCTAATCCCCTCCTTCTTCTCCTTTACCTCCTCATCTTCATCAGCCGGGGAAAAAAAATATCTTCGAGGGACCTCGGCCTTAAAAGGGATTCAGACCATCACGACCCTGTCTGAAGGAACTAACCCTCAATGTCTGTTCTTTGTGAAAACAAAGAATCTGAGGTCTTCGAACTCCTCCTCAAACTTCGTCTCCGAACTTCGCCATCCTCTTCATCACGCCTTTTGATCGAGGCCTTCCATGGCCACATTCGACCATACACTTGCTTCTGCTGGCTGCCGCCGGGAGATTTTATTCATGAGGTAAATCCACTGTTCAGATAGAGTCTATCTGAGCCTTGGATTTCCTTAAGTAAATGAAATAGTTTCTCAACCTAGGACGCTAACTCCCCCAGGAGGTACTGAAACCAATTCTAGGAGGGCTGCTGAGAAACGATACATACATACACTTTCCTTTATCCCTCTAGTGATAACACATTAGTTAAAAGGTACTGGACTGCTTAGGTCTAACTACAGGGATTGCCCTTAGAGTCAGAAAAAATTGGGAAACGCTAGTAGATGATTAATGAAACTTCTTTGGTTTGAAAGACTAAAAACCTCCTAGAGCCTCTAGATGGCCGAGCTATTTAGACTCTAGAACAGCGTTTCTCAACCTCTCATTTTATTTTCATCGTAATGATAGGTTAGATATGATGATGATTACACTATTACAATAACCAAGAATATGTCATATTACGTATATGGAATTAGATAAAAAATCAAAAGTGCATTAGCTTATCTCACTTGTTCTCGCGGAACCCTTAGGGACCTTTTGCGAAACCTTAGGGTTCGGGGAACCCTGGTTGAGAAACGCTGCTCTAGAACCTAGAGAGTCTAGAAGCGTCTAGCTCACCAACCTGACATCAGAGGACGAGGCATAATCGAGTCAATCTCCACGCTACACCGTCAACTCCGACTAACTATACGACGTAAGATCCTTTTGCACTTAGTTAGCGCGGCCAAGGACAGTTTGGTCCAGCGTGGATAAGTTTAGAGGCTATCCAGTATCCTCATCTCTGTTAGTGACTAACACTAAAGCCATATTCACACAACAAGTTTGAACCGCCCAGAAACCGCGGCGGTACCACATAGTCAAGGGAAAACTGCGCGGATGTCTAATATCCTCAGGGCTGTTAGTGACTAATACTAAAACCCTATTCACACTAGCAGTTTGAACCGCACGGAAACCGCGGCAATACAACATAGTCAAGGGAAAACTGCGCGGTTATATATGAACGCCTCCATTGACTTACATTGTAACTGAACCGCCGTAGTTCAAACCGCGGCGGTTGAAAGCGCTATTGTGAACAGAGTGAGGAGCCTACGCCAGGAGGCATTGAGTAGCTGCGGCCGAAGCTACTTCCTTTGCCCTATGTGCCCTATGTGCTTCTTGGACTGTTGGGGTAGGTAACAATCACTGCTGTGAATCGGGTGGGAGTGCAAGATTCGAACTCGCAACATACATTAGAAAATGGAAGATACTGACCAACTTGTCCAAACTACTTGCAACCACAAATGACGTCAGTCCTTCATTAACAGGAGGGCGCCAGTGATTAATAAAATCGCCTGGCGCCACCTACATTTGAAAGATAAGTTGAAAAGCTTCTCTCTAACGAAAACCCCACCTCCACCTCCACCTCTTCCTTCCACCTCCACCTTCCCTCCCACCTTTAGAACACTGTAAACTACTCCATGGACTCCTGTATAAGAACTCCCCTCTGGGAAATCGAGATCTTCACACTCCCCCACCTCTTATCATCATCATCATCTCCTCCTCCTCCTCCTCCTCCTCCACCACCTCCTCCACCTCTTCCACCTCCTCCTCCTCCTCCTCATGCCACATTTCTACGGCCACCTTTTGGTACTTGACTCTTACCATCGATGGAAGCGGCGGTGGCGGCGGCGGCTGCGGCTACAGTGGCGGCTGCGGCGGCGGCGGTACTCAGTGCCATGCCTGGCTGGCACTGCATTTGTGTCTGAGCTCCTGAGTTGTGGCTCTCTAGGGAGACACGTCAGCTTCGCGTTAAAGTGATCCCTACATCGCTACAATCTCTCCCCCTCACCCCTTCTCCTTTCCCTTTTTCCTTCTCCCCTTCTTCTCTCCTCTCCTCTTCCTCCTCCTTTCTCCTTTCCTTCTCCCCTACTTCCTCCTCTCCTCTTCCTCGTCCTTTCCCCCTTCCTCCTCCCCTTCTTCCTCCTCTCCTCTTCCTCCTCCTTTCCCTTTCTCCTCCCATTCCTCCTCCTCTCCTCCCTCTCCAACTTCCTCCTTCAAGTTTACTTCTTTGCCTCTCTGTTCTCCTCATTCGGGATCTCTGGACCACACCTCTGTTCTCCTTTCTTCTTTGCTTTCCTCCCTCAAACTTCTGTCTTCCTCTTCTCTTCCCCTTCTTTCTTCACTCCTCTTTTCCTCCTACACCTCATCCTCTTTTTCATTCCCCTCCTCCTCTTCTTCCTTCTCGTCCTCCTCATGTTCCTCTCCTCTCTTATCCACTACTCTTGTGTCTTCTCTCTATCATGCCTCTCTGTATCTACCTGTCTGTCAGCCTCTCTTTGACGTACATATCCTGACAATGCTGACTCCTTCGCGGCTGACGAAGACGACGACGACGACGACAACGGCGACGACCACGATGACTACGACCACGACGACTACGACCACGACGACTACGACCACGACGACTACGACCACGATGACTACGACCACGACGACTACGACCACGACGACTACGACCACGACGACTACGACCACGACGACTACGACCACGACCACGACCGCGACCACGACCACGACGACCACCACGACGACCACCACCACGACCACGACGATGTCGACCACGACGACCACGACGACCACAACGACCACGAACCACGACGACCACGACAACCACGACGACCATGACCACCATGACCACCATAACGACCACGAGGACCACGACCACGATCACGACGACCACGACCACGAGGACCACGACCACAACGGCCACGACCACGACGACCACGACCACGACGACTACGACCACGACCACGACCACGACCACGACGACCACGACGACCACGACGACCACGACGACCAAGACCACCACGACGACAAGGAGGACCACGACCACGACGGCCACGACCAAGACGACCACGACCACGACGACCACGACCACGAGGACCACGACCACGATGACCACGACCACGACAACTACGGCCACGACGACCACGACGACCACGACGACCACGACTACGGCGTTGTTCGTGCTGACGGCAGTGACCCTATGTATGTCATGCAGAGGACTGACAATGCCGTGCATGGCGTCATGGGAACGACGGAGCCTGTTGTCCCCTCCGTCGGCGGAGATGCTCAAGCAAGAGGACGCCTCGATGTAAAACGAGTTTATGATATTTGTATGTTTATCTATTTAATTTGTTTACTTATCTATTTGTTTTTGTAGTTGTTAATTTCGTTTATCTGATTTATCTATATTGATTTATTCATCCATTTATTTATCTATTTATCTATTCCTTTACTTTATTTTCTTTACTTATTATTTTATTCACTTGATTATTTGTATATATATTCATTTGTTTATCTTACCTATCCTATTCACTTATTCATTTATTCACTTTATTATTCATTTGTTTATATATTTATTTGTTTATCTTATCTATTTTATTCACTTATTTATCTAAATTTACTATCACCCAATTGCCCATTCCTACTTCAAATAGCCCCTTTCGTATGAAGATACATTAGGTTTATCCTAGTTAAAGCCATATAATACCATTCATTCGCGTAGCGCCTCATAGACAGTGACGGCATCGACACGACCCGCCGAGTGACTTCATCATGACGATGCTGTCGGTGTCGCTGAGCTTCTGCTGCGGCTTTTAGAGTTCTTAACTCAATTCCAGCTGGAGGGGTCTCCTTTGGCTGATGACGTCGGAGCTGTTGGCAGGCTGGCGAGCAGCTCTTCTTCTTCTTCTTCTTCTTCTTCTTCTTGCTGTCGCAAATCCTGGTCCTGCAGCTGTTGTTATTACTCCAGCACCTCCCAGCTCCTCTCTTCTCTTCTCCTCTCCTCTCCTCTCCTCTCCTCTCGGTCTCCTTTCCTCTTGATGCTCTTCCTCCTTCTCCTCGTCTTCCTCCCCTACTCCTCCTCTTCCTCCTTCTTCTATCTTATCCCTATAATCTCCTCTTTCCCCTCCCCTCTCCTCATCTTACTCTTCCTTCTCCTCCTCTTCTTCCTCCTCTTCTCCCTTCCCTTCCCCTCCCCTCCCCTCCCTCTCCCCTCCTCTTTCATCCCCCTCCCCTTCCCCTCCTCTCACCTCTCTTCCCTTCATCTTCATCTTCCTCCTCCTCCTCCTCCTCCTCCTCCTTTTTCTCTTCCTGCGTAACCCCCTAGTTACCGACAGGATGTTATGGAGGAGACCCAGATAGCCTTCCAGTAACGAGAATAACAGGGAGAATGCCACTTGGCACTCAGTCGGGACTATATTCGAGAGCGCGCCAAAGACATAAACAAATCCCCTGCACGGGCAGAGGACGGTCATCGTGGGCAGGGTAGTTAATGAGAGACAGCGGTCGTCTCCGTCTTTTCCGCAGGTGTGCCTAAAGACTGAAGCTAATACAGGAGGACAAACGTCTTCCGAAGGGGAAGGATGACTCCCATGCTGAGGACTCGAAGGGGAAATGGGAGGATGATATCACAGACCTCGTTTACTCCGTGTGAAAAGGGTTGTTTTAGGGAACAAATGTTAACAACCTGTCTGGATATACGAAGGACAAGTTTAGTGAAAACAAGAAAGGAGAGGGAAAGAGAGAGGGAAAGAGAGAGAGAGGGAAAAGGAGAGAGAGAGAGAGAGAGAAAGAGAGGGCACAGAGAGAGAGAGGGCACAGAGAGAGGCAGGAGAGAGAGAGAGAGAGAGAGAGAGAGAGAGAGAGAGAAAGAGAAAGAGAAAGAGAGAGAGAGAGAGAGAGAGAGAGAGAGAGAGAGAGAGAGAGAGAGAGAGAGAGAGAGAGAAAGCGGGAGAGAGAGAGAGAAGCGGGAGAGAGAGAGAGAGAGAAGCGGGAGAGAGAGAGAGAGAGAAGCGGGAGAGAGAGAGAGAGAGAAAAAGAGAAAAACGTGCGGAAGCTTGGATGTGGAGAAATGAACTTCTTCTTGCCTGCGAGTCGGTGAACCTTCTGTGATTTCAACTTTAGTTGGATTTATTGGCCATCAATCGCGCGATATTAGTCCGAATCGGGTGAGAATGATGGAGCTGGGCAGAGTAAGAGTTTCCCTCCACCCCTCCATACATCAATTGGTCAAGATCGTATCTTCATGGGTCAGGAGTCTTCCTGGAAGCTCGCTAAGGATCATCCATAGGAATTTTTTTTTTTTTTTTTTTTTTTATATTTTTATTTTTTTTTTTATTTTTTTTTTTTTTTTTTTTTTTTTTTTTTTTTTTTTTTTTTTTTATCTAAATCGAATTATTGGGTGTCCCATACCGGATGGCATCTTAACCCTTACTACCTCCAAATCGTCTTTTTATTTATTTATTTATTTATTTTTATCCTTACTGCCACTAATTTTTCTGCCTCATGATTGACAATAATTGAAACGTTAAGAAATACTATCAATATGTATTGACAATCAACTGAACAAGATTGTCTGTGAGTAGGTACAACATATAATTCACCAACCCCGGTGTAAAGATTTATATTATGTATATCATTGTATGTTATTATATATATTATTGAGGAAATTTTGCCTTCCTTTCACTAAACCACACAAACTCTTCCATGAATTGAGAAACGAGAGAAGAATCTTAAACTTCATACGAAAAATGATGTTAAAAAAATAAACAGAAAATGAAATATGTAGCTCAGTGGAAAGATACTCCTGACTTAAAGAAAGACAAGAAATCCTTTGAGGGCGAAAGACTTCAGGATTTGATCCAATTTTTGAGGATTTGACCAATCAGTTACAACTCTTGTTTTTTTTGTTTTTTTTTACAAAACACAGTTCTCTCCTGCAGAACATCCTCAGCCTCAAGACATCCGGCAACAGATCCCAGGTTAATATGCTGAAGTAAAATTAATTTCCTCCGGCATATCAAATTCTTCCCAAAAGCTACGGATTACAAATCTGCCCCAACAGTCGGATGAAAAATATCTCAGTGTGATCAACTGTTAGGCATTGTGCACTGTCACATTAGACGTTGTGATACAGTGTCAAGCAAAAGTTTTGACCCACGTCAATATCTTAATTTACCTAACACGTGATATTTTCCTATGTACTATTTAGCTTACTGTTAGAGAGGGTTTCCAGTCTAACGGTTCGTCGAACGCGGTTCGACAGACACGTGTTTAAAGTGATGTGTGAACGTGTGAACGGGGTATTTGGTTGTCGAACACGTTGTTCGACAACCAAATACCCCGTTCACACGTTCACACAAAATTTTAAACACGTGTCTGTCGAACCGCGTTCGAGGAACCGTTAGACATGAGGAGCAGTGTAAACGCCCTCTTAGGCAATATTCTTGAATAGATAGAAAATAATGATAAAAGAATTTGAATTTTGTGTAATGAAAAAAAATCTGGGTGGATGAAAACTTATGTTCGTGACTGTACATGTATCACAGGTGGAGGATGTCGCTTTCGAGGCAGCTTCTGTGTTCAAACTGTCTTGGTGCTGGATGGTGACCTAATCTTTAGACATCAGCGACTCCCAATTTTGTTTTCTTTTTTTTCTACGCTCACTCTCACTCTCTAGGAAACGCTCACACACACCCTCCCTCATCCTTTTTTATGTATAAAATATATGTATCATTCTTTGGTAATCTTACAAACATGCATGTAGAGATTGGCCAAACTATAGGGAAATTATACAAAAATCTATAACTAAATCACAGAGAAAAATAAAAACTTTATCAAACACAATTTCTCCTTCACATGTGTGTGTGTGTGTGTGTGTGTGTGTGTGTGTGTGTGTGTGTGTGTGTGTGTGTGTGTGTGTGTGTGTGTGTGTGTGTGTGTGTGTGTGTGTGTGCGTGTGTGTGCTCGCGTGTGTGTGTGTGTTTAATTTCAGCATTTCAAATTTTGCCAGAACAACTCACGCCCTACCTCACTCCCACCTCACGCCCTTCCCCTTGGGGGGTCGTGGCACCCAGTTTGGAAACCACTGATATAGTGCGAGTCTTGTGTGTCTTCAGTGTAAACACAGAAAATGTTATCGCGTCTTTCAGAGGGCCAAAATCGCCCATCGTTAGCCAGAATATAATCCCACAAGATAAGTTATCATGCAGAGAAGGGGAAGACTTGGAACAGAGGACGAACACAGAGACCAACAAAAATAAATTAACAATAATAATAATAATAATAATGATAATAAAATGAAATAAGTGAATAATTATATATATGTAAATGGATTAATAGTTATCATGCAGAGACTTGAAACAGGGGAACAACACACAGATCAGCAAATAAACAGATAGTAATATTAATAACAATAGTAGTAACAATAGCAGTAACAATAGTAGTAACAATAGTAGTAACAATAGTAGAAGTAATAGTAGTAATAATAGTACATACATATACCAAAGGCTTTTTCCCCCTTACATGGGGGGTAGCCAAAAGGAAAAAGGCATAGAAATCACTCCCACCCATTTCATTTCCCATATATTACACTCCCCTCCACCCTCCTCCCTCCCTCCTATCTTGGCACCTCCTGGATGACGGGTCATCCCTACATCCTATCCACTGCCCTGGGTCAGAAGCAGTGTCGCAAGACACAGCACATCCACAGCAAGGCCGCTTCATAAATTCGGCGACCCCCCTTCTCCATCCCCTCATGCAGGAAAAGAGAAGACGGGAAGAAATCCCTTCGGGCTGCGTCAATTTTTTTTTCTCATACATACTTCCTCACCCCTCATCCCCCATCCACTCCCCCTCATGCATCACAACATCATCTATACACAACCCTTCTCCATTCACCCCTATCTTCTGTCCTCTCCCGTCCTTCCTCTACAGACATTCTCTCTTTTGTAAAGCCCCTTTCGCCCCATCCATTCATCTCATCCTAGGACGCCCCCTCATATTCACTCCTTCCACTTCCGCCTTCCACACTTCTTTTACTAATCTTTCTTCACTCATTCTTTCCATGTGTCCAAACCATCCTAATACTCTTTCATCAACCCTACCTCCCAGCTCCCTTTCCACCCATGTTCTCCTCCTCACCTCCCCATTTTTCACTCTATCTAGCCTAGTAACCCCTATCATACTTCTCAGACATTTCATCTCAAACACATTCATACTCCTTCTCTCTTCCTATCTCATATTCCATGTTTCTTCCCCGTACATTGCTGTTGGCACAATCACTCCTTCATATAACCTCCTCTTAGCATCCATTCCCAGATGTCTATTTCTCATTACACTTTTTAATCCACCAAGGCATTTACTCGCTTCTCTCAATCTACATTCTACCTCCACCCCCACTCCTCCCTTTCCTGTCACATTCGCACCCAAGTATCTGAAACTATCCACCTCCTCCAGTTTCTCACCCTTAATGCTCACTTCCAGCCTACTGTCACTCTCTCCCCTTGTACATCTCATCACCTTACTTTTGCCCACATTTGTCTTCAGCTTCCTTCTTTCACACACCTTCTCAAATTCTGTCATTTCCTCAATAATAGTAATAATAGTAATACATACATACATATAACCAAGGCTTTTTCCCCCTTCCAAGGGAGGTAGCCAAAAAGGGAAAGGCATAAAAACACTCCCACCCATTTCATCCCCAAATACACTCCACACCCCCTCCCACCCTTCCTCTCATCTGAGCACCTCCTGGATGACGGGTCATTCCTGCACCCCGCCCACCGCCCTGGGTCAGAAGCAGTGTCGCAAGACGCAGTACATCCACAGCAAGGCCGTTTCATTTAATCGGCGACCCCCCCTCTCCGTCCCCCTTTGCATATAAGGAGAGGACGGGGAGAAATCCCTTCGGGCTGCGTCAAAATTTACTCACACACCTACTACCCCACCCCCCACCCCCCGCCCATTCCTCCTCATGCAGTCACAACATCATCCATATACAACCATTCTCCATTCACCCCTGTCTTCTGTCCTCTCCCGTCCTTCCTCAACAGACATTCCCCTCTTCCCCAAAGCCCCCTTCACTCCATCCATCCACCTCATCCTAGGACGTCTCTTCATGTTCACTCACCCTCCACGTCTGCCTTCCATACCTCTTTTACTAGTCTTTCTTTACTCATTCTGATATTGATAATAATGATGATTTTGATGATGATGATGATGGTAATGGTGATGATAATGATGGTAATGGTGATGATAATGATGGTAATGGTGATGATAATGATGATAATGGTGATGATAATGATGATGATGATGATGATGATGATGATGATGATAATGATGATAATGATGATAATGATGATAATTATGATAATGATGATAATGATGATAATGATGATAATGATGATAATGATACTGATAATGATGATAATAAAAATAATAATAATAATAACAATAATAACAATAATAATAATAATAATAATAATAATATATAAGTGAATAATTACATATAAATAAATGGATTAATATAATTACATGAATGAAATAGATAAATGCTCAATCAAGTCATCTGGAGAGGAAAAGCAAAGCAGAAAGCCAAGTTCTTTGGTGAAGGCCTCTTGACTACTTTATCAAATTTTAGATTGGTCACCTCGTATGTTTAAAATTTTCTTATCGGAAACCCCTGGGAACCCATCGAAATCACTGGTAACACGGTCCCAATATCCCTTCAGTCC
>NC_134815.1:29395159-29400159 GCF_046742065.1 Oratosquilla oratoria
ATTCAGTCACGGGGATTCAATACAATTAAGTCATTGGCTGAAGCGAAAATGCATTACATAAAGTCTCCTCAAGAAGTCACTCCTGTGCGCCGCGAACAAGCTTTAATTAAGAAACATTTGTAATTGTATAACCAAAATCATGATTATTTTCTTTAATTACATGAGAAAAATATGTTTGACGAATCACGGTTTTTTCCATGAGGGCTGAATGTTCCATAGGTTCAATTCGCTAGGTCTCTCCACCAGATGTCTCGTCTGTGCGCCCGCGAACACAAAGAGACAGTTGCCGCTGTATAACGAAAGTCAAGCTTATTTTCTTGAATGCACAGATATAATCTAACAAACGATTTTCGCCTTTTTTTTCTTGTTTTCTATGAGTATTAGGTATTTCCTAGGATTATTTCTAAAGGTAGCATACTTAACATCCTCAATGGAAAGCGAAAAAATGGATTAGCGTCTAAGAGAGTAAACGAAAAAGGCGACGTCGCTAAAACAAATTTTAACTTCAACTTGCGTTAGCGAAAATAGAGTGTATAAGGTTGATAATGGACCAAATGGGTTTTCCTTTAATTGAATAAAATAGCCCGACGGCTGGCAAGAAAAGTTAAGAGTCTGACATAGAAATAAAAGGGTTCATTAAATGAGGGTGGCCTTCGCCCAGTAATGCCTCTAGAGCGTTCCTTCAGGTGTGTGATTCACCATGGTCTTGGATCATGTGTTGGACTCGTGATCGACAGCTATTTCCCTCCCGGAAGAGAGCTCAGAGCTCATATAAAACCGATCTATGTGTAACGCTGTGACCTTACACACACACACACACACACACACACACACACACACACACACACACACAATTCCCCCGCCCACGAGAGTTGGAGTAACGACCCGCATCACAGCGATACTGACATTATTTCAGCCTTGGGCCGGATTCGAACCCGGACTGTCGTAGTGGCAGCCGGGAACTCTAACCACAGCGCCACGAGTTGTGTGTGTGTGTGTGTGTGTGTGTGTGTGTGTGTGTGTGTGTGTGTGTGTGTGTGTGTGTGTGTGTGTGTGTGTGTGTGTGTGTGTGTGTGTGTGTGTGTGTGTGAGCGCGCGTGTGCGTGCGGATTTACATATAAATACATTCATAACCTTACAACAACAATCTCCTTTCAACTAAACCATCACCCGTTCGCCAAGAAAAAATATACACAGAAACAAACCACAGATACGCTTTCAAAACAATAACTATATTTAAAAAAAAAAAACGAAAAAAAAACGAGAGGCTTCGACCGGCCTCCCTCCCACCCTCCTTCCCCCTCCCTCCTCTTCTTCCTCTTCCTCCTCCTCCTCCTCCTCCTCCCTCGAAGTCCAAAACTCGTCAATCAGTGCCAGTGTCAGAGAACGTATTACACCAATGGTCTTTCTATGGGATCACAGACTGCCAGTGAGCTGCAGTAACGATAAGAGCCTTATCTATGTTATCTACATTGAAAGCTCAGCTTCCATTCAGTGAGTTGATTATCTCGCGTCCTATTTTAGATCAATCCTCGTCTACTCTGGACAAAAATGGCGTCTCGATGGATCGGGGTCCTGCCTGGGAGCTTGCAGTGGTGGCTTTATAAGGTCTTCCTGCGTCACGGCATTTGCTCCACAGATCGATTGAAGCGACTTTTCGTCCCAAGAACACACACACACACACACACACACACACACACACACACACACACACACACACACACACACACACACACGGCTCAACAGTCTGTGATACCCCTCTCGACCACTAATTCAGTGATCCGAGTTTGAATCCCCCCAGGGCTGAACAAATTTCAGCATCGCTGCTCTGCGACCCGGCACTTTACCTCAGGTGGGCAAGTTGTGTGTGTGTGTGTGTGTGTGTGTGTGTGTGTGTGTGTGTGTGTGTGTGTGTGTGTGTGTGTGTGTGTGTGTGTGTGTGTGTGTGTGTATGCGTGTGTGTGTGTGTGTGTGTGTGTGTGTGTGTGTGTGTGTGCGCGTGTGTGTGTGTGCGTGTGTGCGCGTGTGTGTGTGCATGTGTGTGTGTGTGTGCATGTGTGTATGTGCGTGTAAGGTGATAACATCACCCATGGATTGGGCCGTATGTAAGCCCTGAGCTCTCATCCGGGAGAAAACTGTCGATCATAAAACCAACACGTGATCCAAGATTGTTTGAAGCAGACCCTTGTGAATCACGCACGCACATATACCGTTAAATGTGTGGTTATGAATGCATATATATATATATATATATATATATATATATATATATATATATATACTGTATATGTATGTATGTATCTCTCTCTCTCTCTCTCTCTCTCTCTCTCTCTCTCTCTCTCTCTCTCTCTCTCTCTAGCACAGGATCCTCGAATTTTAGAGAGAACCGAAATAGAGCCCAGGTTCCCGGACAGTCGAGATCCCGGACGACGACGAAGAGGTCCCGAAGCTCTTTTGTTCCCGGACCCTCGTATTCTCATAATATCCGGAATTATCCAACACCCACAATTCCGGCATGAGAAGGTGGGGGAGGGGGAGGGGGAGGGGGAGGAGAGGGGGAGGAGAGGGGGGGAGGGAGGGTGCGAGAGGCGGTCGACCAATGATATCTGCAGACGCTTGATATGCAAATCACAATTGTTCCCAAAGCTTCCCCTATCAAGCGCCTCGAATACATGTTTTGAATACACCAGAGACGAATATGAAGGTGTTATATATATATATATGTATATATATATATTTATATATATATATATATATATATATATATATCAGATATATATATATATATATATGTATGACAGAGTGAAAACATACACATACACACGCGCGCGCGTACGGGACACCACGAGCATAGTTCCCCTTCCCGTAAGATACAACTAGGTAAATACAAGGCAAACACACACACACACACACACACACACACACACACACACACACACACACACACACACACACACACACACACACACAAACACACATAAGGTTTTTTGTATATCACTGCAACGTAAACGGTCACCTTTGCCCAGCGTGCTTCACCAGCCAGGACGAGTCCCTCATAGCTCAATGGCTGTCGAAGACGCCCACGTCGTCTCGAGGTGAGATCAAACCCAACGTATCAATGGTGTATTTTCGTGGACTGAATAGAGTGCCGGCCCCACAAACCTAAAAATAGAAATGAAATAAAGTGCAACAAATAGAAAACAAATAACTACATAATATCAATAACAATAGTAATAATGAGGAGGAGGAAGAGGAGTAAGAGGAAGAAGAAGACGAAGAAGAGGCGAGGAAGAGAAGAAGAAGAGGAAGAGAAGAAGAAGAAGAAGAAGAAGAAGGAGAAGGAGAAGGAGAAGGAGAAGAAGAAGAAGAGCAACAACAACAACAACAACAAATAAAAACATTAATGATAATTACAAACAAAGGATTACAAACAAAGGCGGAGCATGCCGACAGGAGACCTTTTGGTCCATATCTAGGTCGGATGCGAAAAAATAAATAATAATAATCTATATACCAAGTGTTTTTCCCCCGTATTAGGTAGGTTGCCAATATCAAAAGGAATATACACATCCCCACACAATAATAGCAAATAAGATCGTGAGTTCACGCCTCGAGTGACGTCAAACCAGGGGCCCACTGTGATTGGCTGACACAATTTTCGTGAGCCAATCGCGTCGGGTCTTGCTTTTCGCGTCATCAGAGGAAGGCGGAGTCCTGACGGACAAGTTCCAGTAAACAACGCCCATTCACATTCACCTATCTTCATCTAAGTAGAATTATTTGGCGTTTACCAGAATAAAATCCTTACATTGTATCACTCCTGAATGAAATCATCTGGCGGAAGAGTTAAAAACATCGTTTTTTTATTTACGTCATAAGAGCCTGAATTACAGCTAAAGCTATAAACTTCAGCCCGTGTCCAAAGGAACCCGTGGTTAGTGGTAATCAATGGTCCCCATTGCTGCTTTTGTTAGGGACAACCACGGTGACAACACACACACCCGATGTCTTGGTGTTGGTGATGCGCTGGTGATGGTGATGAAAATATCGCCAGGCATAGGATCAAGTGGTAATTGTTATGTATTTAATACTAATGTTTTTTGCCTGTCTCTTATTCTTTTCTACTACATTCATTATATACTTTCAGTGACAACTAAACTGGTTATATATATTTTGGGGTGTTTTGTCCGGAGGTGCTTAACTCAGGTGGTATTTTGTCCGGTGGCATTTTGTCCGGGGTGTTTTCTCCGGGGGTGTTCTGTCCTACACTTGCTACACACCGTTAGGGACAATTGTCATGACAACGCAGAATCGCCCCTTCCATTGTTCTTCAACTTTGAGGCTTATCTTCACCGTTTCCAGACAGATTCTGTTTACTTGATGTGTGTGACAGAAGGCTAAAAAGATGACTGCAGCAAGAATCAACTCTCAATTCAAGTTTTATTACTTGATCTTATGGGTTTTTATTCTTTGATAATCAAATAATCCCTTTGTTTCTGAACCCAGGAAGATGAGCGAGATATAAGGATGAACCGTCATTCAGGAGGAGCCAAGGGAGGGAGGGAGGGAGAGAGGGAGGGGTAGTGAATGAGGGTGAAATGGGTAGGAGTGAAATTATGCCTTTTGACTTCAGCTACCTCCCTTGTAAGGGGGGAAAATCCTTGGTATACGTATGTATGTGTGTGTGTATGTATGTATGTATGCATGTATATATGTATGTATGCATATATGTATGCATACATGTATGCATGTATATATGTATGTATGTATGTATGTATGTATGTATGTATGTATGCATGATAATCGAAGAAATCACGTAATGGATGAAGATGAATAGAAAAACGTACATATAAAAGTGTAAGTATGTGCACATGAATGTTTAAAAGCTCACATGAATCTAGTCACAAAGGAATTTTCAATAGTCGTTGAAATCAGTAAGCTATTGTTTAAAAAAATGCAACTTTGGATGACACATTTTTCCAGAACAGAAATCATGCATT
>NC_134815.1:29405159-29410159 GCF_046742065.1 Oratosquilla oratoria
CCCCCACCCCCTCACCCCTTCACCCCCACCCCTTCACCCCACCCCTCACCCCTACCTCACAGCCACCCCCTCACCCCCACCCCCTACACCCCACCACCTCCACCTCCACCCACTACACCCTCAACCCGATATACCTACACCCCCACCCTTACACCCCCCACAGCCCTAAACCCCTAAAATTCCTCAATAGCAGAGATATTGTAGAGGCGGTAAAGAGACTAAGTGCGAGTTGGGTCAAAGTTACCGCGAAAGGGTCTTGGGCGATGGAGCAAGTGTGCTCCTGAGTGGACGCCGCGAAATAGGAAGCGTATGGGAGACCAGACAGGTGGAGAAGCGAGATAGAGAAGTTTGCAAGAATGGTATGGCAGAGGTTGGCGCTATCGTGTGAGTCATACATATACATATATACATACATATATATATATATATGATTGAGGAAGCTGGTGACAGAGTTTGGGAGAGTGTGTGATAGAAGAAAGCTGAAGATAAATGTGGGTAAAAGTAAGGTGATGAGATGTACAAGGGGTGAAAGTGGCAGTAATCTGGAAGTGAGCATTAAGGGAGAGCAACTGGAGGAAGTGGATAGTTTTAGATATTTGGGTGCAAATGTGGCAGGAAAGGGTGGAGTGAAGGTGGAGGTAGAATGTAGATTGAGAGAAGCGAGTAAATGCCTTGGTGGTTTAAAAAGTGTAATGAGGAATAGGAATCTGGGAATGGATGCTAAGAGGAGACTGTATGAAGGAGTGATTGTGCCAACAGCACTGTATGGAGCAGAAACATGGAACATGAGAGAGGAAGAGAGAAGGAACTTGAATGTGTTTGAGATGAGGTGTCTGAGAAGTATGATGGGGGTTACTAGGCTAGATAGAGTGAGAAATGAGGAAGTGAGGAGGAGAACAGGGGGTGGAAAGGGAGCTGGGAGATAGGGTGGATGAAAGAGTATTAGGATGGTTTGGACACATGGAAAGAATGAGTGAAGAAAGACTAGTAAAGGAGGTATGGAAGGCAGATGTGGAGGGAGTGAACATGAGGGGACGTCCTAGGATGAGATGGATGGATGGGGTGAAGGGGGCTTTGGGGAAGAGGGGAATGTCGGTTGAGGAAGGACGGGAGAGGACAGAAGACAGGGGTGAATGGAGAATGGTTGTATATGGAAAATGTTGTGATGCATGAGGTGGATTGGACGGGGGAATGGGGGTGAGGTAGTGTGTGTGTGAGCAAAAATTTTTGACGCAGCCCGAAGGGATTTCTCCCCGTCCTCTCCTTTATATGGGGGGACGGAGAGGGGGGGGTCGCCGATTTAATGAAGCGGCCTTGCTGTGGATGTGCTGTGTCCTGCGACACTGCTTCTGACCCAGGGTAGTGGACAGGGTGCAGGGATGACCCGTCATCTAGGAGGTGCTAAGATGGGAGGGAGGGTGGAGGGGTGTGGAGTGTTTTCGGGGATGAAATGGGTGGGAATGTTTTTGTGCCTTGTCCTTTTTGGCTACCCCCCTGGTAAGGGGGAAAAAAGGCCTTGGTATATGGATGTATGTATGTATATGTATATATATATATATATATATATATATATATATATATATATATATATATATATATTATCAACCACAATGCACTTTTATTCTAAGCCATCAACATCGAAAGAACCGTGGAGGCACATGCAGAAAATGAAACGTGGTACGCCCGAGGACTCGAACCCACGGGCGTACCACGTTTCAGTTTCTGCATGTTCCTCCCCGGTTATTCCGATGTTAATGGCATAGAATTAAAGTGCATTGTGGCTGATAAAAATGTATCTCTAGTTACTGGGACCCATTGAGTGTTGTACAAATACATTCCCGCGTTCGTATACTTACCAATGTACTATCATAGTGGAGATGGGTTGAACGCAAAATTTCGTGTATGTGTATATAATTCGAGCATACAAATATATAAGAAAAGTTGCGCTCAACTTATATCTCTCTTGATGGTGTATTGGTCTAAGTCACTACGGCACTGGTCACGTGCTTGCCGCCGTTGGTTCGAGTCCTCGGGCGTACCACGTTTCAATTTCTGCATGTGCCTCCACGGTTCTTCCGATGTTGATGGCTTAAAATCAAAGTGCATTGTGGTTGATAAAAATGTATCTCTAGTCACTGGGACCCATTCAGTGTTGTACACACACACACACACACACACATACACATACGCACACACACACACACACACACACACACATACACATACGCACACACACACACACACACATATATATATATATATATATATTTATATATATATATATGTATATACATATATATACACACACACAATATATTATATATATATATATTATATATATATATATGCACATATATACACAAACACATAAATACATACACACACACACAGATACACATACTGTACATACACACACACACACAGATACACATGCACACACACACACACACACACACACACACACATATATATATATATATATATATATATATATATATATATGTATACATATATATATGTATATATATATATATATATATATATATATATATATATATATATATATATATATATATATATATATATATACCACGTTTCAATTTCTGTATGTGCCTCCACGGTTCTTCCGAGGTTGATGGCTTAAAATTAAAGTGCATTGTGGTTGATAAAAATGTATCTCTAATCACTGGGACCCATTCAGTGTTGTACTTGTTGTTGTTGTTGTTGTTGTTACATGTTGATTGAGTTCTAGGGGCATTCCGTTACAATGTAACGCTCCATGCCCCGAACGATAACTTCCTCAGCACTTGTAGTTGTCTCTAATCACCTTGTGAGCCAGATCATAGGATTCCGCAAACAAATAGGTTTTCAATTTCTTCTTAAAATCGGAAATCGTTTCAGATGATTTGACGTTCGCTGGGAGTCTATTGTATAGTCTAGGTGCACTTCTCTCGAAGGCTTTTCGTCCCGCTTCTGTACGGTACCGAGGTTCCTGTAGTCGGTGCTGTTCAACACTATGTCTCAGAGTAACATCGGTATCGACTTGAAAGTCCATCAACATGTCCTTCAAATATTTTGGTTTCCCGAACTTCATCACTTGATACATAATGACACATTGTTTGAAAATTATCCGTGCCTTAACAAGCAGCCAGTGTAGGTCAATGAGGATAGGGGGCTCCCTTCTCGATACACCCTTGATCAATCTTGCAGCTCGATTCATAATCATTTGAAGTTTCTTCAATGAATAGTTTGGAAGGCCATAATAAAGAGAATTACAATAATCAATTTTGCTGAGCACATGATTATGAATCAGCTTTTCCAACGTACAATCCTCATATTTCGCAAATGATACCCAGCTAAATTCACAGATTGAGTAATTTGATTCTTGAGGGTCAGTTCACTGTCCAGCAAAACTCCAAGATCCTTTACACTGTCACTGACTGCAAGTTTAACCTCATTGATACACAAATCTCGAATTTGTAGTCTATCGAAGTCCATCCTTCATCTAACAAAAAGGCACTCAGTTTTGCTTTCATTAAACTTGAGCTCGCGATGGTCCATCCATTGCTTAATGTCCAACATGATAGCCCCAAGGTGTGCCTCCGTTTCTTGTATATTGTCCATTGACAAGTAAAACTGCGTATCATCCGCAAATAGTTTAAAACCCACTCCATGCTTCTCTAACACATTGGACAGTTCAGCCGTGTACAGACAAAAGAGGATAGGACCAAGGACACTGCCTTGCGGAACCCCCCTTAATAATGGCTTCATATCCGAGAAACAGTCTCCAATCTGCACTCGGTAAGTTCTATCTTTAAGATAACTCCTCAGATATTGTAGTGCAGATCCCTCAATCCCAAAATTCTCACAAACATTTAGTAAAGTTTCATGTACCACGGTGTCAAAAGCAGCACTAAGATCTAATAGTAACAGCATACCACATTTACCATCATTAAGGAGGCCTCTCATATCACTAACCACTGAACATAATACAGTCTCCGTAGAGTAGAGTCGTCGGTATGCAGATTGAGCATCGGGGAGCGCCCCCACGGCACTAAGATGTTCATTCAGTTGAGACAGCAACACATTTTCTAATATTTTCGACTGGAATGTCAAATTTGAGACTGGGCGGAATGAACTCAGGCTTTGGGGATCAAGTTTCCCTTTGATCACAGGTTTCACAATAGCCTTTTTTTTTCCGAGCTAGGAAAAATACCACTTGATATACTAGTATTCACCATACTTGTAATAACATTCACTAATTGTTCAAAACTTCCACAGTTGTTGATCTGATTCATGGGCATCGGATCATTAGCACAGTATGTAAGCTTTGCTTGCTTCATAATTTTCCGTACCTCAAGTGTCGTAACAGTGCTAAAAGAAGACAATTTCTGTTCAGGCACACCCACATTTACTATATCATCATTATAATTATAGTCAAAAGATAACAAAATCCGGGAGATTTTAGTTTCAAAGAATTCCAGAAACATATTCGCTAGTTCACCATCCGCATAACCTTCAGGTAACGTAGGTTTCTTTTCCTTCCCAGTTAGATTATTAAGGATTTTATACAATTTATTCATACTAGATCCGGCTTGTACAATCTTATTCTTGTAAAAATCTCGTTTTCGACGCACAATCAGTGTTTTCTCAAAGTTCCGCGCCTTCGTGTATTCTCTCCTAGATTCAGCAGACTGATGTCTTCGCCACAATCTTTCTTTCCTTTTTTTGTCTTTTTTAGCTCGCAGTATCTCCTCATTAAACCACGGTGAACAGTCTCTTACAACAACCTCTTTCGTAACAATAGGACACATATTGGCATATTCTTCGCCTGCTATTTCATTATACAGGCTATATATGCAATCCGGGCAATCTTGCTTCATAGAGCCATGTATACACACCTCATTAATTCTGGCATTTAAACCAGTGACGATAGTAAATACCAATGAATCAGGGTCAAAATTACGACTCGAGCGGAATTTTATGATTCTCTTCTCTCG
>NC_134815.1:29420159-29425159 GCF_046742065.1 Oratosquilla oratoria
GTACAGTTTGACCTTCTCTCTCAATTTAAATGCTTCTAGATTGTACGACCTCAGTATTTCAAGTGAGAGAGTAGTTCACAGCTTACTTCAATTCAGCAACAGGAAATCTGCATTTGCCCTGCGCTGCGTCGCCTGTGTCGCCTGTGCCGCCTGTGTCGCCTGCGCCTTAGTTTGAGCTTAAGCTTAAAGAGTTCTCCCAGCCCTTTGCGTACCTAATGATCTTTTTTCTTCTCTTCTTGGTTGCCGCCTGGCTATTTCACTCAGTTGTGCATGACGCAGCACAGAGCAAAGGCAGACTTTCTGTTGCTGAACTGAAGTATAGTTTGAACTTCTCTCACCTGAAATGCTGAAGTAGTACACATGGAAGTATTTCATGTGAGAAATTCAAACTGTACTTCAATTCAGCAATATAAAGTCTGCCTTTGTTCTGTGCTGCGTCGCCTGTGTCGCCTGTGTCGCCTGCGTCACAGGTTACGTTTAGACTTACGTCAGGGTAATTTTAGTAACAGCCCTTAAGGGCAGGATTAGAGAGTATTGTCCACAAACATTTCCTTTTCCACTTCTTCTTAGGTTAAGAACGCTAGTGACGAAATACGAACACTATTGGTAAAAACTATTTAGCATCTTGGACGCCAGGAGTCACTGAGTAGCTGCGGCCGACTACGCCACCACGACCCACATTCGCCATAATGAAACAATATATCGAAACGGATTTAATTCTCTGAGCGCGGTTCACATGAGCGGAGCGGGGGGGGGGGAGCTGCCGAGATAACGGGAACTTGGTGCCGAAACATTTCTCGTGTAAACCGCGCTTTAGTGTGTTACACTATTACGGCGCACACTTGCCATAATAAAAGAATATATCGAAACGGATTTAATTCTCTTAGCATGGTTCACATGCGCAGAGTGGGAAAAAGTTGCCGAGAAAACGGGAACTTGGTGCCGAAACATTGCCATAATGAAACAATATATCGAAACGGATTTAATTCTCTGAGCGCGGTTCAAACGAGCAGAGCGGGGTGGGGGGGGGGGAAGCTGCCGAGATAACGGGAACTTGGTGCCGAAACATTACTCATGTAAACCGCGCTTTAGTGTGTAACGACTTCTGGGCTGAGCCCACATCATCGAGTCCTTGAAGGGAGGAAGAGCACGTGGACTCGAGGTCCGTCCTGCCAGGGTCGATGGGCGTCGAGCTGTCCGCAATGAGAGTACGAGTAGTCTGAACCTACTCGAAGACAAGTATCACACCTGTGACAGCAGAGGACGCCTCGGAGAGCGGGTCAGGTGTCACAGGCCCACGAGGGAGGAGGAGGAGGAGGAGGAGGAGGAGGAGGAGGAGGAGGAGGAGGGGGAGGAGGAGGAGGTGAGGAGGGTGAATGGTGGAGGAGGAGTGAGGGGAGGAGGAGGTGGAGGGGGAATGAAGGGAGGAAGATTAAAAGGAGGAGAGTGAGGGAAAGGGAGAGGAGGGGAAGAGAGGAGAAGGGAATGGGGAAGAAGGGAAGAGAGGAGGGGAGAAGGGAGAAGAGGAAAAGGGAGAAGAGGGAAGAGCGAAGATGGGGAGGGAAAAGAGGGGAAGAAAGAAGAGGGGAAGAGAGAAGAGGGCGAGAAAAGGAGAAGGGAGAAGAGGGGAAGGGAGGAGAGGGGAAGGGAGGAGAGGGGAAGAGAGAAGAGGGGAAGGGAGGAGAGGGGAGGAGAGAAGAGGGGAAAGGAGGAGAGGGAAAGAAGAGGGGAAAGGAAGAGAAGGAAAGGGAGAAGAGAGAAGGAGGGAAGGGAGAAGAATGAAGAGGGAGGAGAGAAGATAGGAAGGGATAAGAGGGGGAAATAGACAGGAAGTGGGAAGAAAGGAAGTGGGAAGAGGGGAAGGAATAAGAGAGGAAGGGATAAGAGGGGAAATAAGAAGAGGAGAAGGGAATATATAGGGAGAAGGGAAGTGAGAAAACGGGAAAGGAGAAGAGGGGAAGAGAGAAGAGAGGGGAAGAGAGAAGAGAGGAAAAGAGAAGAGGGGAAATGAGAAAATGAGAAGGGAGAAGAGGGGAAGAGAGAAGAGGGGAAGGGGAATGAGGGAATAGATAAGAAGAGAAGGACAAGAGGAGAAGGGAGAAGACAGGAAAGGACAAGAGGGGAAGTAAGAAGATGGGAAGGGAGAAAAGTACAGGGAAGAAGAGGGGAAGGGAGAAGAGGGGAAGGAAAAAGAGGGGAAGGGAAAAGAGAGGAAGGGAGAAGAGGGGAAGGGAGAAGAGGAGAAGGAAGAAGAGGGGAAGGGAGAAGGGGGAAGTGGGGAGGAGAGAAGATAGGAAGGAAGAAGGTAATTGAGACGAGGGAAGGATGAAAAGTGAAAGGGAAAAGAGGGGAATGGAGAAAAAGAGAAAGGAGAAGAGGGGACGGGAGAAGAGCGGAAGTGAAGAAGAGGGGAAAGGAGAATAGGAGAAGGAGTGAACAAGGAAAGGCAAAAGAGGAGACGTGAGAAGAGGAGAAGGGAATGGAGAAGAGGGGAGGGGAGAAGAGGGGAAAGGAGAGGAGAAGGGCTGAACAAGGTAATGGCAGAAGAGGGGAACGGGAGAAGAGGGAAAGGGAATGCAGAAGAGGGGAGGGGAGAAGAGGGGAAAGGAGAAGAGGGAAAGGGATATGAAGGGAAAAGAGGGGAATGGAGAAAATGAGAAAAGAGGGGACTGGAGAAGAGCGGAAGTGAAGAAGAGGGGAAAGGAGAAGAGGAGAAGGGGTGAACAAGAAGGAAAGGTAGAAGAGGGGACGGGAGAAGAGGGGAAGGAGATAGAGAAGAGGGGAGGGGAGAAGAGGGGAAAGGAAAAGTGGGAAAGGAATATGAAGGGAAAAGAGGGAGTTTTTTATATCCACTGAGAGTGTTAGATCTGGCACGATATGTCATTGTATACTCGTATCATATACTTGAAGATGTTGACGTGACGAAACGTCAGTTCCTCCAAGGTTGTGCGTTCTAAGTATATCGTCTTAGATTCTTCATTATCATCATTATAACTATTTCCATCATAATTCTTGATATATGAATAAAAAACTATTAAATTCTCGTGATCTGGGAATACCTCTTTTCATTCATTCACACGATACATATGAATACCTTGAGAACCACGTTAAGAATACGTGGGCACCTCATCTCTCTGAATAAGTAAATTATTATTTTTCAGAAGTATCAATACGTAGTTTGATCCTGCAAACACCTACACGTGCCCACATGTACACACATGTACATGTGCGCACGCACACAGTTAACCGCATGTTTAGACACGCACGCACACACACACACGCACACACACACACACACACACACACACACACACACACACACACACACACACACACACACACACACAAATATATATATATATATATATATATATATATATATATATATATATATATATATATATATATATGCATATAATTCTACAGATGTGTAGGATCTCTGTCTTCACAGTGCTGATGAATAAGTTGAAACCTGTTCATATCTGTTTGAAATCTAATAAATCCGAGACTGAACAAGATAATGCCCATCATTACAAACAATATATGTTATCAACGAATACACAAGGCTATAAGTCCCTGGAGCTATCTTCTTGTCATACAATATACAATAATCCTTAGAGTTGAAGACGCGAGAGGGAGGTGAGGGGCCTACTCCAGGAGGCGCTGAGTATCTGCGGCCGAAGCCGTCGTCACCTTTTGCCTATCTATGCGCTCTGGAGACCATTGGGAGAGGAGTGCGGGACTCGAACCCACAACTAAGCGAATGCGAGACCAGCACGCTACAGATGACGCCACCAGGGCACTATAACACAGTGAGGAAATGGAGTCATAAATCACAGAATTCCACTCGAGGATTTGAACCTGTGCACAATCATCTCTCAGCACTGAAAGAGATAAGATCACAAAGGCCAGCAGGACAGGGAGGGGGAGGGGGAGGGGGAGGGGAAAGGGAGGAGGGGAAGTAAGTGGGGAGAGGAAATGGGGAGGGGAGTGGAAAAGGAGAGGTGGAGGGGGAGTGGAGGGGAGTGGGAAAGCGAGGGGAGAGGTGGGAGATGGAAGGGAGAGGGGAAAGGAAGGGGAGGAGAGGGGGAGGAGGGGATGGAAGGGAAGGGAGTGAGGGGAGGAGCATGGGAAGGGGAGGGGAGGGAGTGGGAGGGAGGAGAGGGGAGAGGGAGAGGAGGGGGAGTGGAGAGGGGAGGGGGAGAAGGGGAGGGGGAGGAGAGGGGAGGGGAAGGGGAGTGGAGAGTAGAGGGGAAGTGGAGAGGGAAGGGGAGAGGGAGAGGAGGGGGAGTGGAGAGGGGAGGGGGAGTGGAGAGGGGAGGGGGAGTGGAGAGGGAGGGGAAGTGGAGAGGGGAGGGGAAGTGGAGAGGGAAGGGGAGTGGAGAGGGGAGGGGGTATGGAGGGAAGGGGAGAGGAGTGGGGAGGGAAGGGGGAGGGGAGTGGGGAGGGAAGGGGGAGGGGAGTGGGGAGGGAGGTGGAGGGGAGTTGGTGGGAGGGGGAGGGGAGGGGTAGGGGAGAGGGGGCCTACGAATCCCTAGATTTTCTTGTATCGTCACACGGAAGGCGCAGGTGATGATGGAAAAAGAGGGAGGGAAGGGAGGAGGGAAGAATGGAGAGAAGGTAAATGAGAAGAAGGGAGGAAGAGAGGAAAGGAAAGAGAGGATGAAAGGAATGAAGGATGGAAAGGGAGGATGGAAGTAGGGTAAGAAGGTAAATGAGAGGAAAAGAGGTAAGAAAATAAAGAATGAAAAGCGTTTAGGGAGGAAAAAGTAGGGAAGGAGGTAAGGAGAGGAAGAATGAAGAAAGAGAGGAAGGGAAGAAGAAAAAGGAGGAGGGAGGGAGGATATAAGAAGGAGGGAGAAAGGAAGGTAAGGAGGGAGTGAAAAGTAAGTGAAGGAGGGAGGGTAAGGGAAGGAGGGGGGTAAGGGAAGGGAAGGGGGAAAGTGAAGGGGAAAAGGGAAGGAGGGAAGGGAAAGGAAGGAGAGGAGGGAGGGGAAGAA
>NC_134815.1:29430159-29435159 GCF_046742065.1 Oratosquilla oratoria
ACTAGCGGGGTCCCCCAGGGCTCGGTTTTGGGTCCCTTGTTGTTCATTATGTATATAAACGACTTAGACGATGGGTTAAATAGTGATGTTAGTAAGTTTGCGGACGACACTAAAATAGGACGCCTAATTAGGTCAGGAGACGACGCAGAGATTCTGCAGGAAGATCTTAATAAACTGTTAACATGGTCGGTGAAATGGCAAATGAACTTCAATATCTCTAAGTGTAGCGTGTTAAACGTAGGGCTACACAACCCCGAAAATAGATACAACTTAGATAACACGAGAGGGACTTGGGAGTTCTGGTGAGTCCGGACCTTAAAACCAGGAAGCAGTGCATTAGCGCCAGAAATAAAGCTAACAGTGCATTAGGTTTCATTGCTAGGACGGTAACGAATAGAAGTGCAGAGGTAATTATTAAACTCTATCTAGCGATAGTTAGACCCATCCTTGACTATGCGGTACAGTTTTGGTCTCCGTCCTACAGAATGGACATAAATTCACTAGAATCAGTACAGAGAAGAATGACCAAAATGATACAAGGACTCGGAAATTTGCCTTACGAAGAGAGGCTTAGGCACCTAAACTTACACTCTCTGGAAAGACGCAGAGTGCGGGGTGATCTAATAGAAGTGTTCAAGTGGATCAAAGGCTATAACAAGGGTGATGCAAACAAGGTCATCATAATAAAACAACAGGGCAGGACTCGCAGTAATGGGTATAAACTGGACAAATTTAGATTTAAAAAGGAAATAGGCAAGAATTGGTTTACTAATAGGGTGGTCGATGAATGGAATAAACTTAGTAACCATATAGTAAGCGCTGAAACTATCAGTTGTTTTAAAAAACGATTAGACAACTTTATGGATGGGGATGACAGGTGGTGATGGATACGGAGCTGCCTAGTGTAGGCCTTATGGTCTCTTGCAGTCTCCTTTATTCTTATGTCCTTTATTCTTATGTTCTTATGAAAGTTAAAATACCCGTCAATGAGATATCTCTAATCTCTCTTCTTGTTAGGCTGTCTTTATAGGTTTCCTTCTAGATGACGTATCTAGATGTTTTTATGACCACCGCCACCGCCACCACCGCCACCGCTACCACCACCACCTCCGCCACCACCTCCACCACCACCACCATCACCATCATCATCATTATATTATATAACTATTGTCTAATATATTGTTCTAGAAGTATGTCAGAAAGGCGAGAGAGAGAAAGAGGGAGAGATAAAGAGACAGAGAGAGGGAGAGAGGGAGAGGGAGAGGGAGAGGGAGAGGGAGAGGGAGAGGGAGAGGGAGAGGGAGAGGGAGAGAGAGAGGGAGAGGGAGAGGGAGAGAGAGAGAGGGAGAGGGAGAGAGGGAGAGGGAGAGGGAGAGGGAGAGGGAGAGGGAGAGGGAGAAGGAGAAGGAGAAGGAGAAGGAGAGGAAGAGGGAGAGGGAGAGGTAGACGGAGAGAGAGAGAGAGAGAGAGAGAGAGAGAGAGAGAGAGAGAGAGAGAGAGAGAGAGAGAGAGAGAGAGAGAGAGAGAGAGAGAGAAGAAAGACTCCCACGGGAAGAGATGAAATAGAGACGAGTCTCGAGTGTTTGGTGGAAGGCCCGAGGACGAGTGTTTGTTTGATTGTTTGTTTGAATCGAGGACGAGTGTTTGTTTGTTTGCTTGTTTGTTTGCTTGAGTCGAGGACGAGTGTTTGGATCTCGAGGACGAGAGCGATGCCAAACGGAAGAGTCTTCAACGTTTCCATCGAGATTAACCCCTTCGTTGGCCTCCTCCTCCTCCTCCTCCTCCTCCTCCTCCTCCTGCTTCTCCTCTTTTTCTTCCTCCTCCTCCTCTTTTTCTTCCTCCTCCTCCTCTTTTTCTTTTCCTCCTCCTCCTTCTCTTCCTCCTCTTCTTCTTTCTCCTCCTCCTCCTTTTCTTCTTACTCCTCCTCCTCTTCATTTTCTTCTTCCTCCTCCTTCCATTTCTCCTCATATTTCTCCTCTTCCTCTTTTTCTTCTTCCTCCTCCTCCTTCTCTCCCTCCTCCTCGTCCTTTTCTTCTTACTCCTCCTCCTTCTCTTCTTCCACTTCTTTCTCCTCCTCCTCGTCCTTTTCTTCTTACTCCTCCTCCTCCTCCTCTTCTTCGTTCTCCTCCTCATCATCCTTTTCTTCTTACTCCTCCTCCTTCTCCTCCTCCTCTTCTTCGTTCTCCTCCTCGCCCTTTCTTCTACCTCCTCTTTTTCCTCTTTTTTCTTCCTCTTCCTCCTTCTCCTCCTCCTCCTCCTTTTCTTTCTCCTCTTACTCGCCTTCTTCTTCCTCCTCCTCCTCCTCCTCCTTTTTCTTTCTCCTCTTCCTTGCCCTTCTCTTCCTCCTCCTTTTCTCTCTCCTTTTTCTTCTTCCATCTCTTCCTTTTCCTCCTCCTCTTCTTTCTTCTCCTCCTCGCCCTTTTCTTCTTCTTCCTCTTTCCTCTTCTTCTTCTTCTTCCTCCTCTTCCTCCTAAGGATATAACTCACTTTAATGAAATATAAGGCAATATGAAAAGTTAATTTGTAATTAAATCATTTATGAAATTTAGTCTCACTTTCCCCATTTCGAAAGGAATAGTGATTATGAAATAAATTTTAGGTAAATTTTAACCTGTCAAATAAAATTTATTACTCAAATTAATGTTCTGTTAAAGGAGACTGGGCTCAATGATGACGTCATATCGTCTTGTTCGGATCCGAAACCAAAGATTGCTTCGAATTAGGCGTGACGTCATGTCGACCTAGGGAGCATTTTGATGATTTTGTTTTCTATGATTATTCTCTAGTATACATTAGAAATTCTTCCCTTCACTCCCCCCCCACCCCCGTTCCCCTGGACATCAACCCTGGGGTCTATATCAATAGTAATATTGACTCTATGTATGTTGTTACTGAGTGGACGCCGCGAGATGGGAAGCGTGGAAGAGGGAGATCAGATAGGAGGTGGGGAGACGAGATTGAGAAGTTTGCAGGAGTGACGTGGCAGAGGTTGGTGCTGTCGTGTGAATCATGGAATGCTATGAGGGAGGCCTTTGTTCAGCAATGGACTTAGGAGGGCTGATTTGATTGATTTGATTGATTGATTGATTGATTGATGTTATTTGCTTTCAAGAATAGTTGACCACCCAAATGATACGACAATTGCCAAAATGTGACGACCATGTGGAAACATTTGTACATTGTAAAACACATTAAGATTTATAAAATCTTCACTAAAATTTAGCTAAATTCTCTCTCTAGCCAAACAGGACTTTCTAACCACAAATTCCATTCTGTGTGAAACTCTCTACCTCTACCTCTGTCTGTCTGTCTCTCTCTCTCTCTCTCTCTCTCTCTCTCTCTCTCTCTCTCTCTCTCTCTCTCTCTCTCTCTCTCTCTGCCAATCATGTTGCCCTAAATACCCTCGGATATTCCGTTCCTGAGTTTGATGACATTTTCATTTATTTATTTGTTTCCTTGTTTGTTAATCTCTTTAGCTATGTTTATTTACTTTATCTATTCATTTATTCATACATTTATTTATTCATTTATTTATCATTTTTGCATTTATTCATTATATCCTTATCTGACTCATTCTCTTCTCTTTCCTTCCCATCCCTTCCCCTCTCTAGACTCTCCTTCCCTCCCTTCCTCTCTCTTCCTATTCTCTCCCTTTCCCTTTCCTTCTCTCCCCTTTCCTTTCTTTCTCTTCCCTTCCCTTCCCTTTTCTAGACTTCTTTCTCCTCACCTCCTCTCCTTTTCCCTTTCTTTCTATTCCCTTGCTTTCCCTTTCCTCCCCTTCCCATTTATTCCCTTCCCTTTCCTTACCTAAACGTTCCTCATCTCCCTTCTTCCATCTTACCCTACCTTGTCTGCATTTCCCTTCTCTCTCCTTTCCATTGTTTAATTTCTTATTGATCTATATATCAATTAATTTTATCTATTTATTTTATTAAATAATTGATTTGTTTACATATGTATATATATATATATATATATATATGTATATATATATATATATATTTATTTGTGTGTGTGTGTGTGTGTGTGTGTGTGTGTGTGTGTGTGTGTGTGTGTGTGTGTGTGTGTGTGTGTGTGTGTGTGTGTGTGTGTGTGTGTGTGTGTGTGTGTGTTGAGCGGGGTCTGCCGATGTCGATGTCATCAATGAGCAATACGTGATTCTCCAACGCTTCTCCCTTTTCTCGTTATTGGTAATAACGAATGACGTCAGACGCGTGGCGACGACAATGACGATCGTGATGGTGATGACAGTGACAGTGACCATGATGATAATGATTTACGATGACGTGAATTTGAAAAGCTGGAAGACGACTTCGATTGCAATATTCCAGACTTCCCTAAGTCTACAATTCAACAATGTTTCTAACACTCGTCTAGGTCTAACTCCTCTCAGCTCGTCATTCAGCTTCTAGATATATGACGCAAAGATGATTTGACACTTGGAGATTCGAAAAAAAGAAATAAAAGACTTTAACCTAAATCGTTTCTACTCAAACGACGACGACGACGACGACAACGACGATGATGACGACAACCACAACGACGACGACAAACGCGACCACAACGCCTTTACTCTATTCCTTGAATGAATTTCTTGCAACCAAAAGTTGCTGGTGGTGGAGGCGGGTCTGAGGGGGACCCTAGGCGCCCACATACAAACAGCCCCGTTCTCTGCCTTGTTGGATCCTGCGGGGTGGTGCAACACAGCCTCTTGTGCAATATTTACAGACCAGACCCGCGTCTGGAGGGGCGGGCGGGAGGGCTGGATTGCAACAACGTGGATTCTGAAGAAGGACAAAAAGACACAGGGTCTGGAAACAGGGGAGGAAGAGGAAAAATAGGGGTTAGAGGAGGAGGAGGAGGAGGAGGGGGAGAATGAGGAGGAAGAGGAGTAGAAATAGAATAAAGGAGGAGGACGAAGAAGGGGAGGAGGAGGAGGAGTAGGAAGAGGAGGAGGAGGAAGAGAAGGAGGAGGAGAAGGAGGAGAAGGAGGAGGAGAA
>NC_134815.1:29437659-29440159 GCF_046742065.1 Oratosquilla oratoria
GAGGGTTCGAGTCCTGACAACTAAAGAAAAGGGAAGAAAGCAATTGTACATACATACATGCATACATGCATTCATACATACGCAAATACCTACACACACACATACACAAATAGATATACACATACGTACATACATGCATACATACGTACACACATGCATGCATACGTACACAAATAAATGCATATGTACATATATATACACATATACATACATATATACATAAATACATACATACATGCATTCATATATATATACATACATACATACAGATATACATCGATACGTACGTACATATACACATAAACACTGACATTCATAAGTACATAATGCACACATACATACATACATAAATGCATACATACTTGTACATACATTTATACACATATACATACATACACACATGCATGTATACATACATACACACAGATAAATACATACATGCATACATCAGTCCATATACATATAAATACATTCATACATACATACATACCGAATGGAAAAATCGAAAATCACCCGTGGCATAGTTGACCTCAGCTAAAAAAAAAAAAAAAAAAACGAGAAAGCAGGAATGATAAAAATTATAATCAGCTTACCCCAGGAAACACTTAGCTGCGGTCGGAGCCGCCACCTTTGACTTGCGTGTTTGGGCAGCTAAAATGCCGCTGTGGGTCGCTGGGAAGCGATCTCGCCTCGTAAGCTCAAAGGCAGGGATGAAAACAGACTGAAGAGGGAAGACTCACCAAGGATGAGAGAAGAACTATAATTACTTTTTATTTATTTATTTATCATAATTATAATTTTTTCGCATCCGACCTAGTTATGGACCAAAAGGTCTCCTGTCGGTATGCTCCACTTTTGTAATCCTTTGTAATATGGAGGAATGAGAAGAGAAGGAAAAAGGAAAAAGGGCACATTTAAGTAGAGAGAAAGCGGAGGAAACGCACGACCCATATTGTACCAAGACAAAGGCTGATGTCCTCAGGACCAGAAGTTCTCGTCTACTGGTGTCGAATCTCCTATAGAGGAAGCCCAACTCTCCGAAGGAGGTCCTCTTCGAGGGAGTTCCCCTTATAAGGAGTTCCCCTCTCAAGGATTCCAGCAGCTGGAAACCGATTCCCTTAAGATGGAAAGATCCTTCCAACTGACTCTTCCCTTATAAGGACCCCTTATAAGGATCTCCTCTCCCAAGAAGGCCAGCAGCTGGAAACAGATTCCCTTAGGATGAAAAGATCCTTCAAACAAGGACTTCCCCTTATAAGGAGCACCCCCCAGTCGAAGGAACTATCATTCGAAGGGGACCATCTGCTGGAAACCGATTCCCTTAGGAATAAAATATCCTTCCAACTGACAGCGGGGAGCAGGAAAAAACAGACACTCCACCCAGGGAGGAGGAACAGGTCAACTGTCCACGATAACCCGGCTCCCCTTCGGAGGAGACAAGAATCTCAGCTGAAACAGACAGCCAGGAGGCGGCGAAACATTACTAGGGACGCTCTTACTCCAAAGGGAGCGTACGAGCAGACAGGAGGAGGAAGGACAGAGAGAGGGAGGGAAGAGGAGGAAGGAAGAGGAGGAAGGAAGAGGAGGAAGGAAGAGGAGGAAGGAGGATAGGGAAAAGGAGAGAGAAACCATCTCCTCGAAAGGGAGAAGACCTACGACCAGACAGCGAGGAGGAAGGAGGGGGAGAGGAAAGGAGGAGAGAAGAGAAAAGGAGGGAGAAGGAGGATCGGGGAGAAGTAAAGAGAAAACATCACTTCCAAAGTGAGAGGACCTACGAACAGACAGGGAGGAGGGAGGCTGGGGAGAGGGAGGAAGGAGAAAAGGAGGAGAGGAGAGAAGAAAGGGAGGGAGGAAGGAGAGTGAGGGAGGAGGGGAGGGAGAGAAGAGAGAAAGGGGAAGGAGAGGAAGAAAGGAGAAGAGGAGGGAGGAGAATGGGAAAGGAGGGTAAGAAGGGGGAGGAGAGAAGGGGAGGAGAGAGGGAGGGAAGAGAGAGAGAGGGAGGAGAGAGGGAGGGAGGAGAGAGGGAGGGAAGAGAGAGAGAGGGAGGAGAGAGGGAGGGAAGAGAGAGAGAGGGAGGAGAGAGGGAGGGAGGAGAGAGGGAGGGAAGAGAGAGGGAGGGAGGAGAGAGGGGGGGAGGAGAGGGGGGGAGGAGAGGGGGCGGGAGGAGAGGGGGAAGGAGGGGAGTGGGATGGGGGGAGTAGGGAGGAAGAGGAGGTGTCCCATTGAAGAAAGGTTTATAATTCATGGCCCTGTCGCCACGCCATCAAAGACAAACTATTAATAAAACATGTAATAAAAATGTAGGAGGATGCAAATCAGCGAGACAGAAATGGAGGGAGAGACACTTCGTAGGAGGGAGTGGAGGGAGTGAGGGATGAGGGGGAGGGGAGGTGGGAGGTAACACGAACGAGAAGCTTTGGAGTTCTACAAGGGACGGATGAAACACTTTATATGTTTTGTTATAACTAGGTCAGACTTGTTCTCTTTGGCAAAGAACATG
>NC_134815.1:29442659-29445159 GCF_046742065.1 Oratosquilla oratoria
CTCTGTATCCCGCCTACTGCCCTGGGTCAAAATCAATATAGCAAGACACAGAACATCCACAGCAAGGCCGCTTCACTTAATCGGCGACCCACTCCTTCTGCGTCCCCTCATTCAGAAGAAAAGAAAAATAGAGGAGAATTCTCTTCGGGCTACGTCAGAACATCATTCATACTTAACCACTCCCTATCCCCATCCCCCACCATCTCCCTATCATCACAGTGTCTATACACAGCCATTCTCCACTCACCCTTGACTCCTGCCTCTTCCTTCCTTGCTCAACAGACATTCCCCTCTTGCTCCACGCCCCTTTTACCCATCCATCCATCTCATCCTCGGTCGTCCCTTCAAATTCACTCCCCCCGACCTCTGCCTTCCACACCTCTTTTACTAATCTTTCTTCACTAATTTTTTTCCATGTGTCTAAACCATCTCAATACCTTTTCATCAGCCCTATCTGCCATATCCTTTTCCATCCCCGTTCTCCTTCTCACCTCATCGTTTCTTATTCTATCCAACCTTGTAACCCCTACCATATATCTGAGATATTTCATCTGAAATACGTTTAAACTTTTCCTCTCAGCCACTCTTGAATTCTAGGTCTGTTCTATACAGAACCGTCGGCACAATCACCCATTCATATAGTCTCCTCTTCATATCCATTCCCAAATGCCTATTACTCGTGACACTTTTTAATCCCCCGAGGCATTTACTTGCTTCTCTCAGTCTACAATTTATCTCCACCTCCACTCCTCCCTTTCCTGCTACATGCGACCCCAAATACCAAAATATATGGCTCTCTCCTTTAATACTTACTTTCAACTCTCTCCCATCCTCTCCCCTTATACATCTCATCACCTTTTACTCAAATTTACCTTCAACATTATCCTATCGCATACCATCCCAAACTCTGTCACTAACTACCATAATCCTTACCCTTCTACCAGCGCACTGTCGTCAGTAAACAACAGCTGGCTCATCTCCCACATTCCTCCGTCTTCTTCGACCATCTCCATTCCGTACCTGTAACATAGGAGAACGTTACTTGGATTAGGTGACGTAGGGAAAGAATGAAACTCGGACTGGCTTGTCATATATATTCTGGTTAAGTGCGGATATCGGCCTAAGCTGGGTCAGGAGGTCGCGCTGAAGGACCGACCTTACCAGCAAAGTTGACCGCGAAGCCTAGTGACGTGTTACAAGCTGGGTTTTGAGGTCAAGTGCCCTGGCCTGCGGCAGGTGGTATATATACACTGCCAACATACCCAAAAGTAGCAAAGGTGACACCTGCACAGAAAATGGCTCGGCAGGCCAGAGACTGTGCATTCATAAGGATACAGATGCATGTAGTGCAGGCGCAAGATGAACTTAAACTATTTACGAGTAATGTGATGCCGAAGGCCAACGAGTTCTACACAATATATTAATCCCTTGTCAACCCACGTACTGCAGCAATGGTACTATAAGCCAAAGTATAGCGTAGAAGCTCATGTGGGGGAGTTAGGGACACCAGATGCCCATTACCCTCGCCTTTTATTTCCGCATCACCCACCATACATATACACATTGAACAGCCATGGCGACATGACACATCCCTGTCGTAGTCCACCTTTACCTCAAACCACTCGCTCTCTCCATTTCCGATATTAACAGACTTTACTACTTTTGTAATATATATATATATATAATATATATATTATATATATATATATATATATATATATATATATATATATATATATATATATTGACTGCTCTTAACAGCTTTCCCCTAATCCCATGTATCTTCAAAACCTCCCACAGTGCCTTTCTATCTACTCTGGCATAAATATTTTTCAAATCCATAAAGACCAAAAAAACATAATTTACCTTTTGCTAAAGTTTTCTCACGTATCTGCCTTACCACAAAAATCTGATCCTTGCAACCCTTACCCTTCCCAAACCCACACTGTTCCTCAACAATTACTCTCTTTGTTCCTCTCCAACTTCTCTCTGTTAAAACCCTCCTATATGCCTTCCCAACTACATTCAACAAACTGATCCCTCTAAAACTACAACACTCGCATTGTCCCCTTTTCCCATGTACATGTATGCATTGTGTTCGAGAATATGTGTGTGTGTGTGTGTGTGTGTGTGTGTGTGTGTGTGTGTGTGTGTGTGTGTGTGTGTGTGTGTGTGTGTGTACGTGTGTATGAGTATGAGTGTGTGTATACATCCATGTGTGTGCAAGTATAACGGTGTACCTTGGCAGTATATCTTCTTTTATACTGACGCTGTGAATGACCATCGAAGCCTCTTCCAAAACGGCCAAGTTTCACCTCCGTCGCGGTCGTCCAGTTTACTTACCCACGCCACCTCTGCCCACGCGAAGCTACCTGCCCTGCATTCAAGTATACATGAATGCCAAATGTAACGCTCTCCTCTATCCAGTGATCATTTGTATATAATGAGCCGAATTGCTTCTGATTGAGGTGCCCAGACGACAGCGCAGATGATAAGAATA
>NC_134815.1:29450159-29455159 GCF_046742065.1 Oratosquilla oratoria
GTTGTTATTGAAGCTGTTTAAGTTGTTGTTGAAGTTGATGTTGTTGAAGTTGTTGTTGTTGTTGTTGTTGAAGTTGTTGTTCTTGTTTTTGAAGTTGTTGCTGTTGTTGAAGTTGTTGTTGCTGTTGTTGAAGTTGTTTTTATTGTTGTTGAAGTTGTTATTGTTGAAGTTGTTATTGTTGAAGTTGTTATTGTTGAAGTTGTTGTTGAAGTTGCTGTTGTTGTTGTTGTTGTTGAAGTTGTTGAAGTTGTTGTTGTTGAAGTTGTTGTTGATGTTGTTGTTGAAGTTCTTGTTGTTGATGTTATAATTGTTTAAATTATTGTTGTTGTTATTGCTGCTGCTTCTGACCTTATTGCTGCTGTTGCTGTTGTTATTGTTGGTCTCGCTATTGTTGTTGTTACTACTATTGCTGCTCTTATTGCTGTTGTTGTTATTGTTGTTTTTACGTCACAGGCAAGGTCTGGTCCCCTTTCCACGAAAATCAGTAATAACCATCTCTTCTTTCCCTAAAGCTCAGCCTCACTTGCTCGGAATCCCCGAACAGCATCTCATAAAGATCTTCCTGATCCTGTTCACGCGCAGGCAGACCCCTCGCATTCAAGACAGCATCAAGAAAGATACCACCGACTTACTAAATAGTTTCTAATAGCCTTCCTGAACCTTTTCCCTAAATCAACGTTGCTCAACGCTCTTTCGTGTTATCCTTTCTGTCGCCAGGCGATTTTATTCATCCTCTGCTAAAAGTGATAGCCGTGCCAAAAAAAAAAAAGGCCAAACCTTCTCCATGCATATTGACATATTTTATTTTATTCTGTCTATCGATTGGCTATTTCAATCATGTCCATGACACACTTCCCCTTCCTCTCCCCCTCTCCCCACTCCCCTTCTCATCCCTCCCCTCCTCTCCTCTCCCCCTCCCACTCCCCCCATTTTCTGTCACGAAGCTTCTGTTGAATGTGATTCCCTATCGATTTTTTTTTTTTTTTTTTTTTTTTGTATTTCCGTTTCGTTCGACAGTCTTTAAATAACACTGCTTCACCCTTTTCCCTTTACTTACTGACTTTGTTTCTAATTATTTCGTGCTCGCCTGGCTGTCCTCCGGTCATTACCTTGAATGATGTTTACTGGCCTGAATGATGTCCTTTCCGACGTGGCTCATCCCTCCGTGACGAAATGCTCGCAATTAGGCCTACAGCTCCCTTTGACTCACGATTCGCTTCATTTGGCACAGTTCTCTCTCTCTCTCTCTCTCTCTCTCTCTCTCTCTCTCTCTCTCTCTCTCTCTCTCTCTCTCTCTCTCTCTCTCTCTCCTCTCTGTCTTCCCTCTCTAAAGTTCCCTCTCTTCTTTCTATAATCTAAAGTTCTCTTTTTGTCTCTCTCAGTCTCTCTCTCTCTCTCTCTCTCTCTCTCTCTCTCTCTCTCTCTTTTCTCTCTCTCTCTCTCTCTCTCTCTCTCTCTCTCTCCCTACAAGCGAAACCGGTCAGGAATAAACTCGGAACGAGACCCGTGACTCTCTTTTTCCTCCTTTTTCAACTTGTCACACTGTCTCAACATATATATAATATATATATATATATATGTGTGTAAATATATAATTATATATATTATATATATGTATATACATATATAATTATATATATATATATACATATATACACTTGTGTACATTTCCGTCTACTTTTTTCCGCGATTGCTCTTATTTTTCTTTTCTCTTTTCCTGTGTGTGTGTGTGTGTGTGTGTGTGTGTGTGTGTGTGTGTGTGTGTGTGTGTGTGTGTGTGTGTGTGTGTGTGTGTGTGTGTGTGTGTGTGTGTGTGTGTGTGTGTTTATTTGTGTATGTGCGCACATATTTCGATATTATTTTTGTAAAGTTTTCATTTCATTTCCCTAAATGAAAGAACTGATGCGATAAAAGAAGACCCATTAAATCGATCAATTAATCATTGAATTTATTTAAAGGCACAGATAGCTGTGTTCCCAGTAGACAGCTCAGATCTCCTCTCTTTCACCATATTCCTTCAACATACGAATCCACTACTTCTACCTTTTCATAGATTATGAACAAGCTTTTGTCTCAGTAGAAAAACGTTTCCCAACCTATTGTATACACCCTAGGGGTTCTGAAACCAATTATAGGGGGTTCTGATAGGAAGCGATGTATGCATATACTTTCCTCTATCTTTCTAGTAATAAGATATTAGTTAAGGAGTGCTGGACAGCTTAGATCTGACTACAGAGGTGGAGAGGACGGAAAAGGTTGGGAAACGCTGGAGTAGAACAAACTGTAAAGAGCCCTTCACACGGTTAAACGGTTTGTCAAACCCGTTTTGTCGAACAAGTGTTTCAAGTGGTGTTTGACTGTGTGAAAGGGGTATTCAAATACGTTTGTCAAACGTGTTTGATAACCAATTACCCAATTCAAGCGGTCAAACATCACTTCAAACACTTGTTTGACAAATTGTTTGATGCTACTTCTCGACTACGAATTTAAATCCATTCTTAACCGAAGGAGAACCATCAAAATGAATAAAATCGCTTGGTATTAGGTAGGCTAGGAGAACAAGTATATAACATAAGAATGAAGGAGACTCCAAGAGACCATAAGGCCTACACTAGGCAGTTCCAGAGGTCAACCACAGAGGTCAATGAAGATCCTAGGTCACTGGGCTTTGACTTCGAAGATCTTCAGGATCTTTGTTACTCTTGGTCCAGACGTTTGTTCCTTGATCCCTTTGGTTCTCTGCTTTGTAATACGTCCTCATCTCTGTCCCCTCATCCTCTTCTTACTCTCTTGTTTCCTCTTTCCTTTTGATTGTTGTTTTTGTTGTTGTTGTTGCTGGTAGTGGTGGTTGTGGTGTTGTTGGTGGTGATGTTCGTTGTTGAGGTTGATCTTGTCTAGTTGTTGTTATTTGTTCTTGTTGCTCGTATTGTTATTTCCTGTTGCTTGTTGTTGTTGCCTGTTGCTTGTTGTCTTTGTCTTTGTCTTTGTCTTTGTCTTTGTCTTTGTCTTTGTCTTTGTCTTTGTCTTTGTCTTTGTCTGTCTTTGTCTTTGTCTTTGTCGTTGTTGTTGTATGTACTTGTCGCTGTTGTTGCTGCTGCTGCTTCTGTTGCTGTTATTGTTATTGCTGTTATTGTTGTTGTTGTTATTGTTGTTACATTTCGCTTTCTCTCTGTGCGCTTACGAAACACCTTCCTGCACCAACTGTTCTTCTGCATTGTTCTCCTCAACTCTTGTACCACCTGAGACGTCCTTCAGCCGAATAGAATCATCAGACATCTAAAATGAAATTTATAAGCAGACGATAATAGTTAGGGAATTTACTTTTATCGTTTGCTCATATTAAAGATAATTAATTCCATCGTTGTGATGAACTTAAAGACCCATTTTTTTTTCTTTTTTGCATTCACGTTTTCTTTTAAAAGAAATATATTTTGTACAACGATAATGTTTTTGATATGTATATATTTGTTTCTTTTTTGTTAGTAATTCCTTGTTTATTCATGTATTTTTCTTGTATATTTATTTGTTCATAAACTACTTAGGTATTTATTATTTTAATTTTTAGTCTATTAGCTAATTTGCCTATTATCATAATTATTTACTAGTTTAATCATGTTTATTTATTCATTTCTCTATCTCTTTATTCATATATTTACGTATTTCTATAGAATTTCGTTCCGAAATTTGGAAAACTTTGAATTTGGGAAAATTTTGAGAATTGGAAAATTTTGAATTTGAAAAAAAAAAATAAAACTGGAGAATTATAAATTTGGGAAATTTTTGAAAACTGGAGAATTTTGAATTTGGGGAAATTTTGAAAACTGGAGAATTTTGAATTGAGGACAGTGCATTTCGGGAATATTATATGCAACTATAATTCTTTGTTAAATATAGTTGTCTGGTTCGAACTTCGGAGAGTCCAAATCTTTTAGGTTTTGAACGAAAAATCAGTCTACGTAGCGCACCCTATTCCTCCTCAAAATAGGATTTGGAACAAGTCAGCAATCTGTGAGGGAGAAATATAGACTATTACGAAACTGAAGAGTTTCCAACTACCGCAACCGCCCCCCGCCACCGCCACCGCCACCGCCACCGCCTTTGCAGAAGACGCGGGCGCGATTTTCCCAACTGCAGTAAGGATGACGACCTCACTTACGATTTCCCAACTGTAGTTAGGTTGGCGACTTCATTTACGCAAACTTCCCTACTGTAGATAGGTTGGCGACTTTTACGCAACCTTCCCAACTGTAGTTAGGTTGGTGACTTCACTTACGCAAATTTCCCAACTGTTGTTAGAATGGCGACTTCACTTATGCAAACTTCCCAACTGCACTACGAATTGTGACTTCACTTACGCAAACTTCCCAAGTGTAGTAAGGATGGCGACTTCATTTACGCAAACTTCCCAACCGTAGTGAGGATGGAGACTTCACTTACGGAGACATCCCAACTGCTGTAAGGATGGCGACTTCACTTAGGCAAACTTCCCAAATGCACTAAGGATAGCGACTTCACTTACGCTAACTTCCCAACTGTAGTAAGGATGACGAGTTCACTTACGCAAGCTTCCCAACTGTAGTAAGGATGGCGATTTCACTTACGCAAACTTCAATTATGGAGACATCCCAACTGTTGTAAGGATGGTGACTTCCCTTACGGAGACATCCTAACTGTAGTAAGGATGGAGATTTGATTTACGGAAACTTCCCAACTGTAGTAAGGATTACGACTTCAATTACGGAGACATCCTAACTGTATTAAGGATGGCGACTTCACTTACGCAAACTTCCCAGCTGTTGTAGGGATAACGACTTCAATTACGTAAACTTCTTAACTTTAACATGGATGGCGACTTCACTTACGGAGACGTCCTAACTGAAGTAATGATGGCGATTTGATTTACGCAAACTTCTCAACTGTAGTAAGGATGGCGAATTCACTTACGCAAACTTCCCAACTGTAGTAAAGATGGCGACTTGAATTACGCAAACTTCCCAACT
>NC_134815.1:29465159-29472659 GCF_046742065.1 Oratosquilla oratoria
TCACCGAATCTCATTAAAGACATTGGGACAGACTGGAAAAAGTATTTTTACAACGGCGAGCCAACAAAACTTGATTCCAAATATCAAAAATAAAATCATACGAAAAATGGACTAAAAACACATGAAATCTGTTTTCCCTAAAAAGCGGTAGACCTCAGAGGTGACTTGATACAGGTTCTTTAAGATTTTAAAGGGAAATTGACACCATCAAAAAGGGGCAAAATTTTCACATTGAATGAGAATTCAGACAAGAAACAATGGTTTCTCAAAACTATCGGAAATAGATTTGCAATTTGTGGAAAAGTAAAAAGTAGGTTAGAAACAATTTGCCCAACCCGTGTAGTTTAAATGAAATGGAATAAACTTCCTGCCACACAGGTAGTTTGCCAAGGTTGTGTTCCAGTTCCGAAGGCTTTAAGAATCAGATTAGGTAAAATTACTCTAGTAAGTAAGATGCTGTAATGATTAATAAATTTATCTATATATATTTGCCTTTTGTTTTGTTATATCATTTGACTGTCTGATTTTCATTTGATTATTAGTTATGTCAATTTTTATTATTTATTTTACTATTTTACCTGTTTGTGTTATTATTTAACTATACCTAGTGCATTTATTTATGTATTTTAATTGTTATTTACAGGTTATTATAGATTTTTAATTTATTGTTTTTTTATTAATCTAATATGATTTTTTTTTCGCATCCCGAACTAGATTAGGGACCCAAAGGGTTTCTCTCGTCGGCATGCTCCTCCTTTGTAATCCTTTTGTCATTATATATATACCATATATATATATATATATAGATTATATTATATCATAGGATAGATATAGATATATAAATATATGTATTACATCATACATATACAGTATTACAGTATAGTATTTAGTATATATATATATATATATATATATAATTTATATATATTACTTATATTATTATATATATATATTATTTTTATACACGTCGGAGGTTTAAATAAAACGACAGCAATTGTTGTAGTTTATTCAGTTTTTTCCCTCGTATCTTCGATTCTTCCTGATTAGAGATTTACCATTAACGGTGTGAATTTGAAAACTAAATTACTGTTTTATTCCATTTTTTTCTCCATTATTTGAGCTGCAAAACGTTTCGTTCTTAAATGAAGGGAAACCCAATTTTCAAGAGTTAAACTGAAATAACAAATATTACATACATACATACATATACCAAGGCTTTTTCCCCCTTTCTAAGGGAGGGTAGCCAAAAAGGGGAAAGGCATTAAAAAACCACTCCCACTCTCATTTCTTCCCTAAAATACCACTCCACACCCCCTCCCAACCTCCTCCCTTTCATCTGAGCACCTCCTGGTTGACGGGTCATTCCCTGCAACCTTGCCCACCCCCCTGGGTCAGAAGCAGTGTCGCAAGACACAGACACATCCCACGCAAGGCCCCGCTTCAATTTAGTCGGCGACCCCCCCTCCCTCCGTCCCCCCTTGCATATTAAGGAGGAGGACGGGGATGGAAGAAATTCCCTTCGGGCTGCGTGCGTCAAAAAAATTTGTCACACATACTACCTCACCCCCCCCCGCCCCTTCCCCCCCCCCGCCCATCTCCTTCATTGCAATCACAACATCATCCATATTACAACCATCTCTCAATCACCCTCTGTCCTCTTCCGTCTACCTCTCCCTTCCTTTTCCTCAACAGACATTCCCCTCTAACCAAAAAAAGCCCCCTTCACCCATCCATCCAACCTCATCCTAGGATCGGCCCCTCATGGTTCGACTCCCTCCTCCACATACTGCTCTTCCCATACCTCTTTTACTAGTCTTTCTTCATCTTCACTCATTCTTTTCCCATGTTCGTTTCCAACAACCTAAATATCTTTTCATCAACCCTATCTCCAGCTCCTTTTTTTTCACCCTCTGTTCTCCTCTCACCTACTCTCATTTCTCACTCTATCTAGACCTAGTAACCCCCACCATACTTCTCACAGCAAGGGACACCTCATCTCAAACACCAATTCAAACTCCTTCTCTCTTCTTCTCTTATGGTTCCACGTTTCTGCCCCACATACAGTTGCTGTTGGCACAATCACTCCTTCATACAGTTCCTCTTCGCATCCCTTCCTAAGTGTCTATTTCCTCCATTTACACTACTCTTTAATCCACCAAGGGGCATTTACTCGCTTTCTCTCAATCTACATTCTACCTCACCTTCACTCCACCTTTTCCTGCTACACTTGCACCCAAGTTATCTAAAAAACTATTACCACTTCCTCCAGTCGCGTCTCCCTTAATGTTTCACTTCCAGTCTACTGCCACTTTCACCCCTTGTAACCATCTCATCACCTATACTTTTTACCCACATTTATCTTTAGCTTTTCTTCTATCACATTACTCCTCCGAAACTCTGCCAACCAGCTTCCTCAAATCCTCTCGTTGAGGCACAAGCGGCAGTGTTCGTCCGCAAACAACAGATGGCTCATCTCCCATTTTTCTCCATTTGTCTTTAACCCAGACTCTCCAATCCCTGACCCACTACCCTTGCATTTCAACTCTCGCACCACCCCATCCATGTATTAAAGTTGAACAGCCAGTTCGGACATAACGGCACATCCTTGACGGAAGTTCCCACCTTTACCTCAAACAACTCACTACTCTCCAATTTCTAATCCTGACACAAGCTCTACTCTCACATAAAATTACATAATTACAGTAATGGTGACAAAATTACAAAAGTTACATCAGTACAATAATGTTGACAATTGTGTACAAGAACAATACTAGTATAATATGAATACAATAATGTTGACAATTGTGTCCAAGAACAATACTAGTAAAATATGAGGGATACAATGCAAATGCAAATAAATATGATGGCAATGGTACAAGAAGACTTACATTTAAAGGGATGGGAGAGAAAATAGAAAAAGTGACAAGTCGGGGATGACAATATGGTCAGGGGTCAGACAATAGGATCTCAGAGGTCACGGGTTAAAGGGGGTTGGGGGGGTTGGGGTGGGTGGGGAGGGTTAGGCGGGTGTGGTGTCACCGTGGGGGAGAAGGGGTGAAAGTGGAAGGGGAGGAGGGAGAGACAAGGAAGGGAGGGGTGGAGGGAGGGAGGAGTGGGGGATTTTTGTTTCTACACAATGGGGTAGTGGAGATCAAATTGCTTTGGATGTTAATGACTGGAGCTTTGTCTCTAATATGAAAGGCTTCGAGTAATTGTAGTCTCCTAGGGTCATCACTCGTTCCAATAATTTTGGTGGAATTAATCAATTCCTTCCTTCTGAGTACAGCGTTGTGGAAATTCTTATGATGTTCTTTGATTGCTCCCTCTTGTAGATGTAATGATAGGCGATGGCTGACTTTGCATCTAGAAAACCGATATAGGTATGGTTAAGAGGATTACAATCCTCTGAAGAGCAACTATACTGGTACACTACATTGGTTCTAGATGTGAAGTCTGATCGCCTAGAAGAGTTGTGTGTGTGTGTATATATATATATATATATATATATATATATATATATTACATATATGTGTGTGTATATATATATATATAGATACATATATGTATATACATATAGTTTAGTTTGTTATAAAATATTATCATTAATATTACTTTGATGATGATGATGATGATGATGATGATGATGATGATGATGATGATGATGATGATGATGATGATGATGATGATGATGATGATGATGATGGTGGTGATGGTGATGATGGTGATGATGGTGATGATAGTGATGATGGTGGTGGTGATGGTGGTGGTGGTGATGGTGGTGGTGATGATGGTGGTGATGATGGTGGTGATGATGGTGATGATGGTGGTGATGATGGTGATGATGGTGGTGTTGGCGGTGATGATGATGATGATGATGATGATGATGATGATGATGATGATGATGATGATGATGATGATGATGATGATGATGATGATGATGATGATGACGACGACGACGATGGTGATGACGATGACGATGGTGATGACGATGGTGATGACGATGGTGATGATAATGATAATGATGATGCTAATAATGATGATAATAATGATCATGATCATGATGATCATGATCATGAGGATGATCATGAGGATGATCATGATGAGGATGATCGTGATCATGATGATGATGATGATGGTGATGACGATGGTGATGACAATGATTATGATGATCATGATCATGATGATCATCATGATCATGAACATGATGATGATGATCATGATGGTGATCATGATGATGAACATGATGATCATGATCATGATGATCATCATGATCATGAACATGATGATGATGATCATGATGGTGATCATGATGATGATGATCATTATTGTTATTATTATTATTACTATTATTATTATTACTATTATTATTATTGTTATCATTACTATTATTACTATTATTGTCATTGTTTTCATTATTATTATCATTACTAACATTATATTTATTTTTTGCGCGCGCGTACCTTCATTGTCTTCGGCCAGCGTGAGTTTCTGAATGAGACGGGACAGAGATCGATAAACTCGCAACGATAAACAGGGAGGACAAAGATTCCATCGGACGCTCTCAATCCTGTTACGCGTTCTTGCACACTCCGCCCAAGAAACCTTTCGATTCTACTTCACCAGAAGAACGGACCCCGGACCAAATGATGCCTTGATCGACCGCGACCCCATGTCCTCCATGGTTCGTTTTTCAACTGATTAAGATCGGGTGGTTCTAGCCAGAACAAAGACTAGGAAGTGCGTCACCGTCTTGAAGAGAGTCATGACGTAAAACGTCGGAAGGAAGCGCTGGAGAGGCAATTAGTCACCTGAGAGACTCACACCACGCGAAGCAAAGCGAAGCGAAGTGAGCTTAGAAGTGAGGAGACGCGAGGCAAAGTAAGGCGAAGCGGGGCGAAGCGGGTCGAAGCGGGGCGAAGTGCGGCGAGGCAAGGCATGGCGAGGCAACGCGAGGCGAGGCGAGGCGAAGCAAAGTGAAGAAGTCGAAGCTTAACGTGGCTTAGCGAGGCAAAGCTAGGCGAAGCGGGTTGAAGGGGGCGAAGCGGGGCGAGGTAAGGCATGGCGAGGCAAAGCGAAACAAAGTGAAGAAGTCGAAGCTTAACGAGGCTTAGAGAGGCGAAGCTAGGATAAACAAGGCGAAGCTAGGAAGGCGAAGCTAGGAAGGCGAAACGAGGCGAAGCGGGGCGATACGGGGCGAAGAGGGGCAAAGATGGGGCGAAGCGGGGCAAAGCGGGATGAAACGGGGCGAAGCGAAGCAAGATCAGACGAGGGTCGGCGAGGCAAGGCAACGCGAGCCTCAGCGAGGCGAGGCGAAGCGAAGCGAGGAGAGGCGAAGCGAAGCGAGAAGAGGCGAAGCGAAAAACAAGATGCAAGATGAAGAAAGCAAAAAGCGAGGCAAAGCGAGTAAAGAGCGAGGCGAGGCGCGTAAGGATCGAACTGGGTCGGTCGAGGTCGAAGCAATACGATGAATGGACGAGAGGGCGAGACCCGGCTGATACAAATCAAAGGGCGTGATGGGCACGGAAACAAACCGAAGCGAAGCGAAGAGAAGCGAAGCGAGGGGATTGGTCACGCTGGACAACTAGGCAACTGCCTTCTGCTGGATGAGGAGGAAAAGGAGAAACAGGGGGGGAAGAGGAGGAGGAGGAAGAAGAGGAAAAGAAAGAAGAGGAGGAGGAAGAGGAGGGGGAAGAAGAGGAAGAGGAAGATATGGAGTAGTAGGAGGATGAGGAGGAGGAAGAGAATGAGGAGGAGGAAGAAGGAGAGGAGGAGGAAGAACAGGAGGAGGAGGAGGAGGAGGAAGAGGAGGAGGAGGAGGAGGAGGAGGAGGAGGAGAAGGAGGAAAAGGAGGTGGAGCAGGAGCAGCAGGAGGAGCAGGAGGAGGAGGAAGATAATGATGATAAGGACGAGGAGCAGGAGGAGCAGATGGAGGAGGAAGAGGCAGAGGTCTTTAAGTTCTTGGGCATGAGGTGGAAGACTCAGAAGTCTCCTTGTGGAGGAGTCTCACACCCGTTCCCCCTTCGAAGGGTGAAAATGCCACCAGGTGGAGCAGCTGGACTGGTGCTGGCAAAGGAAGAGGAGGGGGAGGAGGAAGAGGAGGGGGAGGAGGAAGAGGAGGGGGAGTAATAGATGTAGATGGAGAAGGAAGAGGATTACAATATTACGAGAGGAGGAGGAGGAGGAGGAGGAGGAGGAGGAGGAGGAGGAGGAGGAGGATGTAGACAAAGGAGGTAGTACTAGATAAAGAACTGGAACAGGATAGGAAGAGGAGTAAGAAGAGCGGAGGGTCAGAAAAAGGATAGGAAGAGGAAGAGGGGAAGAAGGAGGAGGAGGAGGAGAAAAGGAAGAGGGGAGGAGGAGGAGCAGGGGAAGAAGGAAGTTACGGGAGAGGAGGAGGAGGAGGAGGGGAAGAAGGAGGATATGGGAGAGAGGAAGGGAGGAGACAGTAAAGACGATACGAGTTTCTGAGTGAGTTGATGTCCAGGCACTTGAAGGAATGTATTGGAGTGACAACATAACAGCATCACCAACAGCTTGTGCTGTTGGTAATGCTGTTGCATGCGGCGATGAAGGGGAATGAGGGGTGTTGGAGGAGGTAGGAAAGGAAGGAGGGGTGATGGAGGAGGGAGGGAGGGAAGGGGGAAGGGGGGGAAGGGAGTAATGGGGATCTGAGGGGGGGAGGTGCATCAGAACGCGAGTGAATATGTCTAGAAACTTGAAGGAATGTGTTAGAACTGACAACATAACTATACCGAGAAGAGAGAGTGAGAGAACAGAAACGGCCACTGAGCAAGACAGATAGACAGATAGATAGACAGTCTCACTGAGCCTGGGGGTGGAGAGTAGAAATAATGGTAGAGGAATTGGTGGAGATGTGAGGAGTAAGGAGGAGTTGAAGAGGAATAAGGGAGAGGAGAATGGCAGGCAAGCAGGCAGGTAGATGGAAGATAGAAGAGAAACATGGAAAACAAGGGTGTTGGATGTAGGTAGGCGCGTTTGTATGTACTTAGGAAGTTGTTAGCACTAGAAGCTGGTCTAGTTAAAGATAGCGACGGTGTTGGTGGAGGAAGTGGAGTTGGAAAAGGTTAGGGTGGAGAAGAGAGTTGGTTTGTGGTTGTGAAGGTTGGCGAGAGGGTGGATGCGGTTGGGGGCAAATTGCGAGTGAGGAGGCTGAAGTGAAGGGGAGGAGGTGGAGGCGGAGTAGGGTGAGGTCAGGAGTGTCAGGCAGCCGTGGGTCAGAAAGTGTTGGGACGCGGTGGGGCTAGGGTTGACGCTCGTCCCGCCGAATACTCGTGTTTCTCGTTGTCACAGGAGCGTACGAATCGGACTCGAAAGATTTGAAGATTTTACACGTTTTCTGGTCAGTTTCGGAGACTGGCAGCTGTTGCTTGTTGTCCTCTCTTTAGCACTGTTCTTGCCGAGTGTTTCCCCCTCATTTTATCGCGTTTAAGAAATAACGCTTACCATGTTCGAAACGGGAAGTTGGTCGTACTCACAAGA
>NC_134815.1:29490159-29502659 GCF_046742065.1 Oratosquilla oratoria
AAAAAAAAAAAACTATTAAGAAAACTAGAAACAATAGGAGGAATACAAGATAAACTACTGAAATGGATGGAGGACTTCTCGTATGAACGAAAAATGAGAGTAGTGCTCAGAGATAAGAGTTCTACTTGGAAAGAGGTGATTAGTGGAGTTCCACAAGGATTAGTATTGGCTCCAATAATGTTTGATATTTATGTGAATGACATGGACGAGGGTATGGAATGTTACATGAGCTTCTTTGCAGATGACGCAAAACTGTTGAAGAAAGTGAGTACTGAAACGAATTGTGATTCACTGCAGAGAGATCTGAACAGGGTTTGGGAATGGAGTCAGAAATGGGAAGTGGACTTCAACATTAATAAATGTAGCATAATGGAATTTGAAAAAAAAAAAGTAAAAAAGAAAAAAAAAAAGGATATCAGGACAATACAAAATTGGTACAAAGGAAGTAAAGAAAGTGGGATCTGAAAAGACCTGGGAGTAATCATCACAAAGAATATGTCCCTTGACAAACAGATAAAATTGTCGGAGAAACCTACAACTTACTAAGATCAATAAAAGTGCCTTTTACTTACTTGGATGAAGAAATGGTAAAGAAAATACTAGTCATACTGATAAGGCCAAAATTGATGTACGCAGCGACGCTATGGTCACCCAGTACTAAAAAAAAAAAAAAAAAGGAGAATACAGAAAGCAACTACGAAGATGGCCCCAGCACTATCAAAACTGTCATATGAAGAGAGATTGTCAAAACTAGAATATTGCTGACTCCGGAACAAAGGAGAGAAAGAGGTGACTTGTTGACCATCTACAGAATCATGTGAGGTATGGAAGTCCTTGACAGAGAAGACTTACTAAATTGGGATAAAAGAAATACAAGAGGACATGGACGGCAGCTCAAAAAGGACAGTTATAGAAGAGACATTAAAAGAACAGCTTTCCCCACAAAGTGGTGGATGTATGGAGCAAACTAGACGAAACAATAGTGTGTGCAAAGACAATACACGAATTTAAGAGCAAATTAGACATGGTGAGATACAGAGACGGGACACCACGAGCGTAGTTCCCCTTCCTGTAAGATACTAGGTAAACACACACACACACACACACACACACACACACACACACACACACACACACACACACACACACACACACACACACACACACACACACACACACACACACACACACACCACACACACACACACCACACACACACACACACACACACACACACACACTTTTAAGGTTCTGTTTCTTGATTCCCTTAGGATTTGTCCAAAAGTGTTGATATATCATAACCCTCGATTATACTTTTAATCAATTAGTATGACAATAACCATAATGACGTTCCATACAATTCCCTACCCCATGAGTAGCTTTTTTTTTTAAAGAAAATCGAAAGACCTATTTCGAAAGACCCTCTTCAAGTTATCGTAAACCTTGCGATCTTAGATGTTTGGTGAATCGAGGACCGACCTGACTGTGCACATTCCACAATGTCAGCTTTAACTCGTATGGTATATAATAGAGGTGGATCCCCTGATGCTGGCTATAGCTCCCCTTGAGGCCAGCTGGATCCAGCTTCTCGTGCTCCAGCTGGCTGCTACTCTTGGCACCAAGTGTAGTTCCCTGTGCCAGTTTTGGCACCAAATGTAGCTCCCTGTGCCAGTTTTGGCACTAAGTGTGGCTCCCTGTGCCAGTTTCGCATAAAGTGTGGATTCCGTGCCAGTCTTGTCACCAACTATAGTTCCCTATGCCAGTTTTGGCACCAAGCGTAACTCCCGTGCCAGTCTTGGCACCAACTATAGTTCCCTGTGCCAATTTTGGCACCAGGCGTAGCTCCCTGTGCCAATTTTGGCACCAAGTATAGCTCCCTGTGCCAGTCTTGACACCCAATTGTAGCTCCCGTGTCAGTTCTGACGCCAAGTGGGGCTCCTGTGCCATGATTGGCACTAAGTGTAGCTCTTGTGCCACTGCGCCATTGGCTCTTAGATACATTGAGATTCCTTTCTGTTATCTTGAGTAAATGTAAGACACGAGGAAACACCTTTACAAACCAAATGGAGACATTACGGTCCATACCTTAGGGGTTGACGACTACCGTTGAGTGGTCATCCTTTGATACGATATTCCTTTGGTACTGTATTGGCATCAGGATAGTTGCGGATACATCGTCCCCATTTTCTGTGATGGTGAGTGTTCACAATGTATTGTCAGGAGATGGTAATTCAAGCTATCTTGATATTGTATGAGGTTAAGTTTATGTCATATGATGTTTTACTTCAAGGAAACTATAAATCTACTCTTGTAGTAGCCTAACTGTTAATTCTATTCCAGCGATTGATGATCCTCTTTTATAGCGTAAGCCTATGAATTCTGTTGTTGGAATCCTCCGAGAGTTCTTACAGATTCTGTGGATGTTTTTACATAAATTTTATGATCCTTGGTTTCTTTTTTCATTTCATAATTTGTTGTAGTCATCAGATGACTGAAATTATCTGGTGTTAGTAAGAAGTTCTATAGAGTCTGCAGAGGGAGTTTCTTGCTATTTTTCTAACTATAGTCTATCCAGAGACTATTATCTAGCTGAGATTCTATATTCTATAGAACAAACATGTATGGTGGGAGCCACTTGGGAAATAGTAGACGTAGTCCAGACGTTTTCGTCTATTAAGACATCTTCAGGGAATGTATAGATTTTGAAGAAGAGGAAGAGGAAGAAGAGGAAGAAGAGGAAGAAGAAGAAGAAGAAGAAGAAGGAAGAGGAATAAGAAGAGGAAGAAGAGGAAGAGGAATAAGAAGAAGAAGAAGAAGAAGAGGAAGAAAGAAGTAGGAAGAAGTAGGAAGTAGGAAGAAGAAGAAGAAAAAGGAAAGAAGGAAGAAAGAGGAAGTAGGGAAAGGAAGTTGGGGAAGCACCTCTCTGAAGAGTCTAGGCAACTGAAGCTAAACACTTTAAACTATTACCATTCTACACTGACTTCGTTCGGGTTAAAGCCATGCGATTTCATTCAAAAGACAAGTAAACTCGGACCAGAGATGGAAAGTGAGTGGCCCTGGAACGATCGTCGCCGATGATTTACCAGCGCTTCTATCGTGGTGGACCTCTGGATAAAAGCGAATCACTAAAGCTGTATTGATAGCTGAGGGCGTTTTATTTTCGCGTTTTGTTTTACCGTTAAGCTTTTGTTTAAAAAAAAAAAACACTTCCAGCAATTGTACTGTATTAGGTGTGTACGAACCCCGTTGTGGCCTGGGCTCCAGTTTTTGAGCTCGGATGTGCTTTGGTAACAGCCCTAGCAGTGTTTTATTTGCAGTGTCTGTATTTTTTTTTGTCCCTGTAACATTGCCTACGCCTCGCTTTTAGTATTGGTCGATGTTTTACGTTGTTAGCTGCACAGGGGCAGTTGATGCTTTGTGTTTGGATGATTGTATTGTAAACAAAGTGACGATAACGATATCTAAATATGTCGCTACTTAAAAAGGTTTCATACCTGAAGCACCGGGTGTTCTGAAACTATCTTTTCTGTAGTTCTGCTGTAGTGTTGACGGTATCAACTGTGCTGTAGTGGTGGTGGTGGTGGTGGTGGTGGTGGTGGTGGTGGTGGTGGTGGTGGTGGTGGTGGTGGTGGTGGTGGTGGTGGTGGTGGTGGTGGTGGTGGTTGTTGTTGTTGTTGTTGTTGTTGTTGTTGTTGTTGTTGTTGTTGTTGTTGTTGTTGTTGTTGTTGTTGTAAAGATATGCTCTGAGTACTGTGAGTTGTAAAGGTTATACTGGTAAAGAAGATATCACACTGGGCTATTTTTCCTCCGACCAACGATACCGCCTACCTCCAGAACTTTTTCCGCCGTGAAATGACTAAGGCAAACTATTTTATTTTCTCAACAACAAAAAAATACAAAGAACATTATTTGATATGCCGAAGGAAAATAATTTTCCTCCAGCACAAATCAGAATCCTACCCGAAAGCTGCAGGGATGCAAATCTGTTCCAAAAGTCGGAGGTAAAATAGCCCAATGTAATAACCCCTCAAGCCATCTGTAGCAATGGTGGCAGCATAACCATATTACAAAGGATTACAAAGGCGGAGCATTCCGACAGGAGACCTTTTGATCCATATCTAGGTCGGATGCGAAAAAAAAATCATATTAATAATAAGATAATAAATAAAAACTATGATAATGTAAAAAAAAAAAAATTATGACAACAGCTACGTCAACTGACAGCTGTCCACAGATGTTATGTTGCACGTGCTCCTCCCAGCGTCGCAACAGTTGTAGAACCAGAAGGCCTGCAGCTGTCGCAGCTGTTGATGCATTTGAGACACCTGACGAGGAAGGAAGAACAAGCACTTCGAAAGGATATGGTCTCGAGAGTGACCGTTATCCAGTAACCGCTTAAAGAAGAATACTGATTACTTTTCTTTTTCTAACTTCTGCCGTTCATATATCTGTTCGCAGTAATGGATTTAAATTGAACAAATCTAGATTTAAGAAGGAAATAGGCAAGAACTGGTTTACCAATAAAGTGGTCAACGACTGGAATAGACTTAGTAACCATGTAGTTAGCGCTGCAACTATCGGTTGTTTAAAGAAATGGTTAGACATCTTTATGGATGGGGATGACAAGTGGTAATGTCTAGTGTAGGCCTTATGGTCTCTTGCAGTCTCCTTTATTCTTATGTTCATCACATACATGACTCCACCTCTTCGGCGTGATACCGTCCCCGTGAATAGAAGCGCTGGTTATTGGCAATGAAATACATCTATTGTTGGTCGTACGGGGTGATGTGAATGAGGAGAGAGAGGGGGGGGAGAAGAGGTTAAGGGGTTGGGGGGTTTGGGCGGGGGGTTTCGAAGTGAGACTGGGAGCGTCAGGTAAAAAAGGTGCATTCTCTCGTGTCGCTTCTCGCCCCCCCCCGTCCCCCCAGCTTCCCTCTCTTCCTCCTCCTCCTCTTCTCCCCCTCGTCTCTCCCTCCCTCTCTCCCACATCCCATCCGGGAAGACCTGGAGAAGGGGTAGCTAGTAGTCCAGATGGTCTGCGTCTGTCGATCTTTCTGGAGGCGACAATTCCAGCGACCGCCATTCGCTCTTCCGGTCTGGAAGGAAGGGAAGAGAAAGGAAGGGGAGAGGATAAATAGATAGATAGGTGGATAGAGATAGATAATACTTTAGTTGTCATTTCCGTCACATTGACAAAAATTAATTCTGGTCTATAGCTCAACAATATAATGACTAAAATGCACAAAATACAATAGAACGCAAGATGAAAGGGAAAGTGAAATAGAAAAAATAAAAAATAAAAATAAGGGTAAGGAAGTAGAGAGGACGAAGGACAAAGAGGAGAAAGAAAAAGAAAAGGATATAAAATGAATGAATGAATAAAAAAAAAAAAAATGAAATAAAAAATAAATAAAAAATAAGTAAATAAATAAATGATAAATGAATAAATAAGATAAATAAATAAATAGATAAATAAAGGAATGGGAAGAGCATGAAACTCGTTTGTGTTACAGTCATCCCACGCTTTCTATTCACAGACCGTAGCTGGTGATGTAATGATCGAAACGCTTGGTTGGTATTTCAAAGGTTTTCTATTTAACCAAGACTTCATATATTTCTCGCCCTTACTTCTTCCTCTTCCTCCTCTTCCTCTTCCCTCTCCTCTTCCTCCTCCTCCTCCTCTGCGTTCCCCTTCGAAGATCATTAACAGAAAGGAGGTCAGGGAAATTATATGACAAGTAGTAGATGAAAAGTCCTTGTAGAAAAAGTTCTTGTAGAAAAAAAAAAAAATCTTCACATGAAGAATTGAGACAGTGACGTCATGGTGGATGAGTGATAAGAAAATGGGAGTTTTTTTTCTTCTTCTTCTTCTTCTTCTTCTTCTTCTTCTTCTTCGGCAATAGAATAGTGCCACCGTCTCAAGAGGTTTCTGTTGAGTTGGAACAGGACACAGATGAAAGACACTTGGTAGCATTGACCCAAGTCTGGATATACACAAAATCCTTCCATCCGTAAACGTGTGTACTAAATCGTAGGCTTTCTCTCTTAAGTTTCTCTTCGGTCACTGCACACAGAATGCAGTGCTTTAGAATGTCTTGCGTGTGTTCTGCAGTGCAGTTGTTCTGTGACGGCACATATGTACCTTGGTTGCTATGGAAACAGAATTATGAAAGAGAATCGAAATTAGATATATGTTTGGTCACTGCATACAGAGTACAGTGCTCTAGATTAGTGTAAGTATTCTGCAGTGCCATTCTTCTGTGACGGTAGGTACACGTGTATCCTCTATGGAAACTGAACTCTGAAGGAAATTCGTTAATAAACTTTACGCCTGGAATCGTTTCTTGTATCGAGGTCCAGGAGATGCGGAGTTCCCGATACGACTCGTAATTGTTTTCCTTCGTTCGATGAAATAGATTTTAAAGATGAGTGAAGCTCTTCCGCGGGCAGACCCGTGACCTCTTTCCAAGGCCCGAAAGTCACCCTGGAAGGGGGGGGGGGGTGAGGAGCCTACGCCAGGAGACGCTGAGTAGCCGGGGCAGTGGCAGTCATCTTTGCCCTTTGCCTAAGGGACTTTTAAAAGCAGGGAATCGGAGAGAATTGCGGACTCGAACCCACGCATAAACAAATGCGAGAGCAACACGTTTCCGGTTACGTATAAGTCGCCTAGTACGTGGTGTTATTTCGTGTAATGTTTGAGATTTCAGTAATACGTCCGGGATGTTCATGATCCATTCATGAAGGATTACAAAGGATTACAAAGGCTGAACATGCCGACAGGAGACCTTTTGGTCCATGTCTAGGTCGGATGCGAAAAAATTATAATAAAAATAAATAAATAAATAAATGCATAGGTATAGTTAAATAATAAACAAACAGGTAAATAGCAAACAATAAGACATTGACATATAACTAATAATAAATGTGAATCAAGCAAATGATTATAAACAGACAAATGATAACAAAACAAATGAACATTATAAAATAAACTCCTTCAAAGGAGTTTACTGTGGGTTCTTGTGTTATATACTGTATTGGGGAAGCTTCTGGTAGACTTTTTGGTGATACCCAAGGCTGGAGTACCCCGGGGTTGGTCCTTGTGTATTTGTTTGTAAGTATATCTATCATCCCTTTAGAGCAGTTGAGCACTATGTTCTGGTGAGGCTTTTATTATATTCCTTAAAAATACTAATAGTAATAATACTGTATTAGAATGCCTAAACCAATAACGTCTGAGCACCACATTATAAAGAGAGACGTCAGAAATCTTAAACATCTACAATTATTTAATTCATTTATTTGTGTATCTATTTTATTTCAATTTATTTTATTGTTTTCATTTGTCTATTCATTTATTTGCTTTTATTTATTTTACTTATTTTATATTTTTGTTATTATTAATATCATATATATATATATTATATATATATATATATACATTTTTTATATATATATTTATATATATCTATTTTTTTATTTATTTATTTATTTTTTTTTATTTTTTTTTAGGATACAAGTTGCCATGGCAGATGTAGAGAGGATTTTGGCTCGTGACAAAAAATGGTTAGCCTAAGAACCGTTGCTTTTAGATTCTTTGAGTACCAATTCTTGAGTATGCGTTATTTTCTGGCAGGGCTTTTACTACTCCTTTGGGCCCTTTGAGCGTTGTGTTCTGTTAATGCTTTTATCATTCTTTAAGAGCTTTTGAGTAACAGTTCTTGGGTATGCGTTATGTTCTGGCAAGGCTTTTGTCGGGGACTTGTGACAGCGACACGCGGAGTGCCCCAAGGCCGGGCTCTTTGCCCTTTGGGAATTGCCACTAAAAAGAACTGCAAGTCACAATCGCAACGCGGCTGGAGAAGTCTCAACGGCCGAAACAAGAACCCAGTGATTCATTCATCTATTCCGACAAACCTTTGTGAAGGATAAAGTTTAGCCTTGACAGTGATTAATACAATTCACACCTCACTGAGAAAGGTGGCAGATATCTCATTTGAGGCCGTGACGTAGTCAAGTTGCCTCGTTTTGAATATGACATGCCGCGGTGACTCATCCATTCGCTAAATCGCCTGATGACGGCCTAGACAAAGCCCATATGGAGACGACATCGTGACTCTATACAACACTTTCAGTACGACGCCATTCGCACACCTGTTCTGGTGAATTAAGTCGTCTGGACTCAACCAGAATAAATTACTTAGTGTCTAATCCCTTTTATACTATGAAACTCCTTTACATTACGATGCCCGTTCTATCAAACCTGGTTCAAATATGTTCCAAACGCGTCTGTGTTGTATGACACAAAGCCAGAAAAGAGATAGAGATGGAACAAAGGCCTTACTGACTGGGCATCAATAGAAGGAAAGCGCAATAGAAAGGGACCCATAAAGGTGCTAAGAAGAGATGAAGAAGTTTGCAGGAGTATCATGGCAGACGTTGGGATTCGTGGGAGAGATGGTAATGATGATGATGATGATGATGATGATGATGATGATGATGATGATGATGATAAGTTGATGATGATGATGATGATGGTGATGGTGATGACGATGATGATTATGATGACAATTATAATGATGACAATGACGATGACACCTGTGTACAATTTCAAAAACCATATGAACGACTGTAGGAACAACTGCCTCGCACAATAAAGGGGAGGCTGTGTAACTCGCCATCAGTATTATACAAGGTAGATATACGATGTCCCACAGATTTTTCCTTCTTTTCTTTTCTGTCTTCCTCGCGTGCTATGCCATTAAAGTTTGCCACGGTTCGCGGACATTTCTGTTTCCTGTTCCTTTTTTCAGCCTTGTATTGTTCTGTTCATAAGACGTGTAGTACAAAAACTTATTTTCGTCTGGTTGTTATTTATTTCTTTGATTGCTCTTCATGTTTGTTTGTTTGTTTGTTTATATATATATTTTTATGATATTCTTATTTGTTCATAGGCTATCTCGTTATTCATTTATTTGTTTGATTGCTCTTCATGTTGTTTGTTTGTTTTTTGTATATATATTTTTATAATATTCTTATTTGTTCATAGGTTATCTCGTTATTTATTCATTTGATTGATCTTCATGTTGTTTGTTTATTTATATCTTTTTCTAATATTATTCTTATTTGTTCATAGGCAATCTCTCTTATATATACTATATAGACAGATTTGTCCATTAATTTCTTTATTTCTTCATTCATCTTTATTTTCATCATTATTTCTTCTACAATTTCGTGCGGTTCCGATAAGACAATCTGTGTAGTACCTTCTAATACCAAATGATAAGTGACTAACCACTTCAGAAACGATGATTCATGAGCTCAAGGAATCGTATAATTGATTGAAGATGAATTAGGCAATGGAGGTTTATTGCCACTGAATCAAGGGATACACAGAGAGAGCTATAAAGACATCGGTACCAGCAGAAGGGAGAATAGAACTGATGATAGATTAAATAGATGATAGATGAGAGGAGATGAATGGAAAGAAATGGATTCGGTGTAGGATTATTAGCCTAGAAAAGGTAATGATAGATACAGGAAGTGTCTCAGAATGGACGATAAGAAATTATGGAATTAGTGAGGGAGAAGGTGGCTGGAAGAGTTGGAAAAGTTTGCAGGAGTAGCAGGACAACCACACGAGTTACTGAAGAGGTTGGGAAAAGGATCTGTTTAACAGTGGATTTTTAATAACTGCCGCTGATGATGACGATGATGAATATGTTGATGACGATGATGATAGTGATGACTACGACGACGACGATGATAATAATGATGACTACGACGTCGACGATAATGATAATGATGACGATGACGGCAATGATGATGATGATGATAATGATGATGATGATGATGATGATGATGATGATGATGATGATGATGATGACGACGACGATGACAATGACGATAATGGCGATAATCATGACGATGACGGTGACATTGATGGTGACGATGACGATGACGACGACCACAACGATGGTGACGACGACGACGAAATGATAAAAAAACAAAAAACAACGCCAATGGAAATGTATTTAGATGCATAAATATTAACCAAACTATTACCTTTCCATAGAAGTGCCAGCAATAGTTTAGTTCTTTTATTGATACGGTATAGATAAGCATTGGGTTGCGGAAGCACAATTTTTTTTTTTTTTTTTTCGTTTTCGTTTTTTTTTTTTTTTTTGAGGGGGGGAGAGTGGGGGGACGCTCTTCTCTCTTGCAAAGGTAGCTTTTGCTGCAGTCCCTGTGGAGTGCGCACCAGCAATGCAATTGCTGTCATTTGCCTGATTGGTTTTCCATCTATGTTTTCACTGTGTGTATGTACGTGTGTAAGTGTGTGTGTGTGTGTGTGTGTGTGTGTGTGTGTGTGTGTGTGTGTGTGTGTGTGTGTGTGTGTGTGTACGTGTGTGTGTGTGCGTGTGTAATGTAAAGAAAAAAGATGTGTGCCAGCCCTTATGTATAGTATATCTTACGTGTACATGTGTATATACAGTACATACCTACATACCTACATACATACATACATTACATACATGCATACATACATTACATACATGCATGCATACATACATACATACATATATACATACATTACATACATGCATACATACATACATACATACATATAGTACATGCATACATGAATACATATTTAGATAAATATACCAAAAACACCTTTCCTCTTTATAAGGGGGTGACCTAATCAAACCACACATTAAACCCGGTTTAACCCTTTTGCTACGAAGCAGGCTAACCTCAACTGAATGAAATGGCATGACGTCATCTGGAGTAAATGCTAAAACCTTCAATTCTCAGGGAAGAGATGTGACGTAACATCACACGAAAGCGCGTCACATTTCCAAATAACGTATAGGGGAAAAGCGTCACGTAACGTTCGAACTTGGCGACGTTGTGGAGCGGCGTGTCACGTGGGCGTACCGTGACGTCACGCGCCATGTATTGTCTGTCTCTCCACATTTGTATGAGCGTCACGCCAGATGACCAAGAGGTAGTGACGTGATACTTGATACATTCATATGTAATGCCTCCCGTCTCTTGGTCGTTGCACAGTCGGCTTCACTTCTGTGTTCTACAGTGGTCTATGTCTTATACACGAGAGTATCGTTAAGTCGTAAGTTTTCGAGATAGTAAGCCTACGAGGTCGTAAATTTATGGTCGTAAGTTTACGAGGTCGTAAGATTGTTTTCGTGAGTTTACGAGGTCGTGAGTTCATGAGGTCGTGAGTTTGCGGGATCGTAAGTTTATGAGGTCTTGAGTTTACGAGATAGTAAGTTTACGATAGTGTAAGTTTATGATGTCGTAAGTTTACGAGATCGTAAGTTTGATATCTTAAGTTTGCGAGGTCGTAAGTTTGAGATCTTATGTTTACGAGGTCGTAAGTTTGCGAGATCGTGAGTTTACGAGATAGTAAGTTTACGAAGTCGGAATAAGTTGTTCACGTCGTAATTCTACGACTCGCAAAACTCCCAAACTTCCAGGTAGCCATTAGCCATTGTAGTGCTCAGAAGTGAATGCAGTTGGGTATGGTTTTTCACTCGAACTAACTGTGGGCGCTCCCAAAGCCTATCATCACCACCTGCGTGATGTGCAACCCCGGTGGGCTGGCACCTGGTCTTTGAAATGGGTTCAAAGGAGAGCTAACATACAGTGACTCACACGTCATAGACAGCAGTCCAACATTTCTTCCTGTACAGATCTATTTGGAGGACCAGAGGAACGTTGGCGGTTATCGTGGGATCGCGGGTTATTTCGAGGCGAAGGGGGGGGGCAATAATTGATAATTAATTTCTTCTTGCTGGGCTGTGTGTTGCTTCTCGTTTTCTTTATATTGCTTTTCGCTGGATTGTGCTGCATTTAGCAATGTATTGATCCCACCAAGACATTGCTTGTTGGTTCTACATAAGCATATAAATTACTTTTCTCTGAATGTGTATTGCTTGTTGGTGTGTACATATTATATTGCTTCTTTATCAATGTGTATTGCTTCACGTCGGAGATTAAGACCGTGATGTACAAATGAGCAATACTACATAGATTGCGCAATGTTGTCATAAGCTAGTAGCTCCTTAGTAATACCACTTGATTAGCCAGCTGGCGCTCTGATTAGGGCAATACAGCGTACAGCTGGTATCAGTGCTACAATCTATGTGAATCCATCTGGATTGCCGTCCATGATCTGTTCACCACCACACAAGTGAAATAAATCGCTTGACGACAGCTGGGATTATGAGGAAAGGTATCACCTGGTACGGAAGGGGTGAGTGATGTACTCAGGGTGGAGGCTCGTGGGGTGTGGGTGGATCCGACTGCCCTCTGGGTGAGGCGGTCGCAGATCAATGCGCAGGTCAATCGTGACTTCTTACCTCCTCTCTCTCTCTCTTTCTCTCTCTCTCTCTCTCTCTCTCTCTCTCTCTCTCTCTCTCTCTCTCTCTCTCTCTCTCTCTCTCTCTCTCTCTCTCTCTCTCTTTCTTTCTCTCTCT
>NC_134815.1:29505159-29507659 GCF_046742065.1 Oratosquilla oratoria
CGCTTCGGCAGGAGCTACGCGGCTCCTAGTGTAGGCTCTTCAACTTCACACGCGCGCACACACACACGCACACACACACGCACACACACACACACACACATTGCACACACACACACATATATATATATATATATATATATATATATATATATATATATATGTGTATGTTTCTTAAGACAGATTGAACATTTTGTTTTTAGAATAAAAAATATATATATATATATAATACAGTATACACACGTGTGTGTACACACAAACGAATATATGGTGAATATGTTTGAAAGCGGTAGAGAAGTGTTTACATTCTGTTATTCCCTTGTCCTAGTAGATTCTAAAAACAAAAACAAACAAACAAACAAACAAATCCTTTTCTGTTGTGCGGGGACTCGGTCAACTTCGATTCTACGACTCCGGTTCGAGTCTCGAGTTCCATCGGTCCGATCGCGTGTCAGGCCCGATTCGGTGTCCCTCTCCCTCTCTCCCTCTCTTTCCCACTCTCTCTCTCTCTCTCTCTCTCTCTCTCTCTCTGTCTCTGTCTCTCTCTCTCTCTCTCTCTCTCTCTCTCTCTCTCTCTCTGTCTCTCTCTCCTACTCCCCCTCTCACTCTTTCACTCTTTCCCTCTTTCCCTTTCTCCCTCCCCCCCTCTCTCTCTCTTTTCTCTCTCTCTCTCTCTCTCTCTCTCTCTCTCTCTCTCTCTCTCTCTCTCTCTCTCTCTCTCTCTCTCCCTTTTTCACTGAATATCTGACAGATTTTTTTTATCCTTTACAGAACTGAATAAATCCTGGCGACAGGTATAATTTTTATTACTAAATAAAATAGTTTAACCCCTGTTAATCCGTTAATACATTTCATCCAGTTGTACCCAGCTCAGGTTATAAACTCGGGACAAAAGCCATTTTTCATTCCATCGAGATCACAGTTTCGTTGAGGCAAAACCAACTCAAATCTGACCTGAAGTGAGTGACGTAAAAAAAAAAATAATAAATAAATAAATAAGGGAATGAATTTATAGATACATAGATAAACAGATAAATAAATGGTTAAATATATAGATAAACAAATGAATAAAGTATATAAGGCATCAGATAACAATGAAAATTACGATGTTATTTACCTTGACTTTAGCAAAGCGTTCGACAAGGTGCCACACCAGAGACTACTAATTAAAATCAAAGCCCATGGCATAGGAGGAAAAGTGTTAGAATGGATTAGAGCTTGGATTAGTAACAGAAAACAGCGGGTCACCATAAATGAAATAAAATCTAGGTGGGGAAATGTTACTAGCGGGGTCCCCCAGGGCTCGGTTTTGGGTCCCTTGTTGTTCATTATGTGCATAAACGACTTAGACGATGGGGCAAATGATGATGTTAGTAAGTTTACGGACGACACTAAAATAGGACGCCTAATTAGGTCAGGAGACGACGCAGAGATTCTGAGGATGATCTTAATAAATTGTTAACATGGTCGGGGAAATGGCAAATGGACTTCAATATCTCTAAGTGTAGCGTGTTAAACGTAGGGCTACACAACCCCGAAAATAGATACATCTTAGATAACACGTTTTTAGACAAATCTGGGTACGAGAGGGACTTGGGAGTTCTGGTGAGTCGACCTTAAAACCAGGAAGCAGTGCATTAGCGCCAGAAATAAAGCTAACAGTGCATTAGGTTTCATTGCTAGGACGGTAACGAATAGAAGTGCAGAGGTAATTATTAAACTCTATCTAGCGATAGTTAGAACCATCCTTGACTATGCGGTACAGTTTTGGTCTCCGTCCTACAGAATGGACATAAATTCACTAGAATCAATACAGAGAAGAATGACTAAAATGATACATGGACTCGGAAATTTGCCTTACGAAGAGAGGCTTAGGCACCTAAACTTACACTCTCTGGAAAGACGCAGAGTGCGGGGTGATCTAATAGAAGTGTTCAAGTGGATCAAAGGCTATAACAAGGGTGATGCAAACAAGGTCATCATAATAAAACAACAGGGCAGGACTCGCAGTAATGGGTATAAACTGGACAAATTTAGATTTAAGAAGGAAATAGGCAAGAATTGGTTTACTAATAGGGTGGTCGATGAATGGAATAAACTTAGTAACCATGTAGTAAGCGCTGAAGCTATCAGTTGTTTTAAAAGACGATTAGACAACTTTATGGATGATGACAGATGGTGATGGATACGGAGCTGCCTAGTGTAGGCCTTATGGTGTCTTGCAGTCTCCTTTATTCTTATGTTCTTATGTTCTTAAGGAAATTAAGATAAATAAATAGAAAAATAAAATAAAATGAAATAAAATAAAATAGAAGAAAATGAAATATGTGTGAAAAGAGAGGGTAATGCCACAGACGTGAATAAAATAGCCTGCCGACAGAAAGAACCCAAAGAAAAAGGACCACCCGGCACAAAAGGCGCCAACCTCCTCGTGAACATATCCCCAAAGTTTATGAACAGATATTTTTCAACTTTCGAAACCCTCAATACGGCGACGCATCTA
>NC_134815.1:29510159-29512659 GCF_046742065.1 Oratosquilla oratoria
AATAATAATAATAATAATAATAATAATAATAATAATAATAATAATAATAATAATAATAATAATAATAGGTTTATTGAGATAGCAGTGATACACTGACAATAATACAATTGGGCACTTTTATGAGTAATATAGTAATTATTAGAGTGATATGCTTAGTCTAAAATTTATAATGAGTTTATTGTGCGGACAATGGATGGAATGGCACTGTTCTTGTATCGGTCAGTCCTCGGCGCTCTGATGGGCTTGATTTTGTTTAAATGCCGAGTTGCATGGCGGGTGGGTGTGGTGTTAGGTGGGAGGAAGTGACGGTGACGTGGGTGTAGCATTAGGTCCTGTCCAAACTTATTCAGTGCCTCACTGTGTTTGTCGGACAATCTTGGCAAGCTGAGGGTGGTGAGGGCGTGTTCGTATCCCTCATACTGATTACCCAAGATAATTCTGCACGCTCTTTTTTGTACTTTCTCTAATTTGCTCCTCTGTGTGGTGTTGAGTGATGATGACCAGGCTGGGGAGGCGTACATGAGGGTGGGGAGTACGAAGGTGGTGTAGACTCCCTTTAGATCTGGTGAGTGTGTGTGTGTGTGTGTGTGTGTGTGTGTGTGTGTGTGTGTGTGTGTGTGTGATTTACCACGGTCTTGGATCACGTGCTGGACTCGTAATTGACAGTTGTTTCCCTCCCGGAAGAGAGCTCAGCGTTCACATATGACCGATCTATGGGTAATGCTGTGACCTTACACGCACACACACACCCAACTCCCTTCCCACAAGACTTGGAGTAACGACTCGCAACGCAGCGATATTAAAATTATTTCAGCCCTGGGTGGGATTCGAACCCGGACCTCCGTAGTGGCAGCCGGGAACTCTACCAACCGCGCGATCGAGTGTGTGTGTGTGTGTGTGTGTGTGTGTGTGTGTGTGTGTGTGTGTGTGTGTGTGTGTGTGTGTGTGTGTGTGTGTGTGTGTGTGTGTGCATGTGCGTGTGTGTGAGGGAGTGTACATGTGTGTATATGTATTTACCTTATTGTATTCACGTTGGAATATAGGGAAAGGAGCAACGATCGTGAGATCCTGTCTCTTCCTCTCCAATTTATCATACCTGGCTACAATTTCAAATATGGTTTCAACTTGGGTTTGTGCGCACGCGCGCGCGCGCGCGTGTGTGTGTTTGTACGTATGTAAAGGTTACGCTCCGATGATACCTGACAAAGGTCGTCTCCTTCCTTGACCCTTGAAAGATGTCGAAAATAAAATAAAAAGAAACGCAAATTAAGATTAAGTTTCCATCTTAGATATCAATTGTAACTTCAATAACACATTTGTTTTCTGAGTTATAATCAGCTTATCTCTATATAAACACTTTATTTTTTCTCATCCCCTCTCCCCCATACCTAGGCCACGATCCCGACGTGCCTCCTCTCCCTCCCCTACCACCCCCTCCTATTCCCTCGGCTTTGTCTTGGCCTTTCGTCCTCTTTTTACGCATCACTGGCGCGATGACAGGACATTCTGACCTCTACGCTCCCCGACAATAACCCCCATTCTCGCTTGACCTTCACGTCCTGGGTTTGCCAGCCTCGTTGTCCCTGGAATCTTAAGCGGGGAATACTCTGTCGGATTCAGTTGCCTGTATTCAATGTATTCTACGCTGTATGAATACCAGCTTTGTTGCAGAGGAGCCATCTGCACTGGACGGAGATGCAGCTTCGGGCGCTGGGGTGACTTATTGCAGCTGCGGCTTGTCGTACATCGACAGCTGCTGCCCCGGGGTGCGCATGCGCGCGCGCAGAAGGTCGAGATGCTCAGGTGAGGGCAGGTCATTAAGACTCTCAGCCCAGGCAGGTAACTGAGGTATGAGCATCCGCTCAAAGGGAGACCAATTGAATGAATATATATATATATATATATATATATATATATATATATATATATATATATATATATATATTTATATGTATATATATATATATATATATATATATATATATATATATATATATATTCGAAAAATATGGGAGCAGATTATCTCATATACAAGTTGTATTGAAACCGACAGAATGCTGTAGATTTCAATAATATATATATATATATATATATATATATATATATATATATAATATATATATATACACATATATACCAAGAGCTTTTTCCCCCTTATAAGGGAGGTAGCCAAGTCAAAGGCATGTACCTACTCCCACCCATTCCACTCCCCTCCACCACCCTTTCCTCCCTCTCATCTTAGCTCTTCATGGATGATGGGTCATCCCTGTATCCCGCCCACTGCCCTGGGTCAGAAGTAATGTAGCAAGACACAGTACATCCACAGCAAGGCCGCTTCACTTAATCGGCGTCCCCCCACCTTTCCCCGGCTGCGTCAAAAAATAATTCACACATAAGCACTCACTACACCCCATCCCCCGTTCCTCCCTTCCTTGCACGACAGTGTATATGTATTCATATATATATATATATATATATATATATATATATACATATACAT
>NC_134815.1:29527659-29530159 GCF_046742065.1 Oratosquilla oratoria
AACCCTTCCTCCTTCGCCTCTTTCCCCTCCTCCTCTTCATTCTTGCCACCTTCCTCATCCTCCTACTCCCACCCCCTCCTCCTTCTTCTCCTTCTCATCTCCTCTTCGTCCTCCTCCTCCTCCTCCTCCTAATCCTCCTAATCCTCCTCCTAGTCGTTGTCCTCCTACTCCTCCTGTTCCTCCTCATCATTGTTCTCCTCCTCGTTGTCCTCCTCATTCTTCCTCTCCTCCTCCTCCTCCTCCATTCATTCCTTATCTTCTTCCTCTGGTCCTTCATCCTCCTTTACCTCCTCTTCCCCAACCACAGGCAGACAGTTGAGAGGCGCCTGCCTTACTTTAGGCCGGCGCTTCCAGACCACACTGCTCCTCCACCCTTCCCGAACTTAATGGACACCTCCTCCTCCTCCTCCCTCTCCTCCTCCTCCTACTCCTCCTCCTCCTCTTCCTCCTCTTCCTCTTCCTCCTCTTCTTCCTTCTCATCCCCACCATCCTCAGCCTCACCCTCCACTTTCTCCTTCTCTTCCTCATCTTCATCCCTAGCCTCCATCTCCTCATCAACCTCCTCCTCCACCTCCTCCTCGTCCTCTTCCTCCTCATCCTCATCCTTATCCCCATCCTCCTCCTCCTTTAACTCCTTATTCCTTCCCTCTAATAATTTACCTTTCACTTCTCCTCCACTTCCCTATCCTTTTCTTATTTCCCTTTCCTCCTTCTCATCCTTCCCTACATCTTGCCCTACTTCTGTTCCTTCCTCTCCCCCTCACCTCCTCTTAGATCCCAAACTCTAAGACCTTCATCCAGTTGTCTGTTTTCTCCATTTTCTCCTTGTCTCTCTGTCTCTCCTCTTTCACCTTTCCCTTCTGTGGCTTCCCGTGTCTCTTCTTTGCCTCTCTTCTCTTTCCTTTACCGCAAATTGATTCTTTTCCCAAATACCAACGCCATTTTTTTTTCTTTTCCGAGTTTTGTAACATTAATTCTTGCACCCTCACATTCTCAACAGTGTCCACCAAATGAATCCCCATGAACAAGTGTCTACATCGTCACCTCCCTCACTCCTCCACCACTTTGTCATCATCACTTCTCCCTCCTTCTCCTCCTCCTCCTCCTCTTCCTCTTCCTCTTCCTCCTCCTCCTCCTACTCCTCTTCCTCCACAAGTGTCATCACCTCCCTCACTCCTTCACCACTTTGTCATAATCAATTCTTCCACCTCCTCCTCCTCCTCCTCTTCCTCTTCCTCCTCCTCTTCTTCCTCCTCCTCTTCCTCCACAAGCGTCATTACTCCCCTCACTCCTTCACCATTTTGTCATCTTCACTTCTCCCACCTCCTCCTCCTCTTCCTCCACAAACGTCATCACCTCCCTCACTCTTTTACTACTTTGTCATCATCACATCTCCCACATCCTCCTCCTCTTCCTCCTCCTCCTCCTCCTCCTCTTCCTCCTCCTCCTCCTCCTCTACAAGCATCATTACCTCCCTCACCTCCTCCACCACAATTTCATCATCATTATCCTCTCCTCCTCCGCTTTTAGTATTGTCTTGCCTGAGCCATAAACTCCAGTACACTTACAAGCCACACACGTTCCCTAACCCCGTCTCCTCCATCTCCACCTCACTAGGCCACTCGCCACATCTACCTCCACAATTCTCCTCCACTTTCCTCTTTTATCACTTCATCATCTCTACTACTGTCTCCTCCACCACCATCTCCTCCACCCCTCCACTTTCCTCCTTTATCACTTCCTCCATCATCTCCAATACTGTCTCCTCGAACCACTATCTCCTCCACAGACCAACACCACCATCTCCTCCACCATCTCCACGTCCTCCAAGACATGGCCTCCATTATCAGTTGCCCATACTAGATGCCATAAACTCGAGTATTTCAGCTTTACGTTGCCCCTTTCGGTTGCCCTGGCCGGCCCCCTTGCCCCCCTAGCCCCCCTCGCTCCACCTCCCTCCTCTGCTCCCCCCCCCCTATTCCCCCTTCCCCATTACATGACACGGCCCCGCCCTCTCTCCCCTCCCTTTCCCTGTCCCTACTCTTATCCCTCGTCCCAGCTCCTCTTCCTCTTTCCCATAGCAAGGTGTGACCTACTGAGGACTTTACTCGCTTGGTATCCTCAAGTTTCTTAATTCGATTAATTCGTCATAGTCCAAGTCATTCTGTAGCCTTGCAGCTTCCCCAAAAATCCATTCCCTGTGTTTGACCTGGGAGGCAAAGGAAGACAGGAGAGACAGAGCTTGGAGAAATATTGGCAAAAGAAATGATGGCTATATAACATAGCCACACTTTACCCTAATGGGTGTCTTGTTGCAAATGGTGTGTATATATACATATATATATATATATATATATATATATATATATATGTATATATATATATAAAATATGCATATATATATATATATATACATATATATATGTATATATATATATATGTATATATATATGCATATATATATTATATATATATATATATATATATATATATATATATA
>NC_134815.1:29540159-29545159 GCF_046742065.1 Oratosquilla oratoria
TGTCTATGTGTGTGTGTGTGTGTGTGTGTGTATGTGTGTGTGTTTCACCATGGTCTTGGATCACGTGTTGGACTCGTGATCGACAGCTAATTCCCTCCCGTAAGAGAGGTCAGAGCTCATGTGTGTGTGTGTGTGTGTGTGTGTGTGTGTGTGTGTGTGTGTGTGTGTGTGTGTGTGTGTGTGTGTGTGTGTGTGTGTGTGTGGAGGGTTTCTCTCTCTCTCTCTCTCTCTCTGTCTCTCTCTCTTCCTCTGTCTCTGTCTGTCTGTCTCTCTCTCATTCTCTTTCTCTTTCTCTCTCTCTCTCTCTCACCTCTCTCCTCTTTCTCTCTCCTCTCTTTCTCCTCTCTCCTCTTTCTCCTCTTTCTCCTCTCTCCTCTTTTTCTCTACTCTTTCTCTCTCCTCTCTCTCTCCTCTCTCTCTCTCTCTCTCTCTCTCTCTCTCTCTCTCTCTCGCTCTCTCTCTCTCTTTCTTCATTCGTTCACTCCCGTCACACCACCATGGTTAAGTTTAGTGCATTGGTACGGCGCCCAAATGTGTGTTTATAGTATTGCTTACATATTGGGTGTGTCCTTGTGGTTGGTATGTTGTGTTGCTTTACCTCATATGTCCTGCCTAACCGAGTTACAGAACTAACTGGGTTACAGATCAAGTTTATACTGTATTCGGTACAACCTAACGAGAATTGAAATCTTTATTAGCAGCGTCCAGCCGTTCTAGGTGTGTGTTTGTGTGCGTGTGTTTATGTATGTATGTGTGTGTGTGTGTGTGTGTGTGTGTGTGTGATTCACCTTGGTCTTTGGATTACGTGTTGGACTTGTGATCGACAGCTATTTCACTCCCGAAAGAGAGCTCAGAGGGTAATGCTGTAACCTTACACGCACACACACCTCGAACTCCCCGCACACGAGAGTTGGAGTAACAACCCACAGCGTAACGATACTGAAATTATCTCAGCCCTGACCGGGATTCGAACCCGGACCTCCGTAGTGGCAGTCGAGAACTCTACCAACTGCGCCACGAGTTGTGTGTGTGCGTGTATGTATAATTATATGTATATATATATATATATATTATATGTATATATATATATATATATATATATATATATATATGTGTTGATCCTACTTCCATGACCCTGTGAGCTCCTGGAACCGCCCTGGAATCTTACACACTGGCAGAACCTTCCGATGGTGGAAGAAAGGGGCCTTAGTAAGGCAGCAGCTCGAGCCTTCCGATCAAAAGAAATTGCTGGAAGGCAGCAGGAGACCTTTGTAAGACCCACGCAGACAACGGAACCCACAGGGGAGAGTTTCCGCTAGGGGGACAACAGGAACCCAAGGGAAAGCCCCCAGGGTAAGGTCGTGGAGGACGAAGAATAAGGCCCATATCTGGAGAAGGACCCTTAGTGAAGGTCCGCTCCCCTTTATCCTAAGGGCCGAAGGAGGGGGGGGATGGGGGCGGAGGAAGGGCGGGAACGTAACCTTAGGGGTCTTGAGACTCAGGAAAATAAGATCTTAAGAACTTCCAAGTTATTTGTACTAACTTGTTCGCCCCCCTCCCGCTGGGAGCGCCATTGTTGAGACCTTGTCCGGAGACCCAAAAGGTTCTGAGGTGAAGTTGGACTCTCCGTCCTCAGACTTCTCTCCACTATTAGTACCATCTCCACCTTCCCCATCACGTCCACTGTCTCCACTTTCACCACCATTATCCCCACCTTCATCTCCAGCAACACCATTTATATCTCCACCAAAACCGTCTCCACCACCATCATCTCCACCTTCATTTCCTGCAACACCATCTCCATCTCCACCTTCTTCTCCACCAAAATCATCTCCAACATCATCTCCATTGTGTCCATCATCTCCACCACCACCAAATCCACTATCTCCATCTCCACTTTCTTCTCCACCTCCACCATCTCCACCGCCACCTCCAACTCTTTCACTTCCACCTCCACGTTTGCTTCCGTGTCCCCTACCACCTTTTTCTCCTCCACAGCGCCCTCCATCCCCTCCTCTTTCTCCTCCTCCTCTTCCTCCTCATCTTCCTCCACTTCCTTCTTCACGTTGTCTTCAACGTCCACCTCATCATCTACAATATCCTCCTCTTCCACATCCTCCTCTTCCACATCTTCCTCTTCCACATCCTCCTCTTCCACATCTTCCTCTTCCACATCTTCCTTTTCCACATTCTCCTCTTCCACACCCTCCTCTTCCACATCCTCCTCCTACTTTTCCACCTTCTTCACCTTTTCCTCTACCTCCTCCTCCTTCCACATCTTCCTCTTCCACATCTTCCTTTTCCACATCCTCCTCTTCCACACCCTCCTTTTCCACATCCTCCTTCTACTTTTCCACCTTCTTCACCTTTTCCTCTACCTCCTCCTCCTTCAATCTTTTACTCCTCCTCCTCGTCCTCGTTCTCCACGTTCTCCCCTTTTATGTTCACCACCTCTTCCACATCCTCTTCCACCTCCTACTCCATCTCCCCTCCTCCTCTCCCTCCTTTATTGGTTCTCAATTGTATACATACTCTGTGTCCATGTTATACCATCTCCAACTCTTCTCCACCATTATTCCCCGCGATCTCCGCTTGGGGATCGGAGGGCCCTCGTTCTCCTCTAGAGGGTCTGGGTCGCTCCTCCCTCATTCTTCTTCTCCCTCAGTCTTCTCCACCTCCATCTTCCACCAACAGTCGTGGTTCCGCGAACTAACTCCACAACTTCGACCCATAAGTTTAGGCCCTTGCGTACTGCATGCCCACAGCGACGCATCATACACTTTCACCAACATCTACTCTCTCACACACACACCAACGACCACACCCACACCTACGCCCCCTCCACATACCTACGCCCACCCTCCACACACCCACCTACGCCCACCCTCCACACACCCACGCCCCGGATCTCACTCTTGTTCCGATATACTGTAAGAAAGGGGCGCCCTTTACGAAAGATGGTCCTCCCACCAGCACGCGTATTCCGATATACGAAATGAAATCACCGTCCTTTCCGAAAGATGCTCTACCGGCACGTACGTTCCGATATAACGAAAACACCTCTCTTTACGAAAGATGGTCCACCAGCACGCGTATTCCGGTATACGAAAACACTGCCCTTTTACGGAAAATCCCGTACTGGCAGGAAGCTGCTGTGGCTTGGCTCTGGCCTACATTTCACGGACGGTTTAGCCTGGGCTTGGACTAGATGAACCAGAAGATAAGAGGGTCGTCTGGAACTACTAGTGTAATGGGAAGGACACTCCACCTTCTTCCGCCGTTCGCCAGAAGAAAATATATAAAGGGACACAAAAACGAGTGTATAAGTTAGCTGAGGAGTTGTATGACCTATTTGCTCGTGAGGGTACCATCCTCCTGATTAAGATCTTGTTTTTGCAAGAAGAAAATATGTAAAGCGAGACAGTATACCTTCTCATTTCATGTATATGTTGCATCGCTTTTGACTCGGGCAAGGGGAAGTAGACAGGGAGGATTCTTCATCTACGAAGAGCTAAGATGAGAACGAAACAATGGGTGGGAGTGGGTGTGTGCTGTGACTGGTCAACTCCCTTACAAATGGGAAGAGGCCCTTTGTGTGTGTGTGTGTGTATATATATATATATATATATATATATATATATATATATATGTTTATGTGTATACTATATATATTTTTATCAACCATAATACACTTTAATTCTCCATCAGCATCGAAAAGGACTCAAGGAGGCCAACATGCAGAGATTGAAACGTGGTCACTGGGACCCATTCAGTGTTGTATATATATATATATATATATATATATATATATATATATATACATATATATGTATAATACATATATATGTATATATATATATATATATATGTGTGTGTGTGTGTGTGTGTATTTATTTATATATATGTATGGACACTATACATTCACATATACTTCATATATGTATACCCTGATGTACACACAGACATACACACACACACACACACACACACACACTGCGGTGGCGCAGTTGGTAGAACGATGAACTACTAGCATGGTGGTGCGCGTAGTGCTTGGTTCGAATCCTGCCCAGGGCCGAAATTAATTTCGGTACAGCTGCGCTTCGGGTCGTTACTCTGACTCTCGTGGGCGGGGAGTTGGGGGTGTGTGTGTGTGAAAGGTCATAGCGTTACCCATAGATCGGACCTACGAGCTCTGAGCTCTCTTCCAGGAGGGAAATAGCTGTCGATCACGAGTCGAACACGTGATCCAAAAAAGACCAAGTGAATACACACACACACACACACACACACACACCAGTGTCCATGCACCCGTTACACTAAAAGCTACACGATACATCTTTATTAACAAGCTGGTGGAGCTGTTCCTTCCAGACAGGAACAGCTGTACTGTGAGAAGAAATCGGTGTAGGCCTTTGCCTAACTCCGTTTTTCCCGCTTCTCTCGCCTGGGCGAAATTGGGCCGCAGGGCCTAAGGGAAGAGAGGAGAAAGGAGAGGAGGAAGGAAGAGAGGAGTGAGGAGAGGAGGAAGGAAGAGAGGAGTGAGGAGAGGAGGAAGGAAGAGAGGAGTGAGGAGAGGAGGAAGGAAGAGGGGAGTGAGGAGAGGAGGAAGGAAGAGGGGAGTGAGGAGAGGAGGAAGGAAGAGAGGAGTGAGGAGAGGAGGAAGGAAGAGAGGAAGGTAGAGTAAAGAGTCGCTTTGGCTACTTTCCTCTTCTTGCGCCTCATCCACCTCCTCTCACACCTCTGCCTCAGCTTCCTCCTCGTCTTCTCCTCTTCCTCTTCTTTTCCTTCTCTTCCTACTCCTCCTACTCTTCTTACTTTTCTTCCTCTTATTCTTTCTCCTCTTCATCCTTCTCATTCTCATCCTCTCCACTTTCTCTTCCTCTTCCTCTTACACCTTTTCCTCTGCTCTTGTTTCCCTTTTCCTTCCTGTCCCTTCTTGCCTCTGCCCCTGTCCTTTCATGTCCCTTCCTCCCCTATCCCTCCCTGTCCCTGACCGTCTA
>NC_134815.1:29557659-29575159 GCF_046742065.1 Oratosquilla oratoria
GGGAGTTATAGGTCCGCTCGGAATCTGTTGCCGGTAACCTAGAGTCCGCGGGACCTTTGCAAGAAACACAAGTTGCAACGGATTGAAGGATGGGTTCCTCTCTCCCCAGAGATCAGTTTAAGCTTGTCAATGAAAGCAAGTCAGGTACCCGCTCGACGAGCTCACCGTTCAAAGGATCGTTTAGCGTTGTCGTGGATAGAAGATGGATGGAGGGGCGTCACCCGATCGAAGTGTCAAGGCTATTGGCACTCGCGGTGCCAGAAGGGTGCCAAATAGCGCGATCTCTTCGGGCGTCGTTTACCGAGAGGCATTACCTCGAGATCTATACCCGGCACGTGGAAACTCTCCCCCACCCCCCTCTCCCCCTTCCCTCTTCCCCCTCTCCCTCCCCTTCCCCCACTCCTCCCCCACCTCTTCTCGCGTTTTTGCCTCTGCCCATCTGGATGTATCACCAGATATCGCTGTGAGCATCGTTGCGACGAGAAAGGATAGAGAGGCTTCTGAGAAACTGGTGAGTGCCAACCCACCAGCCTCCCCCCCTCTCTCTCTCTCTCTCTCTCTCTCTCTCTCTCTCTCTCTCTCTCTCTCTCTCTCTCTCTCTCTCTCTCTCTCTCTCTCTCTCTACTTTACTCTCTACAAATATTGCTTCTCCTTTCGCTAACTCACTCCGCACCAACAGCATCACATAAACTCGACCTGTTGATGATAAGATTACGTAACGTAAAGAGCGAGAGAGACGCAGAAGGAGGAGGAGGAGGAGGATGTTAGATCTGTCGCTTCGCCCATGTCCATTCTCACTTCGCCGACGCCGACACAGACAAGAAGCCGATGGCCACGTTTGCCATCGGGCGAGAATTACAGAAGACCTGGGGCGCGCGTGTGTTGTGTTCACATCTCCAATAAATCTGATTCGGTTTTGAGACGAAATGATCGTTCGCTATCTCTAGGATCCTTGTGTATTGACAAAGGGCGTTGGAGGGAAATAGTGTCACATAAGAAGTGGTATTGTTTAGCTTTATTAATCAAGGATTAGGAACCAAAAAAGGAGGATGTTGGTTCGTGTATTCTTGACGCAGTCCTCGTCCTCTCCTCTTTGTAGTGGTCTTGTTTTATTTTATTTTGTTTTATTTTATTTTTGTTTTTATTTCCTGGCTACCCCCCGTGTAAGGGGGAAAAAGCCTTTGGTTTATGTATGTATGTTTTATTTCCTATTCAATATTAATTTATTGAATCTTGTGTTGGCTGTTCTTCCCATATATATATATATATATATATATATATATGTATATATATATGTATATATATATGTATATATATATATATGTATATATATATATATATATTTATATATATGTATATATATGTATGTATGTATATATATGAATTCATATGGCAAGGAAAATGGCACCGACCTCCCTTCACCCTTCGAGCTGCGGACTCCTATTTTCATGTCCGTGAACCTAACACACACACACACACACACACACACAAACACACACATACACACACACACACACACACACACGCATACACACACACACATATATATTATATATATATATATATATTGTATATATATATATATATATATATATATATATATATATATATGTATAGTATGTATATACACATAAGACACTTCGCTGGAGACCTCGCAATACCAATCAAATGACGCAACTTAACGTCATCTGTTGCGCCATCCACAGTGCAAAAGAAAACGGAGATTCGTAGCGTAGAAAACGTACACCCGTGCCCGAAAATGGCAGTATCGGTAAAAAGTCCACCCCACCCCCATTTTTTTTTTTTTTTTTTTTTTTTTTTTTTTTTGAGGGCATGCAGGTCCCTGTCGAAATCCGGCAGACTGATTTTGGGTCCAAAAATAAACCGCCTGACGTGAGCGAGTGGATGAAATGGCACTGTTTCGAGTGCCCTCGATGGCCCTATCAAAACAGCAAACAAGAGACTCACGGAGTGACAAAAACAACGTGTTATTCGCCCCAAATAGTGTTAGAGGCCTGGGAGCCACAGGGGACAAAAAGTCATTCTTATTACCAATAACTCCTCTCTTTTCTCTCTCTCTCTCTCTCTCTCTCTCTCTCTCTCTCTCTCTCTCTCTCTTTCACTCTCTCTCACTCTCTCATCCTTCCTCTTTCTCTCTTTTATAAGTGCCACTTTTGTATTTTATCGTAACTGACTTCAGGCGATTTTATTAATTTTACTGTCACTCCCTTGGTAGTGAAAATGCCAACTTGTATACAGTAGATCACATTTCATTTCAGAAAACTGGAGCTCACAAACGGACGGGTTGTGTGACTAACCACCCTCGCGATGCGTGAGCTTGACATAGTGTTAGGTGGGGAGGGGGGGCAATCAGTCTGTCAAACCTTGAAATCTTGTTAGTAAACACACGTGGGCGCGCGCGCACACACACACACACACACACACCTCGTGGCGCAGATGGTAGAGTTCCCGGCTGCCACTACGGAGGTCCGGGTTCGAATCCCGCCCAGGGCTGAAATAATTTCAGTATCACTGCGCTGCGGGTTATTATTCCAGCTCTCGTGGGTGGGGAGTTGGGTTTGTGTGTGCGTGTAAGGTCACAGCATTACCCATAGATCGGTCATATACGAGCTCTGAGCTCTCTTCCGGGAGATTAATAGCTGTCCAAAGACCATGGTGAATCACACACAACTATTATCTTCTTGATTGGGCTGCGATCTGCCCAAAGCTTCTAAAGTAATCGAAAATCTATATATTTTTACTTTATAGATATCATAGGTCGGCACGCGCGCGTGCGTGTGTGTGTATGGTATATGTATGAATACACATACAGAGGATTACAAAGGAAGGGCACGCCTACAGGAGACCTTTTGGTTTTTGAACGATTAAATCACCAAATTGCAGGTTTTACTATATTCTCCAAACCTTAGGCTACCCACGCTGCTCTGCACAACATTGAATATCTATTGTTGTATTGAACCAAACAAAGGCGACTTAGTGTGTTATATATAGCGATCTGCATTAGAATTAAGACTAAAATGAATAAAATGGGTGACTGATGGGGTTGAGATGGACCGCATGCCTCGGCTGATAGTCTCCCTGAATGGGGAGGACAAAGCTTCTTGGAATATAGATAGATAGATAGGTAGATAGATATCTAGCAGATATCTAGCAAGGAAAATTTTAGAACCGGAATTACTGGAATACATTAATTAATGTATGTCATTCCTTCTAGATTTAATTTATGTATTGCCTACACAACAGTTTTTTCTTTTTCTGTAGATGGAACAGCTGGTTTTTCATATATTAGTAATATCTGACAGATGGTACCTCTCAACGGAGATCATTCTAAGTGGGATTTTTATGATATTCCGAAGGGATTTTTTTTTTAAATCCTCTAAAGGGGATTTGTTGGAGTCCTCCTCAGGGGGTTGTGATCCTCCTAAAGGGATTTGTGATGATCCTCGGAAGGTAATTTGTTTTGATCCTTCTCAGGTATGAATTGTCGTGATCCTCCTAATGATATTGATCGTGATCCTCTTCAGGGTATTTGTAGTGATCCTCACGGGATTTATGATCCTCAAAAAGGGGATTTGTTATGATGCTCTGAAGGGGAACTGTTGAAAGTAAGGACATATGATATGGTGGACCTCTGAAGGACAGACTCGGAGGTAAAAGAAATGAGTGGGAAAATGTCACGGAAGGGTTGGATTGTCACTAAAACTTCAAAAAGTTTCGAAGCTGAAAACGTAACTCCCGTTCATGATTCATACAACAGAGGACGATAACGATTCGAACAGGATAAAAATAAATGATAATAGAAATTAGATAGATATATACAGTGAAGAAATTTTCAGCAGATCATACATCCCATAATTAGACTAAATAAGATAGAGGAATAAACTCATGAATAAAATAGTATAATATCTCAGCCATTACTTTCCTGCCGCCACGAGATGATCCTTGAGGGATTCGAACCGACTCCTGGTTTCATACTTCCAGAGATGGTGACCTTGTCCGCTAGGTCACCCTTTCAGGATAGAGTTTTTTTTTTTTTTTTCAAAGCAGAAAAAAAATGTTTCTTTTCCATAGCAGATACAACCCTTATGTACAAACAGCATACCATAAAGTATATACTGTACAATGTGACACGTGGCAACTCTTACTTCTCTCCTCTACAGAGTAAACTTAGGTATTTACCCGTTGCGTTTAATGTCAGGTTAATATTATAAATGTACTGTGAAATGCAGTGCACTTTTAGTAATTCCACGCCATGTTGTTATACAAATCGAATAGTATAGTAGGAGACTATTTTTCCTTGTGTTTTTACAGCGTAGCATTGGTTTTGAAAAAAAAGAAAATATTTCGTCCTTAACGATAGAGCGTCTGCCAGTGGTTGTCATGGAAACGAAAGTAAACAAGAACCTCGGTTTGTTCTTCCGTGATGACGTAAGTCTTCGTTACCAAAGCTTTTGGTGGACTTTGGTCGAAGCTTTACTCGGACGAGTTCTTAAATGGAAAAAAAAAAGAAAAAAGCTTCAGAGCGTCGACCTCAGTCCAATGAGCCAGTATACTGTCAGCAAACACGATTCAATGGAATAAGAAAGAGGTTTTGGGTATTTATGTTATAGCAATATGATTCAGTTGATAGTTTGCACATATTCATATGTTTTTAGGTTACAATATTTACTGTTTTGATCACATTTTGGTCACGTGTCATTAGCGTGGTCGACTGTGGTTCTTTGTGCCATGCACAGTCGCCGAGATTTCCACGTGGACCACCAATCTTGAGATTGTGTGTGTGTGTATGTGTGTGTGTGTGTGTGTGTGTGTGTGTGTGTGTGTGTGTGTGTGTGTGTGTATGTGTGTATTTAATACATAGGGATATGCAAGCAGAACTCACTGAAGATGAACATTATTCATTTCACAGTGACACGTGACCACGCGTGCGATCTTCCTACGTCTACTATGTTGCGTGACCAAATGGACCAGGCAGAAATCTTGCCTAATGTACAAGAGCGCCTAACGCCCACATCCTGATCACTATTGACAATTGTATGGGCGTTTGTAGGTCACATTGGGTCATGCAAGGAAAGCCTAAATGTCATGGAAGGATTTGTGCTTTAGTGTATGAGAAAGGCATTTATTCATCACTGATGTCCCGTTATGATTTTTTTTTTTTTTTTTGGTCTAAATTATAAAGTTTTGTTTTATAATCGCTAGCTTAGTCGTACACCCACGTCTCTATGTTTGAATGGTACCTCTGACCCGCAGTGTGACCCAGGGTGACCAGATTTAGCATACTTATGCTAGATTTAGCATACTTCCTGTAAGATTGTGCTATATCAATGAAAAGTATAACAGAAACCAAACGTATTCAGAGGAACAAAAGATGATTTTTTCCAATTATTTTTTCCAGTCTATTTATTTATTTTATTTTTATATTTTATTTTTTAATATCTTTCCCAATCTGGTATAATTTCACAAGCTGTCTAGCATACTCCACCATCTGTCTAGCATACTCAGTCGCCCTGGTGACTCTCCTGGCGCAGAAACGAAACAAAACAGCGGTGGTGGTACCAGTCTTGGTGGGTGGGACTACCAACTCGCCGGTGCCAGCGACCTCTCGTAATTCTTCGAGGGACCGCTCGTAAACCGCGCACGATTCTATCGCCCCTTGCGTGCCAAGCGGCGGTCTGTCTGTCGCGCAGTCGGCCGCCTATCGGATGAAACGTCTCGGACCGGCGTGGACAGTGGTCGCATGTCTAGCAAGGGAACACGGGACTCGAGAGGGATGAATAAAATCGCCTGGCGGCAGCCGAAATATAAACATATGACCTAACTTGTATGTGTTTATTACGATAACTGATGAAAAATGTAGTACCACATTAATGTAAATCACAACTAATACCACAGTCGGAACAGAAGAAAAGATTGGAGACGGGGAGTCTGTATATTTCGACTGCTATATATATGACCTAACTTGTATGTGTTTAATAAGATAACCGATGAAAAATGTAGTAGCACATTCGTAAATCACAAATAATACCTTTGAATTTGACATTCTGTCGCCTGATGAACACCTGTCGTTAACCAGAATAGAATATCTAAGTTATGCACTAAGCTTTAATGGGCTCATCGAAACTATCTTTAACCTTAAGGTACTTAAAGATTTACCTTTACAAACGAACTCATTAAAGAACCCACAGGTCTTCCCTGATGACGAACCTGAACGAACATTACTGACGCCGAAATGAAATGAAATAACGTCGTTATTTAATTTAAAAAAATCACCTGAAGACACTTGCTTGCGAAGGTGTTCAAGGTTGCGTCGGTGAGCACAGGTAGTAGATGGGGAGAGGTGCCGGGGCGTGGCACCCTTAGGCACAGTGCCTGCGTGCCTGTGTGCCACTCTGCTTCCAGCCTTGGCGATCAGTATGTGATCATATGTATATGACCGGGGAAGGATATGGTGACGTGGGTGAGGGAGGGAGGGAGGGGGGGGCTCTATGAATGGGGAGGAGATGGGGGTGTTATGTAGGATGGGGACAACGACAGTTCTATGCTGTTGTGTAATACTGGGCATTGATTATTCATTGTCGCCCACTCCTCCTCCTCCTCCTCCTCCTCCTCCTCCTCCTGCTTTCCCTCCTCCTCTTCCTCCTTCTTTCATTCCTCATCCTTCTTCTTTGACTCCTTCTTTGCCTCCTCCTTCTTCTCTTCCATCTCCTTCTTTCCCTCCTCCTCCTCCTCCTCCTCCTGCTTTCCGTCCTCCTTCTCCTCCTCCTTTCATTCCTCATCCTTCTTCTTTGCCTCCTCCTCCTTCTGTTCCATCTCCTTTCCCTCCTCCTCTCCTTCTCACCATTCCTCAATTCCTCTCACACCTCATTTTAATCGTCCTTCCCATTATCCCCGCCCCTCTTCCTACATTTATTCGTCTTCATCCTTCTACTCCGAGACTTCCTGGTGCTGCTGTGGCTATCCTTTCACTCCTCTTCCTAATCACCCTCCTACTCCTGAGGGTCCACTTCCTCAAGCTTGTTCTGTTCCTCCTTTTTCTGCTACTGTTGCTCCTCCTCCTCCTTCTCCTCCTCTTCCTCCTCCTCTTCCTCTTCCTCCTCCTCCTCTTCCTCCTCCTTCTCCTCTTCCTCCTCCTCTTCCTCCTCCTCTTCCTCCTCTTCCTCTTCCTCTTCCTCCTCCTCTTCTTCCTCCTCTTCCTCCTCTTCTCCTTCCTACTCTTCCTCTTCCTCTTCCTCTCCCTCTCCCTCTTCCTTCACCTACTGCAGCCGCTCCTTATCCACCACCCTTCCCCTTTCCCTCCCCTTCCCCTTCCTTCCCCCTTCCCCTTCCCCTCCCCTTCCCCCTCCTCAGCTGTTGGTCGTTTTTTAATGTCGGATTCCACCTTTTATGCTAATGGTTCAGATCTGTAATGGCGGTTTAGTCACATCGTATATGTGTGCGTAGACATGTACAAGAGATGTGCATTATGTGTGTATGCGTTTATGGTATATGTGCATATTGTATGAATTGTGTATGTGTGTATTGTATTACATATGTGTTTGTGTATAGCATTTGTGTGTGTGAGAGAGAGAGAGAGAAAGCAAGAGAGAAAGAGAGAGAGAGAGAAAGAGAAGAGAGTATGTAGCTATACATTGATACTGCTTCAAGCAAATGTATGTTTGCGCAGTTCACGTATATTCCTTTCCATGCCTCTTACCAATTTTTATTATTTATTTCCACACCTTCTGGAAACATGCACCGAAAAAGCTGAATACCACAGGCTGGAGGGGGAAAAAAATAAAATCACAAACTATACCTTTGCCTCCAACCCGTATTAGGTGGTAAGAGGATTTGAGCTTTGAAATGCAGAACATCGCCAGCAACATCATTTGTGAAATCAAATAATGAAATCAAACACGGGACTCCCGGACCGAGAGCTGGAATGCAACATAATATCGGGTTCCAGGCGCACGTTCCAGAGGCCGGAGCTGGAACGAGGAAAAAAAAAAATAAATAAATAAAAATGAAATGAAATAAAACTCGAATAACATAATCTAGGCGGCAGCTGTTGCCAAGGCTTATTACGTTGTTCTGTTAGCCCCATTTCCAACAGTTAGCCCCATTTCTAATAGCCCCATTTCCAACCTCATCTTATTTAACCTCAACTCCAAGTCAACCCCATTTCTATAGGGTAGTCCTGTTTTCAAGAATTTGGTCATATTGTCAACAGTTAGTCCCATTTCTAATAGCCCCATTTCCAACCTCCTCTCATTTAGCCTCAAGTCCAAGTCAACCCCATTTCTATAGGGTAGCTCTATTTTCAACAGTTAGCCCCATTTCCAATAATTAGTCCCATTTCCATCAGAGAGCCCTATTTTCAAGAGTTGGGTCCTATTGCCAACAGATAGCCCCATATCCAATAGTTAGCCCCATTTCCAACCTCACCTCATCTAGCCTCAACTTCAAGTTAACCACATTTCCATCAGGTAGCCCTATTTTCAAGAGTTGGGTCATATTGCCAACAGTTAGCCTTACCTCGAACAATTAGCCCCATTTCCAAGAGGTAGCCCCATTTCCAACTATTAACCCCACCTCCAACATATAGCTCCATTTCCAACAGTAAGTTCCACTACCAAAATTTAGCCCCATTTCCAATTACTAGCCCCACCTCCAACAGTTAGCTCCATTTCCAACAATTAACCCTATTTGCAACAACAAGTTCCATTAACAATATATAGCCCCAATTTTATACTTTTAACCCCATTCCCATCTCCAACATTTAGCCTATTTCTGGCACTCCAACTTCCAACAATTGCCCCTATTTCCGACATTCAACCCTATTTCCAACAGTTAAACCTATTTCCAACATGAACCTCCATTTACAACCATCATCCCTTTGAGAATCGTCAAATAGATTTGTAAATGTGAAGACTGGGTAGTTGATTTGATGGAATTATGTGAATACGTGCATAGACTTCTCAACAATGGAGGTAGATATATTGTAAAATTGAGCTCTGTTACTGTGCTGGTGGCGTAATAGGAAGCGTGCTGGTCTCGAATTCGCTTAGGTGTGGGTTCGAGTCCCGTACGCCTCTTCAATTCCCAGTAGTGTCTGTTACCTGCAGGGCTAAGGTGACGGCTTCGGCCACAGCCACTAGGTGCCTCCAGGTGTAGGCTCTTCTTTATTATGGGAGATTCTCTCTCTCTCTCTCTCTCTCTCTCTCTCTCTCTCTCTCTCTGTGTGTGTGTGTGTGTATGTGTGTGTGTGTCTGTCTGTCTCTCCTTCTCCTTCTTCTTCTTCTTCTTCTTCTTCTTCTTCTTCTTCTTTTCCCAAGAGAATCTCTCAGACGAAGAAGGTAAGGAAGACGAACCGTTTTATGAGAGGGGCTCATCGAGAACGAACTGGTAGTATCACTTTGAATGAAATGAGGTTCATTATATATATATATATATATATATATATATATATATATATATATATATATATATATATATATATACACACACATATGTATATATACATATATATATATACATATATATGTATATATATATATGTATATATATATATTATATATATATATCATATTTCCAACTTACTTTTTTCTTCTTTTTCCTTTCTTTGATATGTACAAGGAGATCGGGCTGAATCTTAGAGAGGCTACTCGCTTCCGACTAGAATGGCCTGGTAGAAGACCAGGAAAGTCAGTGAGACTGTATTCGTTGCCTGCCGAGGGACGAGGAAGCGCAAACATTAGGAAAGGGGAGGAATTGCTTTTCGCAGAAGAAGAAGAAGCACAACAAAGAGTTGGCTCATAAACACACACAACACATAAAACTTGCTCATAGCTTTACCTTTAAGCTCCCCGCCCCTTTCCCCATCCTCTTCCCTTTCCTCGTCCCCTTTCCCCTCCCCCATTCTCTTCCCTCTCTCTCTCTCTCAAAAAAAATATATATATATATATATATCCAGTGCTACATGATATTAATCAAGCTAATACCAAACTGTTTTATTCTAGGTGACACAGAACAACATTATTCTAATTATCAAAGTATGTGTTTCTGAAATCAACTAATTTCAGTCTAGCTTCGAGGCAACGTTGGATTACTGTATTTACATCGACTTGAGGGAAGAGATAGAGCTCTAGTTGCTAACAAAGCCGCTCCTAAGGTGAATAAAATCGTCGATTAAGAGTAACCTAAAAAGACTAGGTTAGGTTTAATCACCACAATCCCTGGGTCGTCTTTCCACTGTATAAAGTTCTCGACTCGGGTCGGTGGGTATAGGTGATATCGCCGGGTTTGACCAATAAGTGCTGTAATGACTGTCATATACTTTATATTATTTGTTTATTTGTTTGTTATTATTTGTCTGTTTATTATTTGCTTGACTTTCATTTATTATTATTTATCTATCTATTATTATTTACTATTTACCTGTTTATTATTTAACTATACCTATACATTTATTTATTTATTCTATTTATTATTATTTATATTATGATTTTTTTTTTTTTTTTTTTTTTTTTCATTATTATATTTTCTTTGCATCCGACCTAGTTATGGACCAAAAAGTCTCCTGTCGGCATGCTTCGCCTTTGTAATCCTTTGAGTGAGTAACAATGGTTTTCAGTCAGGGGACCATGACGGCTCCCAAGGGACCGATGACAAGAATTTAGGTAGGGTGGATGTGCCTTGTTGTTACATATTATACATACATACATATACCAAAGGCTTTTTCCCCCTACACGGGGGGTAGCCAGAAAGAAAAAGGCACAGACACCACTTCCACCCACTCCACCCCCTACACGTTCCACTCCCCTCCATCACTCTCTCCTGGGAGGAGGAATACAAGATAATTATGATTGTCAACGTTGTATTAAAGTAAAGGGTTTATCCTCATCAACATAACATTATTATTACTTATTTATGTATTCATTTACTTATCGTATTTATTGTATCATATATATTTAAAAAAAAATTGGCGGGATGGGATTTGGCATAAAAATGAAAGGGAGACATACGAATGTTGAGAATTCATGAATGATGGAATGGAGCAACAAAGGTCAAGAATCACAGTAGGTGATATCGCCATGTTTGACTCACGAGAATGTAGAGTGTGGGGTACTCAAAACTAAATGAAATTGTCTTTCGTTATACAGAAAAAAGTCACTAAAGGATTTTTTTCATTTCGAAGCCTACGGTAGGGATTCCCTCAGCTGAATAAAATCACCTGGCGGCAGCAAACACGAAACGCAGAAGTTGGATATAAACACCAAAGGGGTTTTCTGACCCTTGAATGAAATAATCTGAAGACGCGTAGAATGATCATTAGTCGAAGATAAGATTAAAAAAAATTAACGATTATTATTGTTATCGTTATTATCGTTATTACTATTACTATTATCATCATTATTATTTTTTAGTCATTATTTATTTCTTCATTTATTTATTTTTATATTTTATATATTTGGACAAGATGCAGGGATGACCCGTCATCCAGGAGGTACCAAGATAAGAGGGAAGGAAGAGGGTAGAGGGGAGTGGAGTTTGTAGGGGATGGAATGGGTGGGAGTGGTTTCTATGCCTTTATTTTATGGCTACCTCCCATGTAAGGTGGAAAGCCTTTTGATATATGTATATATGAATTATTTTTTTAATCCCTGAGGTGGAAAACATTATTTAGATTTGTAGGTTCGAAAGGAAAAGTCGTCTCCCATAAGTGAATATAATCTTCGGATTACAACCTGAAAAGAGCAAGAAAGAGGGGGGAAAAGAGGTCAACAAGGGAATGAAAGAGTTTAAAGTTTGTTAATTAGAAGAAAGCCGCCTTGGAAAGAAAAAAAGAAAAAAGAACGGACTGCGGAAATTACTGAGGATTTTATTCCGTTTTCTTTTGTTTTCTTTCCTACTTTTGTTAATCGTACTGATGTGCGCAACCACATTAATATACATATGTTTTTTTGTGTATGTGTGTCTCTATTCACCATGGTTTTGGGTCACGTGTGTATGTGTATTTTGTGTGTGTGTATGTGTTTTGTGTGTGTGTGTGTTTTTTTGTGTGTGTGTGTTTTGAGTGTGTGTATGTGTGTGTGTGTGTGTGTGTGTGTGTTTGACATGGATAAAATACATCAACTTGTTTACATAAAACTTAGTGCTATTGACAAAATAATTGTCACGGTAATTTTTACTCGTTATGGTCTTTGTCGCTCTTGTTGAGAGAAGTTGTTTATCATTTGGCTGATTAGTCAGTTGGGCTCAAAAACAGGATTTTTTGTGACCTACAAATCAGTTGTGTCAACTTTTGTCAACACTGAGCTGTGTGTTCTTGTTTGAACCCTGAGGGTGAGGGAGGGCCGCCCAGTCCCATGGGGAAAGGAGAGTGACATTCCCACAGGGGGAAGGGGGGAGAAGGGGTGCTCAGTGCCACGGGGGAGATGGGGTGTCAATGCCCTAGGAGAGAGGGGTGCCTAGTGCCCTGGGGGAAAGGGGAGAGAGGGGCGTTCAGTCCCACATGGTGAAGGGGGGAAAGAGGGGTACTCAGCGCCATGGGGGATATCATTGCCACAGGGGTAGGGGGAAGCCAGTGCCACAGGGGTTTCTTTAGGATGCCAACCAGGAGATAAATAGAATCACCTGACGACATTCATAACGAAAGGAAAGTGACCACCCTGTAGGGAAGGGGGGGGGGATAATCATGAGGCGCCAAATTAGAACACCCCCCCACACACACACACGCGGTCCTCAGCCTGAACGAGGATTCTTTCGGCCGAGACCCGCTTCAGGTGGGACATCGTTCTCTCTTTTGGAAGACACCACTGTGATGCTCTTGCCGCACCACACCGTTTGGTTTTGGTTCTTACACGTCGATATTATTGAGATGAGGCCACGGTTCCCCCTCTCTCAAGGGGAACAGGTGGGGGGGGGAGGTGTCATTAATATTGCCGACACCTGTGTGCGCAATTTATTCGATAAAAGGTTTTCATATCTTTGCATCAAGCTTCTTTTTTCAGATCGACATCTAAGGGTAGTGGTGGTGGTGGGGGTGGTGGTGTTGTTGTTGGTATAGTAGTGTGGTAGGTGGAGGTAGAAGTAAAGGTATATGTAGAGATAGATGATAGTGGTGGTGGTGGTGGTGGTGGTGGTGTTGGTGGTGGTGGGGGTGGAGGTGGTGTTGTTGGTGGTGGTCATAGGGGTGTTGGTATAATGTTGTGGTAGGTGGAGGTAGAGGTAGAAGTAAAAGTAAATGTAGATATAGAAGTAGAAGTAGAGGTAGAGTTGGACATAGACGTGGAGGAGGAGGAGGAGGAAGAGGAAGAGGAGGAGGTGCGTTTGCTGGAAAGGAGTTACATTGACAACAAAGAGAGAATCGCTGACAACAAAGGAAGTGGCAACACGAAACTGGATGCCATTGTTGTCACTGGCAAAGATGGAGGATGAAGCAATTCGTCATCAACAAACCGTACCGATACTTCCAGTTACAGTAATAGTAACAGTATTCGTACTATCCGGGATGATAGTGTTGGTAGATAGGATAGTAACCCAGAACGAAGTTCACGCTTATAAGTATATATGATACTATCATAGCAATTCTAGATGCCTTAACAAAACAATTTATGTGATTGAAATGTCTTGAGAGGATTAATCAAGATATTCCTCATTTTCATCGTATTAATTAGTTTATTTTCCATTTATCTTTTATTAATCTTTTTATTTATTTATCTATTTATTTATTCATTTATTCATTTATTTACCAATAAAGGAAAATTAAGTTATTTTAGTGTCTATACCTGTATTAAATCGTCATCTTTCGAGTTCAGGTCTTGACGGTAGTTGCCCACGTGATGTGGTGACCTACAATTCATTAAAGTGATGAATAATCCTACGCTGATTACGATGAGCGAGTGCTGCGTTGTGTTGCCGTGTGCTGAGCTGTGTTTTGCTGTGCTGCTGTGATTTGTTTTGCTGTGCTGCTGTGGAGGCAGTAGGAATCATTGATCTCACAACTAGTGGCTTGGTTCCCACACCTTCCCCTCCCTTCCCTTCCCTTCCCTTCCTCTCCCTTTCCTCCCCTTCCCTTCCCTCCCTTACCTTCCCTTCCTTTCCCTTCCCTTCCCTTCCCTTCCCTTCCCTTATCTTACCATCCCTTCCTTTCCCTTCCCTTCCTTTCCCTTCCCATCCCTTCCCTTCCCTTACCTTCCTTTACCTTACCTTCTCCCCTCCACACCTTACTTGCTTCTCGACCTCCCCCCTCCCACACACACCTTCCCTTCTCCTCCCTTCCCTTCCCTTTCCTTTCCTTACTTTCTCCCCTCCAAACTTGATTGTCTTCTCGACTTCCCACACCCCCACACACACACCTTTCCCTCCCTCCCCTTCCCTTCCCTCCCCTTCCCTTCCCTTCCCTTCCCTCCCCTTCCTTTTCCTTCCCTCCTCTTCCCTCCCCTCCTCTCCCCTTCCCTCCCCTCCCCTTCCCTACTCTCCCCTTCCCCTCCCTTCCCTTTCTTTCCCTTCCCTTACCTTCCCTTCCCTTCCTTTCCCTTGCTTTTCCTCCCCTTTCCTTCCCTTACTTTCTCCCTTCCACGCTTGACTCTCTTCTCGACCTCCCACCCCACACACACTCTTTCCCTTCCCCTCCCTTTCCTTCCCTTCCCTCCCCTTCCCTCCCCTCCCCTTCCTTTCCCCTTCCCTTCCCTCCCCTTCCTTTTCCTCCCCTCCCTTTCCCTTTCCTCCTCTCCCCTTCCTTCTCATTCCCTTCCCTTCCCTTCCCTTCTCTTCCCTTGCCTTCCCTCCCCTTACTTTTTCCTTTCCACGCTTGACTCTCTTCTCTCCCACCCCACACACACACCTTACCTTCCCTCCCCTTCCCTTCCCTTCCCTTTACCTCCCTTCCCTTACCTTCTACCCTCCACGCTTGACTCTCGGCCTCCCCCCCCCTACACACTTTCCCTTCCCTTCCCTTCCCTTCCCTTCCTTTCCCCTTCCTCCCCTTCGACCTCCTCACCTGACACTCACCTAGACCTCCCCCCACCCCCACCCAAGCACACCTGATATTCCTCCCCACCCGCCACACTCTCTCCCCAGTTCCCTTCTCCTTTCCTTTCCTCTGTTCCTCGTTTTAATTCCCCTCTCTGTCTTTCTCCGCTTCGCTTTTCATGATTTCTTTCCCTTCCCTTCCATTCCCTTCTTTTCCTTCCCTTCACTTTCGTTCTTTCCCTTCCCTCTCCTTCCCTTTCCTTCCCTTCCCTTCTCTTCCATTCCCCCGCCTTCCCTCCCTTCTCCTTCCCTTCTCCTTCCCTTCTTCCCTTCCCTTCAATTCCCTTCTTTTCCTTCCCTTCACTTTAGTTCTTTCCCTTCCCTCCCCTCCCCTTCCCTTCCTCCCCTTCCCTTCCTTTCCTTTCCCTTCCCCCGCCTTCCCTCCCCTTCCCTTCCTTCTCCTTCCCCTTCCCTTCCCTTTTCTTTTCACATTCTCTTCCCTCTCATGTCTTTCCTTTCTCACTTCCTTTCCAATTACCTTCTCCCGTCTTTCCGTGTTACCCTCATCCTCTTCTTCCTACTCCCTCTCCTCTTCCTCCTCCTCCTCCTCCTCTTCCTCCTCCTCTTCCTACTCCTACTCTTCTTCCTACTCCTTCTCCTCGTCCTCCTCCTCCTCCTTCTCTTCTTCCTCCTCCTTCTTTTCTTTCTCCACTTCCTCCTCCTCCTCTTCTTCCTACTCCTCCTCTTCCTCCTCCTCCTCTTCTTCCTACTCCTCCTCCTCTTCCTCTTCCTCCTCTTCCTCTGAGGTGGACTGCCGTCTCCAGGCCAGAGCAAGCCAGCGGACTCTAATTGAAGAGCTAGAATAATGAAAATAATGAGTCTGAAATGTGTTTCACTCCCACCAACGCAATTTGAGTCTCACTGGCGGCGTAATCGGAAGCTTTCTGTTCCCGCATTCGCATACTTGTGGGTTTGAATCCCAACAGTACCCGAAGCCCATTGGGCAAAGGTGACGGAATCGGCAGCAGGTATTCAGCGCCTCCTGGCGTAGGCGCCTCACCTTTGAAGAAAAATATAGATGGAGGAGAAACGCCCACGGCAGACAACCAATCTTTAAAACAAGGCTTGTTTTTTTATTTACTTTATGGTAATATGCAGTAAAATAGCTACGCTCGTGGGGATCCCGTCTCGTACTTTGTTCTGCCCCCTCCCCCCCTTTTTTATTTGTTGATTTATTTATTTATTTTTTGCACGTCCTTACCTTAGAACACAGGGATCGGTATAGGCTAGATAATTATAATTGGAGGGTTTTTTTTTCGTCAATAATTAATTTATGTTCAGCTCATGACAACTGATTCCATCAAAAGAACAGTAAAGAAAAAATGAATAAATGAATAAACAAAATAACAAAGAATGATAAAACAAAATAGAATAAAACAAAACAAATAAACATAATTTCTCTCGCACCTACATTTCACAGACCTCTTGTCAGGTCCTATCATTCAGGCACTGTTGGATCAAATGACACCGACATTTTGACGCTTTTGACTTCAGAGTAATTTTCTTCTTCTCCTTTTTCTTCTTCTTCTTCTTCTTTTTATTCTTCTTCTTCTTCGTCTTCTTCTTCTTCTTCTTCTTCTTCTTCGCCTTCTTCTTCGTCTTCTTCTTCGTCTTCATCTTCTTCTTTTTCTTCGTCTTCTTCTCCTCCTCCTCCTCCTCCTCCTCCTCCTCCTCCTCCTGTTGCTGCTCGTGTGTTCTTTGTTGGAAGTTCCTTGTTTCATGCGCATTGTTTCTGCATCGACAAGCCTCCCTTGTACAAGCGCTCTAGCGTGGTAGCTCTGCTGTATGCCCTTCGGAGCTTCCCATATATCCACCCTATACTCCTCTTCGTCCTCTGCCTCCTCTTCTCTTTTTCACTCTTCCTCACGCTCCTCTTTCTCTTCTTCCCTGTTCTCCTCTTTTCCGTTCTTCTCCTCTCTATTCTCTTCCATCCTTCTCTTATCCTCTTCCTCCTCTTCCCCTTTTTCATCTCCCCCTCCACATTCTCCCTGCTCTCTCCCTTCCTATTCTTCTTCCCCTTCCCCTTCTCCTTCTCCGCTTCTCCTACTCTCCTTTGTCTTCCCCTTCGTCCTCCTCCTCCTCCTCCTCCTCCTCCTCCTCCTTGTCCTACTCCTTTTCCTTTTCTTCCTACCCCGCCCCCTCCCTCACCTCCCTTTCCTCTATCTTTTCCTTTTCCTCCTCGTCTTCCCCTTCTTCCTCCTCTTCCCTCTCCTTTATTTCCTCCACCTTTCCTTTCCCTCCTCGTCTTCCCCTTTTTCCTCCTCTTCCCTCTCCTCCCTTTTCTCCTCCTCCTCCTCCTCCTCCTCTGTGTTCTCATATGGCCATTCCTACCCCTCCAGTTCCACACTCTTCCTGTTTTTCACCATTTTTTTCACGTCTTCTTTTCCCCTCTCGCTGCCACCAGCACTCACCACCAGGTGCCATCGCCAACACCACCACCACAACCGACACCACCGACATTGCT
>NC_134815.1:29580159-29615159 GCF_046742065.1 Oratosquilla oratoria
CCGAAAGAGGTTCTAGTCCCTTAAGGTCATGTGGTAGGAACGAAGTTGCCCCCTTCTCTCTCTCTCTCTCTCTCTCTCTCTCTCTCTCTCTCTCTCTCTCTCTCTCTCTCTCTCTCTCTCTCTCTCTCTTTTGTAACGGTAGATGTCAGTGATTCGTTATGTATGCGCCCAGTCCGTTAGGTTTTGGTTCTTACGTCACAGTTAGGAAAGGATTACATCATTCTTGGGAAAATAGGAGATGAAGAGGGAGAGGAAAAGTAGGAGGAGGAGGAAGAGGAGGAGCAAGGGGAAATGGTGGAGGGGATGGAAAAAGAGGAGGAGGAGGAGGAGGAAGAGGTAAAGGAAGAAGAGACTACGCTGGATCTGGATACCCGTTCCTCCCTTCCTGCTCCCCCCCTCTGTCTAAGACTGTGGGTCTCGACCCTTTTCCACCGGGGGGTCATCTTAGCACTGAATAAAACCATCGATAAAAAAAGACTTTTTCTCGTCTTTGGTCTCCTCCAAGAACTGGAAGACTCAAAGGACTCGAGTCGGAACCCTCTGGAGACTCTTCGTTGTTCTTCTTGGGCCTCGCGTGACGTCCCTCCACATCTCAGGTCCGAGGCCCGCACGGTGCTTTTGATGTTGATAAAAAATATGTTTTTAAAACCGAGCACACTCTTGTATGTTTACATCAGGGCCCCCCCCCCTTTTTTTTTGGGTGGGAGAGGGGGGGGAGGGGGATATTACCTGAAAGAGTGACCATTCCGTTTCGTCTGTCCTTCCTCGTTTCTGTCCTTGGTTCTGTTTTGTGTGTTGCTAATTACCTGTCCATCTGTTTGCTTGTCTTTATGTCTGTCAATTTGTGCGCCTGTAAGTACACTTTCTTTACAAAGGAGTTACAAAGGCGGAGCATGCCGACAGGAGACCTTTTGGTCCATATCAAGGTCAGATGCAAAAAAAAATGATAATAATAATAATGATAATAAAAACTATAATAAAGTAAATAATAATAAATCAAATAAACGCATAGGTATAGTTAAATGGTAAACAAACAGGTAAATAAATAATAAATTCACGTAACTAATAATAAATGAGAAGCAAATAATAATAAACAGGAAACGAAGCAGCGGAACAAGTAGCAAAGGCAAGTAGCATGCCATCGTAGTGTGCCGCTATAAGCCCGTTGAAGGGTAGTTTTCCCGACAGTCTCGACATAAGATTTCTTAACGCTCAACGCTTGTGTCGTGTCGACAGATGCTTAATATTGTCGACATTGTCCTTGGTGTTGTCAACCGCATTCGTAGTCCAACTCATAGATCATGAATATAATAGAGAATTTGAGATTATTATGTCTTGAACAGATGAAATTACAGTAATATGATATGATAAATTGATCATTATAATGAATAATTAGGAATGACGGAATGATGTTGACCGAGTAAAACGCATTTTGAATAATTAATCTTACTAGAAGTGTTCAATATCAGTACAACGTAGCTACTCACGCAGACATTACCAAATATATAAAATAAATGTTTTGTAATTTCTTTATAGTTTTCATATTTCTAATGCTTAACCTACTGAAAACAACGATGTTATAATTTCAAATTAAACCTTTCATCGATTAGAACATGTGCTCTTGTCTTCCCCCTTTTGTTTTCTTATTTATTTATTTGATTTATTTGATTGATTTTTTTTTTAGCAGAGGTATCGACAAGAGTGGAGAATGTAGGGGATGGAATGGGTGGGAGTGGATTTTATGCCCCTGTTTTTTTGGCTACCTCCCTTGTAAGGGGGAAAAAGCCTTTTGTATATGAATAGTATATGTATGTACTTGTATATAGGGTTCAAAGTACTCAGAATGAGAGTTTGGCAATGATATAGGTAACAATTGCAACTGCAAGGCTGGTATGTGTGTGTGTGTGTGTGTGTGTGTGTGTGTGTGTGTGTGTGTGTGTGTGTGTGTGTGTGTATGTGTGTGTCAGAATGTCCCTGCCTGCGTTTGTACGCACTTCAGCATGTATGTAAATCGTTTCTTCCTCCTTATCAATTTATTTTTTTAGTTGTTTATTTATTTATTTATTTATTTATTTATTTATTTTTCTACGTTCATTCACAATTATTCTTGTCTGGTTTTGGGTATGTAAGTGCCCGGTTCATCTTTATCTTTGTCATCTACCCCTAGGTAATCCCTCTCATTGTCTCCCTCATTATCTCTCATTATCTCTCTCTCGTTATCTCTTACTCATTATCTCTCTCATTATCTCTCATTTTCTCTCACTCTCTCTCTCTCTCTCTCTCTCTCTCTCTCTCTCTCTCTCTCTCTCTCTCTCTCTCTCTCTCTCTCATTCAGACGTTTTTAGTCTGTCCCTCAGCTGCAAATGCGTATTCTTTATGTACATACCAGTTTGTTTACAAGCACATGGACCTGACCTCCTAGACACGTGTTTCTTGTCATCATCCATTTTATACTCCTTGTTTACTAATCATGGTTGCAGAACCGGCGTGGTTATACTCTCTCTCTCTCTCTCTCTCTCTCTCTCTCTCTCTCTCTCTCTCTCTCTCTCTCTCTCTCTCTCTCTCTCTCTCTGCACACACACACACACACACACACACACACACACACACACACACACACACACGCACACACACATGCACACACAGTACATATAGTACAAACATATACACATACGTACATGCATATACGTAAACCAAAAGGCCCTTACCCTTTTACATTGGGGGTGCCTCAACCAAAGCATATATATATATATATATATAAGGTGTGTGTGTGTGTGTGTGTGTGTGTGTGTGTGTGTGTGTGTGTGTGTGTGTGTAAGTTGGATGGACAGAGTGGTTCCGAGTGATGCTTCTTCATTGAGCAAAAAGAGCGATGCCGGTTGACAGGCCCCTTCAAGGCGGGGAGCTAGAAAGAAGCCGAGTTTCTGTTTATTTATTTGTTTCTGGTGGGCGTTGGTGTAGGGGACGTGGTTCTAAATACGGATATCGGAGGTTCCCCCCCTTTCCCCCCCCGTCCCCCTCTGTCCCACCTTTTCCCCTTCTTCTGCCCTACCCTTAGCAGTCCGGTCTTCAAGTATTGGAGATATACGCCAACACCCATCCTCTTCCTTCTTCGGAAGAACATAGCAACCGAAGTCTGGCTTGTAGACCATAAAGACTGACTCACCTACTATGGAGAATCTACTCTAACGCACTAACTAACTAGACATCTCTAAATTAAGTTCTAGACAGTTGCTAAGTGGTTTTGTGTCATCCACGGTCTAACGTGAAATATATGTTTGGCAGACCAAAGTCGAGGTTGTTTTGATAAGGTGTGCGATCGCTGAAAAAGGAGAAACACATTTATCCCTTCGCCATATACTGTTCCTCCTCGAAACTCCCTCCTGACCTCAATGTTCCTCGCAGCATATGCTTTAATGCACTTGAATCACGCATACACGCACACACATACACTCTCTCTCTCTCTCTCTCTCTCTCTCTCTCTCTCTCTCTCTCTCTCTCTCTCTCTCTCTCTCTCTCTCTCACACACACACACACACACACACACACACACACACACACACACACACACACACTTGGAACAAACTGGACAAAACAGTAGTGTGTGCAAAAACCATACACTAATTTAAGAGCAAACTAGACACTGAGAGATACAAAGGCGGGGCACCACGAGCGCAGCTCCCCTTCCCGTAAGATACAACTAGGTAAACACACACACACACACACACACACACACACACACACACACACACACACACACACACACACACACACACACACTACATATACACAGCACAGATGCAGACACAACCTTGTTGAACTGTAGAGTGGGCCATACTTTTCCTTCCCCTACCCCTTCCCTCCCCTCCCCTCCCCTTTCCTCTCTTTCAACCCACAATTCATGCTCTCTCCTCATCCCCGTTTTCCTCTCCTCCCTCTCTTTCTTCCTTCTTCTTTTCTTTTTTCGTAAATTTCCTTCCACATTTCTTTTCCTCCTACACTTTATTTTCCTTCCCTCTTCCCTCTCTTCATTTATTCTATTCTACTTTCCATTTTTATCTCAACTCTCCCTTTCTCCCTCATTTTCATCTTCTTCCTGTGTCTCTTCTTCCCTCAACGCCTCGCCACCTCTCACCCTCACCCTCACTCTCCTCCCCTCCACTGCAGTTCTCATAAATACCAAGCCTGCCCCTCCCTCACTTCTTCCTCACTCCCTCCCTACCTCCCTCCCTCTCTCACTTCTTCCTCCCTCCCTCCCTCTCGCCCTCTCTCCCTCCCTCCCTCCCGCCCTCTCTCCCTCCCTCTCTCACTTCCCTCTCTCCCTCCCTCCCTCCATCTCTCCCTCTTCCCCTCTGTCCATTCCTCTATCTTTCCATCCCTCCCTTCATCCATCTTTCCCTCCATCTCTCCTTCCCTCTCTCTCCCATCCACTCTCTCCCTCTCTCCCTTTCTCTTTCCCTCCTTTCCTCCATCTTTCCTTCCCTCCCTCCCTCCCTCCCTCCCTCCCTCCAGAATAATGAACCCGCGTTCGATTCCAACAGCCACTTATGCTTTTTTTTAAGTTAACGATGGTGGCGTAATAGGAAACGTGCTTGTATCGCATTCATTTAGTTTCAGGTTCGTATCCCGTACTCCTCTCCGATTCCCAGCAGTGACTGCTAATATGCCTCAAAGATTCTCCAAGGCGCATAGGGCAAAGGTGAAAGCTTTGCAGCTGCTCAGCGCCTCCTGACGTAAATTACTCACCTTCTGCTCCTTCTGTTTAAACAAAATTTTTACGGAATATAAAATGGGAGGTCCTTACTGTACTGTATATAGCAAAAAAAAAAAAAAAAAAAAAAAAAAAAAAAAAAAAAAAAAAAAAAAAAAAAAAAAAAAAAAAAAAAAAAAAAAAAAAAAAAAAAAAAAAAAAAGGCACCGTGGTGTTATCAAATATCTGGAGAAAAAGGGATTATCCACCAAAGACATTCACGCTGACATGGCTGCTACATTAGGGGATGATGTCCCAGCTTAACTGTGCAAAAGTGGGCAGCCACAGCAACCACCCAAGAAAACATCAACCGTGTTCATCACATGGTGATAGATGACAGACGTTTAACTGTTAATCAGATAGCTAATACCGTAGGCATCTCCCGCGAACGAGCAGAGAACATTCTGCACAAGGAACTTGACATGTCGAAGGTGGGTGCCACGCCTTTTGACGTCTGATCAGGGCTGGTCATGTCGTAGGCAAACTTGGCACTTTTTGAAGCGGATCCGGTCAGTTTTCTTGGACGTTTCTTCACCCAAGATGAGTGTTGGGTCCACCACTTCGAGTCAGAGACCAAAGAGCAGTCAGTGTAGTAGAAACGCCCCTCTTCTCCCTCTCCAAAGAAGGCCAATGTGGTGTCGTCGGCAGGAAAAGTGATGGCTTCCGTTTTTTGGGCCCATGCAAAGGGCATTGTGGTCATTGATTACTTTCAAAAAGGACAAACTATCAACGGAGAATACTACACCAACTTGCTGATGCAGCTGCAAAAGGGAATCAAGTCAAAACGGCCTGGAAAACTGACGAAGAGGTCCTGTTTCACCAAGACAATGCTCCTGCACACAAGTCGGTGGTTGCAATGGCTGCTGTGCGTGATTGTGGCTTTGAACTGGTTGATCACCCCCCATCCCCCATATTCTCCTGATTTGCCATCATCTGACTATTTTCTGTTCCCGAACATGAAAAAACACTTGGCCGGACTGATGATGAGGTCATATCTGCTGTTGAGGACTTTTTTGGTGACCAGGACGAGAGCTTTTATCCAAGCGCTGCAGCATCGTTGGAAGTGTGTCGACCACAGGGGAGACTGGGAAGAGTATGTAGAAAAATAAACATCATTGTGAGCCTAAGAATTTTTCAGCCTACCCTCGTATATACATACTCTGTATCTGTCATTTAGTCTGAAGATGTAATATACGAAAGTACTTACTGTCTACAAGTTTCCTTTCTCCTGTGGTTATTTTGCATATATATATACATACATATATATATTTATATATATATTCATATATATATATACATATATATATATATACATATAAATATATATACATATATATATATATATAAATATACATATATATATATATATATATACTGACCTAAGGGATATGAAACAGGTCGAAAACACACGCCACTATGAACCTATTCATTTCATCACTTCATTCATTCACAGGACCGAAGCATACTTCACAGTATCTTTATCTTTGGATTCTTTCACATCCAATTAACGTTTGCCTTTGAACTCTTCAGAGCTCCAGGTGTCTCTCATTATCCGTGAAAAGAGTAAAAAAAAAATTAACGTTCAGTTTCTGAATGTGACGGTTCTCGTCGTTTGGCGCTTGTAACACTTTGCTTGACACATGCCAGCACCGTTGTCATCATTCCTCCCCCAGGGCCAGTCCCTCATGATGAAAATTTGACTTCTTGGTACGTGTGTGACAGTTACTCCAACTTCTGTGACGCTTTCGTGATGAGCTGTCGTTCATCGTGTGTTTAAATCTCTCAGCTTTAAGGACCTCCATTCTTAAAGAACGCCTTTGATTTTTGTCTTTTTTTTTCGGGCTCAAAGGCAACCATGCAGGCGCACTTAGAAGGACATGGCATTCATGAAAAAAACCTGAATCAGTATTGAACGAAGTCCTTGAAGTAACAGAACTATAACTCATATTGTGCGCATATGTGTGAATATTTGTACATATGTATATATAACATACATACGTTTACACGCGCATTGTGTGTGTGTGTGCGCTTGTATGTCTGTGTATACATATGTGTGTGTGTGTATTATGTGTGCCAGTGTGTGCATATGTGTTTTAATTCTTCCATATATATTTAAGTAGAATTTATCAGAGTATGTGTTTACACTGGCATTGTGTGTGTGCATACGTGTGTGTGCATGCGTGTGCCAGTATGTATATATGTATGTCTTCTCGCGCGTGTGTATGTTCCTGCATTGCTATTTATGTCTGCACATGTGTTTGTATGAGCAAAACTCTCGCGGGAAAAATTTCCTTGTCAACTTTGAAATTATCTTACAAATCATACCTCGCAGTTTCTTTGAATTGGATGCCTTCTGCCCCATGACGCCAAAATACCTTGGGCTTCCCCGGGGGGTCTGTGGAATGGCTGTACTTGTCAGAGGGAATAGACACAGACACACAAGAACACACAAAGGCACATATGAGCTCTGAGCTCTCTTCCGGGAGGGAAATAGCTGTCGATCACGAGTTCAACACGTGATCCAAGATCATGGTGAATCACACACACACACACACACACACACACACACACACACACACACACACACACACACGAATTGACGGCGTAGTGGTAGCGTTCGTGGCCACCACTGCGGCGGTCCGGATTCGAATCCCTAGGGCTGAAATGATTTCAGTATCGTTACTCCAACTCTCGTTGGTGGGGAGTTTTGTGTATGTGTGTGTGTGTGTGTGTGTGTGTGTGTGTGTGTGTGCGCGCGCGTGCGTGCGTGTAAGGTCACAGCACTACCCATAGGTCGGTCATATATGAGCTCTGAGCTCTCTTCCGGGAGGGTAATAGCTGTCGATCACGAGTCCAACATGTGATCCAAGACCATGGTGAATCACAGATATCACACACACACACACATACACACACACACATACACACATACACACATACACGCGCGCGCGCACGCACACATACACACACACACACACACACACACACACACACACACACACACACACACACACACGCACTCGCATGCACTCGCACGCGCGTGCATAGCCTGACTTTCATGCCGCCCGGACGTGCTTGTTCCTCCCCTTCAGATCTGAGGCGGCCCCTTTCGCTTTCTTTGGCTCTCTCTCTCTCTCTCTCTCTCTCTCTCTCTCTCTCTCTCTCTCTCTCTCTCTCTCTCTCTCTCTCTCTCTCTCTATTGAATGTGTGTTTATATATAGATATACATATGTGTGCGTGTGCGGTTGTAGGTGTGAATACGTGCGTGTGCACGTGTGTACGTGGGTGTGTGTGCATGCGCGCATGTGTGCGGGCGTGGGTGTGTACATAATTTGTCCACGTCTTCATTCCGGTCCTCCCCGTCCGCCTCTTGTTCCGCCCACCGCAGCAGCAGCAGCGGCCGTGGGCTGTGATGATGATATGAAAACAAGAAGAATAAGTTTAGCGTCATACAAGTGAGGTTTGTGCCTATTTATACAAAAAGACAGAAATTCTTTTATTTGTATTTCTATTTTCATTTATTTACTTTTTTTTTTATATACTGCTTCAGTACAGGAACGAAGAAATTCAGTAAACTAAATTTGTTCAAAGTCTTTGCCCCTCCCCTTCGCACCCCCTCCGTTCCCTTTCCCCCACCCTTTCCCCTCCTACCCTTTTTATCCCTCCCTCGTCCCCTCTCCCCCGTTCTCCCTCACCATTCCCCCCTCTCCCCACTCTTCCCTCTACCCTCTTTACCCCACATACCTTCCCTCCTCCCACTCCCCTCCCTCTCCCCTTCACCTTGTCCCTCCTCACTATCTCCCCGGCTCCCCGCTTTCCCCTACCTCTCATCCCCCACTCCCCCTACCTCTCATCCCCCACTCCCCCTACCCCTCACCTCCTTACCCCCTCCCCTCACCCATTCTCCCCCTTACCCCCTCACCCTCCGTTCCCCTTCCCCTCACTCCCCCTCTCCCCCAATCCCCTTATCCCCCTCATCCCGTTCCCCCTCTCCTCACTCCCACTCTCCCCCTTACCCCCTCACCCTCCGTTCCCCTTCCCCTCACTCCCCCTCTCCCCCAATCCCCTTATCCCCCTCATCCCGTTCCCCCTCTCCTCACTCCCACTCTCCCCCTTACCCCCTCACCCTCCGTTCCCCTTCCTCTCACTCCCCCTCTCCCTAATCCCCTTCTCCCCCTCATCCCGTTCCTCCTCCCCTCACTCTCACTCTCCCCCTTACCACCTCACTAACTCACTTCCCTTCTCTTTTTTTTTGTCTGTCTGTCTGTCCATGAAGGCAACCCATTATATTTAATTGAATGAACTATGACTTCTAAGTATGTGTTCTAGACCTTCTCAGTAGACAGTACGACCACCTCACCCCCGAGGCTTTCGCTACCCCCGGATCGGCGCTGCAGTCCATCCCATTAAATGTTTCAACCTCTTCTCTAAGGTGGCTTCCAGAGCTCAGGTGTTCCAACGTTTGTGAGGTGTTCAAACTTCTGAGAAGGTGCTGTAACCTCTCTAGCAGGTGTTCCAACCCTTTCTTATCGAATAGGTGTTCTCACGGTCCATGTCTATAATATGTGTGTGTGTGTGTGTGTGTGTGTGTGTGTGTGTGTGTGTGTGTGTGTGTGTGTGTGTGTGTGTGATTGATTACTTACTCGTATATTGCCACAGTGTTCATACCCTGAGTTATATAGACATCTTTATTAGAGTTTTAGTGGCGAATACCATTTACCTCGGCATTCGTAGTACTTAGGGCAAAGGTGTGTAATTCGACCGTAGTTCAGCGCCTCCTGTCGTAAGTTTTGCTTTCGTTCGAAGTCAGGGGGACGTTATCATACTAAAGACGTTATCACACTGGGCTATTTTTCCTCCGACTGTCGGAGCAGATCTCCAGCACGCAGCTTTCGGGAAGGAATATGATATTCTGGAGAAAAATAAGTTTACCGCCGATGAATTGGAGGTTGGAGAAAAAATAGCCCACTGTGGCAGTTCCTCCTACAGCGTGATTCTCTGGAGCGATAACTCGTGACGTCATTTTAGGAAGCCAGTTGTTGACAGTAGATCCTCACGACAACCAGTTATCGTGAGAGTGAGTTGACATGGCGAGCTAGAAAACTTGCGACAGTAAATTACTGTTACGATGAACTCTCGTGACAGTATGTCCTTGTGAGAGTAACTGCATAGGGGGTGGGGTCGGCGCAGACGCTGTATTGTTGTCACAATCAATTGTAAAAATAGATCATCCCCCCACCTCCCCTTCCTCTTTCTCCTCCCCTTCCTCTTCCCCCTCCCCCGCCACCGTAAAAATAGCAATGACCTGGGTTGTATAACAGAATTGGAATTGTGGGTGTTTAGGTGCTGTGACCTTGGCCAGTCGTTGAGTTGTGGTTATGTCTTGGGGGTGGGGGAGTGGGGGGATTCTCCAGCAGGCGCTTGTGTGGGCGAATGGTCGGCTGGTAGGGTTGTTGTTGTTGTTGTTGTTGTTGTTGCTGTTGTTATTGTTGTTGGCGTTGTTGGTGGTATTTCCTCTCCTACATCTTGTACTCTCCCTTTCCCTCTTCCTTCCCCTTCCCACCACTTTACCTCTTTCCTTCCCTTCCCTTCACACCCCTTCGTTCTCCCCTTCCCTTGCCCTGACTTCTCTCCTGTGTGGGTCCCCTTTCCTTTTCTCTTCCCCCACTCACGTCCTCCTCGCCTCCCTCTCTCGAACTCTCCCTCTTTCCGTCTTTTCCTCGCTTTATTCCTCTCCCTCTCTCTCTTCCTCCCTTTCCTCTTCTTTCTCTCCCTCTCTCGCTCTTCCTCGCCCACTCTTTCGCTCTCTTTCCCTCTCCCTCTCCCTCTTACTCACCCTCATCCTCTCATTCTCCTTCATCCTCTCCCACACTCGCTCTTGCTCACCCTCTCTTTCGCTCTCTATCCCTCTCCCTCTTCTTCTCACTTTCCTTCTCCATCTCCCTCTGTCCCTCTTCCCCTCTTCCGCTTAATTTTCGCGTCTATGATAGCTCTCCATCCTTACTTCCACATTCCACAGCTGGTGATGCTTGTCTGATCGCCGCTGCATCTGGTTGTGCCATAATTCTCTCTCTCTATTTATCTATCACTTTGTCTCTATCTCTCTCTCTTGTTCTCTCTTTCTCTCTCGCTCTGTTTCTCTCTCTCAATCCCTCTCTCCCTCTCTGTCTCCTTCTCTCTCTCTGTTCCTTTCTCTCTGTCCCTTCTCTCTCTCTCTCTTTCTCTCTCTCTCTCTCTCTCTCTCTCTCTCTCTCTCTCTCTCTCTCTCTCTCTCTCTCTCCTTTTCTCCCTCTTACTCTCTCTCTCTTTCTCTCTCTCTCTTTTCTCTCACCCTAACCCTCTCTATCTCTTCCTCTCTCTCTCTTTCTCTCTCTCTCTCTCTCTCTCTCTCTCTCTTCTCTCGCCCTAACCCCCCCTCTCTCTCTCTCTCTCTCTCTCTCTCTCTCTCTCTCTCTTTTCTCTCGCCCCTCTCTCTCTCTCTCTCTCTCTCTTTTCTCTCTCCCTACCCCCCCCTCTCTCTCTCTCTCTCTCTCTCTCTCTCTCTCTCTCTCTCTCTCTCTCTCTCTCTCTCTCTCTCTCTCTCTCTCTCTCTCAGTTTCACTGTACTCGCTCACGCTCTGTATATGTTACTGAAAAGGACCTTGGGGTATGATGATAATACTGTATCCCATTGCTACCTAGTGGGGGTGCCACGGAAATGAACAGAGAACGAAGTGCCACCCGGCACCGAAGGGGTCCAGACGTGCAGGAGTTTACAGATCTTGATATTATCATCACAAGCGCTGAACTTCATCTGGTTCTTCGTTTATTTGATTATCGTTTATTAAAAACTTGGGGCCAAGACCTCGCCAGATGGCCGCGTTGGTTGGCTCACACCTGCCGCGGTGGAATTTGAAGGCTTCTTGTACTCGGTTCTCGGCGTTGGTTGTTCTTGTGCATGTTGCGATTTGCAACCTCTCCGGCCGCAGTTGGCGGCTTGTGACTAATTTGATTTATTGTTTGTTTGTTTGTTTATTGGGTACCTTCATTGTAAAGGGAAAGAAGCATCTTGATATATAGATAGAATATTTACTTTTTTTTTTTTTTTTTTTTTTTTTTTGCATGTTACTTCTACATCAGTCACAGTTGCCGGTTTGTGATTATTTTATTTATTATTCGTTTATTTATTTATTATTTCCAAAGAAAAAGAAACATTTTGGTATATAGATAGAATGTTTATTCATATTTGTTTAACTCTATCTTATTATCCATTTATTCTGTTATTTATTATCTATTATTTGTTATTATCTAATTATCTATTTTATCAGTTATTCAGAATCTAAGAGACGTATGGCCGAGCCTTATGATTTGTTTATTAACGTTTTGAAGACTGTTGTTTACGTTTCGACAATTGATTTGTGTTTATGAACGTTTCCGTGAACGTTTCCAAAAATTTCACCATCCTCCTCTTCCTCCTCCTCCTCCTCCTCCTCCTCCTCCTCCTCCTTCTCTTCTTTCTCCTCTTTCTCCTCCTATTTCTTCATCTTTTTTTCTTCTTGTTTTATTCTTACACCAGCTTTTCCTCCTCTTCCTCCTCCTCCTCCTTCTCTTCTTTCTTCTCCTCCTCCTATTTCTTGATCTTTTTTTTCTTCTCCTTGTTTTATTCTTACACCAGCTTCTCCTCCTCCTCCTCCTCCTCCTCCTCCTCCTCCTCCTCCTCCTCCTCCCTCTCTTCTTTCTCCTCTTTCTCCTCCTATTTCATCATCTTTTTTTCTTCTCTTTGTTTTATTCTTACATCAGCTTCTCCTACACCTCCCAGCCTTACAATTACGCTTCCTATACCTACTTCTGCAGCTAAAACGACTTTTACTCCTATTCCTATTGTATTCCCTCCTCCTCCTCTTCCTCCTGTTCCTTCGTCTCCGCTGCCGCATTCTATTCCTTCTACTCTTCCTTTCCCTATCCCTCCTGATCCTCTTCTCCCTTCTCCTCCTCTTCCTTCTTCTCCTCCTCCTCTTCCTTCTCCTCCTTTTCCTTCTCCTCCTCTTCCTTCTCCTCCTTTTCCTTCTCCTCCTATTCCTTCCCCTCGTTATCCTCTTCCTCCTTCTTTTCCCTTTCTCTCGCTTCTCCTCCTCTTCCTCCTCATCCTCCTTGTCCTCCTCTTCCTTCTCTTCCTTATCCTTCCCCTCATCCTCCTCATCCTCCTTCCTTTCCCTTTCTCCCCATTCTCCTCTTCCTCCTCTTCCTCCTTTTCTCTCTTCTGTCTCCTCGTGTTCCTCTTCTTTCTCAACCACCGAATAAGACAATGCTTAACGAATCTCGCGTTCGGCTTCGTTCGCGGCCCATCAACCACAAGACCTCGGGGTTGATCCCCTGCAGAGCCTCGACGGGGGTGGTCACTCATCCTCGTCATTACGTTGGCACGACGTGGGATGCTTCTGCTGACTCCAAACGACTCCAATCGGCCAAGGAGTGACTCTTTGCATGACGTGTATATATATATACATATATATATATATATTATATATATATATATATATATATATAATATATATATATGTGTGTGTGTGTGTGTGTGTGTGGTGTGCGTGTGTGTGTGTGTGTGTGCGTGTGTGTGTGGGTGGGTGTATCTGTGTGTTCGTGTGTGTGTGTGTGTGTGTGTGTGTGTGTGTGTGTGTGTGTGTGTGTGTGTGTGTATGTGTACACATGTTTTCTTGTGACATCCTTTTGAGATTTCTTTTATGGTTAACCACATTTTATTCAGGGAGATAGGGTCCTCGGAAGAGGAGACGGTTATTGAGCTTCCTGATTCAGTCCTAATGGTCCCGTGCAGGACCTCCTCGTATACCGTTTGTTCAGAGTATTTTTTGAAAATTTTAATTAAGCTAAAAGAAGTTGATGAGTCGAGCGTGGGGTACGTTGTGTGCGGTAGATTTTTTTTTTTTTTTTTTTGTGGGGGGTTAGGGGGGGTCGACACACCCCTCTTACCTACCTGTTGACCTTGTAGGATGCCCACCTGCCGCAGCTGGTCGCGTGCACATTATCCTGTGTTCGTTCTTATGTGTGTATGATTTTTTTTTTCAAACCGCAGCAGCTGTCTTTGTCGATCATGGTACCCAGCGGCATCGAAACAGCTGTTGCTATTGTCCAGAACTGCTGCCTTTTGGCATGAGGCAATTTTTTTTTATTTTTTTAGGGGGGTGAGGGGTGAGTAATTATATTCTTTATCTATTTGTTTTTTCTTTAGTTGCCGTATCAGTGATTTTTTTTTCTCTGATTATTAAAGTAGTCTTGTGTTTGCCTCAATAAAAGTTACAAGGACACAGGCCGGCAAAGAGACATAAGACTATGTCTTAACTATAGCATATGTAAATGCAACACGAAGGCCATGAACAGGTCTAGTTTTTTAAGTTAAAAAAAGTTGTTAACAATGGTTTCAAATAAACAACGAATTCATACCTAGCTACAGACCTAATTTAAAAAATATGCTAGTAATAGTTTCATGTAATTAATGATATTTTTTTATTTGAAAATATATTAGTAACAGTTTCAGATAAGTATTGATAATCCTTTAATTAAAAAAATAGCAGGGACAGATTTAGGTAAATATTGGTAATATTTTAATAAGAAAAAATAACAGAAACAGTTTTAGATAAGCACTGAAATAATGCCTCATTACGGACCAAATGGCCTTTTATTGACACAGATTGGAAATGTAGAACATTGCATATGGCTCTTTTTAATCCTGAAGTGTGAGATGCACGTTTGAGTCTGAGGCTGAGTGCGCTGATGCTTCAGCTTTGGGTATCTGAGGATGACGTGGCCCGACCAACCCCCTAAGGTCACCCTCCTCTTCCCGCGTCCCAATGCACCTGGCCACACTTCGGATCCTGGCCACCTTAGGAATGGCCTGCGGAGTCCAGACAGCTGCCGAGGCTGTGCAGCTGGTCGTAACCTTGCTTTTGACTGGTGACGCCACTGCTATGGGAGTTACGACCTGGTTTAATAAACCCGTTTAAGATAACGCGGTGCAGCTTTTGAATTCTTTCTGCAGTTCTTCTTGCGGTACCTTGTTCTTGCTTCTTCTTCTTTTTTTTTTTTGTGACTGGAACTAACTCTTCTCTGCTTTCTCCCTTTTCTCCTCCTACTCCTCTTTTACCTCCTCCTCGTCCTCCTTCTCCTCCTCCTTCTCCTCCTCTCTCGTCCCTACAGGTGGACTTGTCCACCGAACGAAAAAGTTTTCGTTACACATGACCCCTAGAGCCCTGCGAACGAAAGGAATTGAAATGTTCACAAACGTACGCTGCATTTCGTACTCTAATATCTTTATATTTCATATTGTTTCACACACCAAAACTTTATATACGCATACATACATATATATATATATATATATATATATATATATATATATATATATATATATATATATGTGTGTGTGTGTGTGTGTGTGTGTGTGTGTGAGTGTGTGTGTGTGTATATACATATATATATATATATATATATATATATATATATATATATATATACGCACACGCACCTCATGACGTGTTGGCGATGGTATGCAGATAGCTGCACACAGCTGCACACACAGTTGCAATCTCCTTCTTTCAGCTGCATATGGCAAGCTACCCACTTGATGCTGCAATAAACGTACAATTACTTATAAAGGTTTTCTTTATGTAGCCATGGCTGAGACTCAAATGGGACTTGAACCTTTCGACCATGAGACACATTTCATGTATTCTTTCGCCATTAACCAGCGCTTCTATCCTTTATGGAGACAACGAACCACAGGGATGGATAAGGAAAGAGATTATCCGTTTATCGTCAAGAAATGATGCGTGACTCGGGTCCGTATTGGTCCGTAACGCATTGACTATGTACCTCTGGGGTATGGAGCCGATAGGGTTATGTAATGGTCAAAATCCCCCCCATTCAAGTCCCAAGACAGTTTCCCTCCCCATTCCTCCCATTAAGTTACATCACAGGAAACGATATTGCTGAAGTTTGCTTCAAGTTATATATATGTGTATATATATATATATATTTGTTTATTACACAGTACAAAGAAGGAAGGATTTATCACATGCTTTTTATTTGTTTATGAATTAATTTTTATTCATTTCCATTTATTGATTTATCTGTTTATTCATTTATTACACACTGTAAAGAATGAAGGATTTAGTATATGTTTTTATTCGTTTAATAAATTTCTTTATTCATTCTATTTATTCAATAATTTATTCATTTATTTATCTATACGTTTACTTATTCATTTATGTGTCTATTTATTACTCACTGGAAAGAATAAAAGATTTAGTACATGGCAGAGCGAAGAAACAAGTACAAAGCAGCAACGACTGCAACAGCACTGTAGAGGGCGAAACGTTAAATACACTGGATCCCACACTATCCTGCCTTTAGACTCTTCCCTACAGTGAACAAAAAATATTAATAAAAAGGCCCCCAATCCCTTAGTAAAGACTGGGACGATGACGGTGTCCATCCGAAGCCAAGTACGCCGATCAATCTCGACAAAGAGCAATAAAGACTACTCGGACATCAAGGACCTCCCTGGGCCTTGCCAGGCCCAGGGAGACCTCGGGAAGTGCTCCGCCCCAGAAACCAATCGATCAAGAAGTGGAAGAAGAAGAATAAGAAGAAGGAAAAAGAGAATGAAGAAGAAGAAGAAGAAGGAAAAAGAGAATGAAGAATGAGAAGAAGAAGAAGAAGAGAATAAAAAAGAAGGAGAAGAAGAAGAAGAGAATAAAGAATGAGAAGAAGAAGAAGAAGAGAATATAGAATGAGAAGAAGAAGAAGAAGAAGAGAATGGGGATTATGAAGAAAAAGGAGGAGAAAATGAAGTAGGAAAGAAAAAAGACAAGGAAGAAAACGAAATAATATATATTAAGAAAAAGAAGATGGAGAAGAGAAAGCAGAAGATGAAGAAGGGGAGGAGGATGAAGAAGAAAAAGAAGAGGAAGAACAAGAAAAGAAAGAAGAAGAAAATAAGGATGAGGTGGAGGGGGAGCAGAAGGATCTTTTGGACTCGGTGATGAATATTTTGTCCTTCTAAGGACCGGGGGATTTGTTGTGCACTTGAAGAATGATTCATGTTTGAGGTGGTTAAAGTATGTATGTATATGTGTGTGTGTGTGTGTGTGTGTGTGTGTGTGTGTGTGTATGTGAGTTGTGAGTGTGTGTGTGTAATTCTATATATATATATATATATATATATATATATATATATATATATATATATATATATATATATATATATATTTGTTTTGTGGGGGGGCCTCACAGTACTGGGAAAGGGAACGCCCGTAGTACGTTTGCTTGGTACATAGTCCAAAAAAATCTTGTTAACAAGATTACAAATTTCTTAAAGACCCGCAGTGCATGGCTGGACTGCCGGTGGGTAGAGTTTTTTTTTTTTTTTTTCGTCGTACGTACGGCGCCTAAAGTTGAGGTTCTGTGCAGCACCGGCTGCTGGAGCTGTCGCAGCTGCTGCTAGAAACAGCTAGTAACAGCTGCAGAACAAGCACTTTGTCTCGGCATCATCTTTCAAAGTTTTTTGACGATTTTATTCAGCGGAGGGAAGGGACCCCGTGGCCCCGAGTTCACGAAGACGAAGAGGTCCCAATTGGTTCGCGGTGGCTGTTCAAGGTCATTTGGGGGGAATTTGTGGTCCTCGTCATGGATCCATTAGGCCGGCTCTCTCTCCCTCCCTCCCTCTCTTCCTCCCCCACCCCTCTCTCTCTCTCTCTCTCTCTCTCTCTCTCTCTATCTATCTATCTATCTATCTATCTCTATGTCTCTCTCTCTCTCTCCTCTCTCTCTCTTTTTCCTCTCTTTCCTCTCTTTCCTCTCTTTCTCCCTTCTTTCTCTCTCACTCTCTCCAGCCTTATATGTGGGGTCCGCATGTTACATTGGTTTTATGGACTGTAGTTTACCAGTTTGTCAATCCCTATAGACAATATCACGTCCGTATGTTACTTAATCTGCTCGATATGAAGATCCATTGAGGTTCTTTTCCAAATGTCGCCAGGCGATTTCTATTCCACTGAAGAGCCGGACCCTTGGCCAGGATGGGGTCTCGGTCGGTTGAGTCCCTGTTCAAGGGTGCAGGGCATCCACATAGTTGAGTAAAATCGTCTGGCGGCAAAGGAGAATCGATGCGACGCGTTACAGGATTGAGGGTGGTTAATCCTTCCGGTGGAAGGTTTCGTGATCCTACGTCATATATCAGATGCTCGACTCGTGCGTGTCTCGTATCTCGGGGCTAGAGCCCATCATTTCCCGGGGACCAGAGGCCGGGGATCCGGGGACCGCGAGTCCAGGGTGCGTCGAGTCCGGAGGTATTGTCCGTCTCTGGGGTACCGAGAAAGAAGTTTCTGTGACCGTTCGGGGCTGTAGGGTCCGGGGACCTGAGGCCGGGAGTCCGGGGTGTGTGAGGTCCGGAGGCGCCTGTTCCCTCCTCTAAGGTACAGAGAAAGAAGTTTCTGTGACCGTTCGGGGCTGTAGGGTCCGGGGACCTGAGGCCGGGAGTCCGGGGTGTGTAAGGTCCGGAGGCGCCTGTTCCCTCCTCTAAGGTACAGAGAAAGAAGTTTCTGTGACCGTTCGGGGCTGTAGGGTCCGGGGACCTGAGGCCGGGAGTCCGGGGTGTGTAAGGTCCGGAGGCGCCTGTTCCCTCCTCTAAGGTACAGAGAAAGAAGTTTCTGTGACCGTTCGGGGCTGTAGGGTCCGGGGACCTGAGGCCGGGAGTCCGGGGTGTGTGAGGTCCGGAGGCGCCTGTTCCCTCCTCTAAGGTACAGAGAAAGAAGTTTCTGTGGCCATCCGGGGTTTATTTACGAGGCGGAAAGCTTCTGGCCCCGGAATTTCTGGGCGGTTCTGATGGAGACAGCAAAAAGGCCGATGCAGTTTTTTGGGTTCGCTATATTGTTCCTTCTTGATGTTGTCGCAGTTGTTGTTTTATGTCGGTGCTGCTGTGTTGGTTGTTACTTCAGTTGCACAGCAGTTGTGATGTTATAATATTTTGAGTAGTTTGTGGGCGTGGATGTAGTTCTTAGTACAGTTGATATTCCCGGTTGTTATAGTTGTGGTTGACGTATGTTTTGCAGTTTTGATATGTTATTGATAACGTTCTGATAGTTGTTTGTTGTTAGTCTGTGTCATATATATGTTTGTAATGATGCTCATAATAATAATAATAATAATAATAATAATAATGATAATAATAATAATAATAATCATAAAATTATGACTGATAATGAATAACAATGGTAATTACAATAACAACAACAACAACAACAACAACAACAACGACGATGATGATAATTATAATAATTATGATAATAGTAATAATGATAATAATAATGATAATAATAATAATAATAATAAAAAAAAATAATAATAATAATAATAATAATAAACGGCTTATTGAGTTACCAGAGATACAGAAATACACCGACAATGTACAATTTGTATAAATCTAAAAATAATCTATTTTGAGTACATAATGTGCTAGGCGTTATTATCCACAAATGATGTGTTTGTATGCAACCGGGTGTTCAAAGGCCTTATCAGTGATGATGTGTGTGTCTGTATGCGTGTGTGAAATTTTCCATCAGTGTTATTAACCGATGGGGGATAGACTTTGTCTTTGTGGCACGTTTTGTATGTTCCGATTGTGTTTTTGAATAATATTTGTATAGCATCACTATTGGCGATGGTTCCAAATGTCCCTTGGGGGAGTGATATTGTGCTGGAAATGGTGTTACGATTGTGATATCTCTACCTTATCGATGTCGTTTCCTTAGTCGTGGTGGTATATATGTCACAGTTGTGTTGCAGTTTAGCTCTGGTATGTTTTGTGCGATTATGTAACAGTCACCGGGGTATAAGGTTGTAATTACTATTGATCCATGGGCAATAGGTAAAGTAAGTCCAAGAATTATTAAGTTACCGAAGATATGTAATCCTGGCTGGAATAGAAATGATAAAATAAAGAGAATAAAGAGTGAAGAAGAGCTGAAGAAGGATAGAAAGGAGGAAATGAAAAGAAATAAAACAACAGAGGAGGTTATTGTAGTGTTAGGAGAACAGAGCGAAGAGGAAATGAAGAGAAATTAGAAAAAGAGAGAAGGGTGTGTAATGTTAAGAGAGCATAGTCAAGAGAAACCAAAGAAATTAAAACAAAAGACAAGGATTTGTAGTGTTAAAGAGAAGAGAGGGAAGAGGAAACAAAAATAAATTAAAACAAATGATTAGGTTATATAATGCAAGGAGGACAATGGGAAGAGGAAAGGAAGAGAAATTAAAAAAGCAGAGAAGGATGTGTAGTGTAACGAGGACAGAGGGAAGAGGAAACGAAGAAGAATTCAAACAAAAGATAAGAATTTGTAGTGTTAGGAGAACAGAGGAAAGAGGAATTGAAGAGAAACATAAAACAACAGCTAAGTTTATGTAGTGTTATTGATGTGTTCAGTGTTGCTGGGCACGTGCGGTCTGTCACACGGTCATGGTGGTGATGGTGGTGAGCGTGTTGTGCTTGTATTATGTGTGCGCCCGGTGTCAGGTGTTCACACGTCGCGCGTTTGCGGTCACCGCCATCAATCCTATCGTAAGCGTTCCTAATGTGAGATCCTATTCGATTTCTGTGCATGCAAGTGTGTTTTTTTTTTTTTTTTTTTTTTTTTTTTTTTTTTTTTTAAGGGAGTGAGAGGGAGGCTTTGAGGAGGGAGTTGGGGGCGGGGACGGATCGCTACAGGGGAGGGAGAGGGCCGGGAGCGGGGAGGGAGAGGGCGGGACTGAGCAGGAATGGACAAGGAGTGGGTGGGGGAATTGAGGGAGGGAGAGGGTGGAGACTGGAAGGAAAGAGAGGGCGGAGAGATGGAGAGCACAGAGATGAATCTTGGGCGTAGCTGAGCATCCACGCACCACCTGCATCTCACACTCTCACTCACTCACTCACTCACTCACTCACTCACTCATTCTCTCACTCACTCACTCACTCACTCTCTCATTCCTCTTTCCAATTTTCTCTCTCTCTCTCTCTTACACACACACACACACACGCACGCACGCACGCACGCACACACACACACACTCTTTCTACCCGCCACTCTCCCTCTCCCTCTCCTTCCCTCCCCCTCCCAATCCCCGTCTCCCCCCTCCTATTCTGCGTTCCACCGACCATCACCACCCTCAACATAACCACCACCACCACCACCACCGGCTAGACCGGTTTCGCGCCGAGTCATGAGATTGGATTGGATCCCTGAACATCCTTTCAACCCCCCTCAACCCGCCTCAACCCCCTCAACTCCCTCAACCCCCTCAATCCCTTAATCATTTTTATCACTTTTGTTTTTGTCCCTGCCCCTATGCATTAACTTTACCCGTATCCTTTGCCTTTATTCTTACCCATTCTAATGTTTCCACATATATTGTCCCACGTATAAAGTGTCGATTGTTCATGTTTTAAGAGGGACACTCATAACACCCCTACGGATCAGAGGTACGCTGCATTCTTTTGTGATTGAAACCGGGCGGGTCAAAGGCGAGAGAGAGAGAGAGAGAGAGAGAGAGAGAGAGAGAGAGAGAGAGAGAGAGAGGGGGGGGGCGGTTACAGGGGATGAAGGAGAGAGTAAAACCAAATTGGGTAACAGACAAAGACAATCCCTCGACTGGTGCACCTATCACAGGAACGGCTGTCGCGTAGACCACCAAGACCTTTCTTGCATCTTGTTCCTCACTGTCCCCCAACGTTTGCATTTCCTCTCGCGACATTTTCATCGTTTGTGGCTCACTTTATATATTTAATTTTTGGGGACGCACCACAGAATCACTCGGCGTCTTCTATATAGCTTTATAGCGAGTTACGGCACTTAAAGCGCCAATAAAAGTCTTCCCAAAGTCGTTATTACCCTCTTTGTTCCAATGTTGTTATGATCGTGGTAGAGGGTAGTTGTGAAGAAACGAGTGAGAGATGTTTGCAGGAGTGACGTGGTAAAAGTCAGTACATACACGCGAGTCGTACAAGAGTTGATGATGGTGATGATAATGATCATCATGGTGGTGATAGAAGTGATGATGATGATGGTGATGATATGATGATGATGAAGGGTGATGATGAAATGATGATGATGATGAAATGAGGATGATGATGAAATTATGATGATGATGCATGGGAAGAGAACGTGGAGGAAGAGGAAGAGGAGGAGGAGGAAGATAACATATGTATCTCGCATTTTATTCACATCATGAGAATGGTGACGGCCTTCTCACACTCGAACAGGACATTCCGATGTCGAAAGAGCCCTCATTGCCTAAGAACACCTAGCGTAGGCAGTTGCAATACTTCAGTGTCGAAGACCAGTTGAGCGTTGCTATCTATACAATGTAACTATCGAAACCCTTCAAGGAAAATTGACTGATGCAGTGCGTCCACCACGCCTAGATGACCTCACGGTCCTTGTTATACGAATGTACAATAGTACAATGTATTGTACATCGTACTTTGAATAAGGCTCATTAACCCTAGTGAAGAATACAGCTTCCAATTGGATACATGCTCGTCCATAAAAATTGCTATCTGGCAATTATATTTATTTCAGTTAATTATTATTCATTTATACATGTATAGGTATCAGAAATATTATTTTTGTTTTCCAGTATGATCAATTTTCAATAAAACGGGTTTTCCAGTAACATTTCAAAATGGGATGTAATCCTTACTAAAGTTAACCTTTGGAAACTGTAATGTTATAACACATTTGTAAATATACACTACCACTATCGAAGAAATAGTATCAGAAGTACAGGAGATCCGTATATTTCGACTACTATCTGTAGTCCTATTCGATAGTGAGTTTAAATTGTAAGGTTAACCTTCTTAACATGTAGTCTTGCACATATACAAGGAGACGAGGAAGAGGAGGAGGTAGAGGAAGAGGGCGAGGAGGAGGAGGAGGAGGAGCAGGAGGAGGAGAACGATGAAGAAAAAAATGAGGAAATAGGTGACTAGAGAAAACTTGGAAGAGAAGTCTAATAGTGGGGAAGGATCCCCCCACCCCCCAACTATCTCCCCATTATGGGGGAGGGTGGGTGGGAATCATGGAGACCGAGTAAGGAAGTGTAATCGCGGTGGGGGGAAGGGGGGAGGGGAGGTGGGGTGGAGATTTCTGTGTGATAATATACTCATGATAGCTGGTCGCGTTCGAACAGCCACAGATTCCAGTTGAATTGGTGAGGTCATTTTGCCCCGTAAGGATAGTCGTTAGCATGACGCCCGTAATCACAACACCACCGTCATTATCACCATCATTACTACCACCGTAGCCAGTCCTTGACGTCCGCTCTCGGCCCCACCATTAACGCCACTATCACCATCACTATCACCACCACTATCACCATCTCTATCACCACCACTATCACTATCACCACCATTATCACCAACACCATCACCACCACTACCACCATCACTACGACCACCACCATCACTACTACCACCACCATCACTACTACCATCACCACCACCATCACCACTGCCATCATCACTATCACCATCACCACCACATTCACCACCATTCCCACCGCCATCACCACTATCACCATCACCACCAGTTTCCCCATCACCACTATCTTCATCTCTGCCACCTTAACCACTACCACCACCATTCCCACCGCCATCACTGTCTTCGTCGTCGTCGTCGTCGTCCTCATCATCATCATCGTCGTCATCATCATCATCATCATCATCATCATCATCATCATCATCATCATAATCATTACCATCACCACAATCATCATCATCATCATCATCATCATCATCATCATCATCATTACCATCACCACAATCGCCACCATAAACATCATCATCTTCACCATCATTATTATTATTATTGTCACTACCTTATCACCACTTACTATCATCACTATCATCTTCATCATTATCACTAACATCATCATTATTGTCATGATAAGGATCAATTCACATGTCATTCAGTATCACCAAATCATCCCATGCCCCTACCACCACTACTCCTAACACAAACACCACCACCACACCCATCATGGCTACCACCACGGTATCCACCATTACCACTTACATCTCTACCACCTTTTACACCACCACCGTCGTCAGTGGAACTGACACCACTTGCACCATCATTACCACCTATAACTCTACCACCTTTTGCACCACCACCGACGTCAGTGGAACTGACACCACTTGCACCATCATTACCACCTCCATCTCTGCCACCTCTTACACCACCACATTCACCACTGGGACTGCCACACCACCACTCCCACCACTGGTGCACCCTCCGCTATCACCACTATCACCACGTAGCTGCAGCAGGCTCTTCACGACGTCGTCAACGTTGCTCGCCCTGTTCTTTAGGTTAAAGCCTTGGGGTGCCACGGAAATGAAAGAAATCACTTGGCGACAATTTCGGTAATGTAGGGTGTAGCCCCTTCTCTACCGACGGGGTACCACGGAGATGAATAAAATCGCCCGGCACCAGCCTGAATGATAGGAAAAGTGTCACACGGTAAGGAAGGGGTCAGTGTGTGTGTGTGTGTGTGTGTGTGTGTGTGTGTGTGTGTGTGTGTGTGTGTGCGCGCGCGTGTGTGTGCGTGTGTACTTGGAGTACCTAAGGAATATATGGAGTGTAGACATGGAGTGCAACGAACGTATATGGAGGGCTTAGGGAACGAAAACAAGGAGGAGTATAAGGAGATGGAAGATACGAGGACGGTATGGAGTATGGAGGAGAGAAAGGGCGTGGAGTATGCACCAACTCCTCCGGGGTTATGGAGTACAAAAAGTTCGTAAGTGGAAAGTCGGGAGGTACGTATGGAGGGAGCATATTTTTTGTGGAGTTAGAACAAATCATTTCGCGCCAAGATGGGGAGGAGGCTCTGGAGTGTGGAGGTAAGGGCCGGGAGACGTGAGGTGGAGTGAGGGGGAGTGGGGAAGAGGAGTGCGGTTGGAAGGAGGAAGTGTGGAGGCTATAGACTGCAATTACGAAGGAGCTGCCTTGACATTGACAGAACAAAAAGCGCACGAATCGGGGAGGGAGGAGAGGGGGGGGAGGATGACTAGGGAGGGGAAGGGAGAAGACAGAAGGAAGGAAAGAAGGGAAAGAGGGAAGGGGAGAGAGAGGGAGAGGGGGGGATGAGAATTAGGAAGGAGAGGGAGAAGAGATAGGGAGGGAGGGAAGGGGAGAGAGAGAGAGAGGGAGGGAGGAGTAGGGAGGGAAGGGAGAGGAAAGAGGGAGGGAAGGAAGGGAAAGAGGGAAGGAGAGAGAGAGAGCGAGAGGGGGGGAGAGAGAGGAGGGAGAAGGTAGGAAGGAAGGGAAAGAGGGAAGGGGAGAGAGAGAGAGAGAGAGAGAGAGAGAGGGGGGGGAGGGAGGGAGGAGTAGGGAGGAAGAGAAGTAAGGAGGGGAAGGAAAAGAGAGAGTGTGAGAAGGGAGGGAAAGAGGGAAGGGAGGGAAAGAGTGAAGGAGAGAGAGAGTTACGGGAAGGAAGAGAAGGATTTGGCTGGAGTAACAAGGAGGAGGAGGAGGAGGAGCAGGAATACGAAATAAAGGAGAGGGTGTAGAGAACCAAGAAAAGAGAATGAAGAGGGGCGGAGTGAATGGCTATCCTCCTCCTCCTCTTCCTCCTCTTCCTTCTCCTCCTCTTCTTCCTCCTCCTGCTTCTCCCCCTCCTGTTTCTCCTCGTCCTCCTCATTCTCCTCCTATTCTTCTTCGTCTTCCTCCTTCTCTCCCTCCACTTCCCCTTCCTCCCCTCCTCCTCCTCCTCTTGCTTCTCCTCCTCCTACCCATTCCACTCTTATTTCTCCGCGTCCTCCTCCTCTTCTCCCTCCTCTTTCCCTTCTTCTTCCTCCTCTTCCTTTCCCCCTCCTCCTTTTCCTCCTCTTTTTCCTCCTCATACTCATCTTTCTCTTCATACTCGTACTCCTCCTCATCCTCATCCTCATCCTTCTATTCCTCTTCCACCTCTCCCTCCTCCTCCTGCTCCTTCTCCTCCTCCTCCTCCTCCTTGTCGTTCAATCAAGCCGTGGAACCACGAGGAGCATTCCAGCATAGTCTGAAATGATACGCCTGCTACTCGCTTATTACAGTGTGGCGCCCGTACACATTACACCATTACCGACCGCTTCTCTTTCACCAATTGGAACGGAATTAGTACGTTCTCCTTCAGGAGCGGCGGGAGGGGAGGGAGGGGGAAGGGGGAGGGGGGAAGGTGGCAAAGGAAGGGGGACGGGGGGCAAGGGAAGGGGGGACGGGGGAGGGGGCAAGGGGGGAGGGGGGACGACGTCGTCTTTGTGCGTGTCCTTACCCTCCCTCCCCCACCCCCCACTAACGAACCCTTCTAACGCCCCCCCTTCCCCCCGCGCAACACACGCCATTATTTTATTTTTTCTCATTTTCTTCTTCCTCTTCTTCTTCTTCTTTTTTATGTACTTTTTCATTTTCTTTTTTCTTCGTTTTTCTTCTTCGATTTTCGTCTCGTTGTTGTTATCATCATCATCGTCATCATCATCATCATCGTCGTCGTCGTCGTCTTCGTCGTCATCATTTTTTTTTCTTCGCCTTCTTAGTTTTTCTTCTTCACCTGCTGCTTCTTTCATCACTTCCTTGTCCCCGTTGTTCCTTCTTTCTTCCATTTATTTTTTACTTTCCCTTCTTCCTTCGTCTACTTTCTTTCCTCTCTACTTCGTCTCCTTCCTTTCTTCTTTCTTTAATTAATTTTTTTTTCCTCTTCATCTCCTTTTGTCCTTTCCATAATTTTCCTTCTTTCTTTCCTCTTCCCTTCCCCTCCTCCCATTTCTCTTTTTTCTTTCTTTCCATCTTTTTCCTTTTTTTTTTAGTTCCTTTCTCTTCTCTTTCTTTGCTTTTTCCTTCATCTCCTTTCGTTGCATTTCTTTGTTATGTGTAAAGGAAACAAGGTGGAGTAAAGCGGAAGAGGAGCAGGTACAAGAAGAGGAGGAGCAGGTGCAACAAGAAGAGGAGCAGGTACAACAAGAGGGAGAGCAGGTACAAGAGAAGGAGCAGGTGCAACGAGAGGGAGAGTAGGTACAACAAGACGAGGAGCAGATACAATAGAGGAGGAGCAGGTACAACAAGAGTGAGAGCAGGTACAACAAGAGGGAGAGCAGATGCAACAAGAGAAGGAGCAGGAGGTACAAGAAGAGCAGAAGGTACATCAAAAGGGAGAGCAGGTACAAGAGGAGGAATAGCAGGTACAACAAGAGGAGGAGCAGATACAACAAGAGGAATAGAAAGTACAACAAGAGGAGCAGGAGTTACAACAAGATGAGCAGATACAATAAGAGGAATAGAAGGTACAACAAGAGGAGCAGGAGGTACAACAAAAGGGAGAGCAGGTGCAACAAGAGAAGGAGCAGGTACAACAAAAGGATGAGGAGCAGGAGAGGATGAGGGAAGTCGACTACTAAATAGGTCGAGACGGGAGGTGGGGCGGGAGAAGGGGTCTGCCTAATTGTCACTAAATCATCATTACACTGTCCGAAACCGAACAAAACGGGCATAAAATGCCGTGAAACAGCGCTGAATATTCATTTATTTGTTTGTCTACTAATTCGTTTAATTACTTTATTCTATAATTATTTTCTATTAATTTGTTTATTTGTTAATTTGATTATTTTATTTCATTTGTTTGTCTGTCTATTTACTTATTCAGTTACTTTGTTTAATGTATTTATTTTGTTGTTTTTGTTTTTGTTTGTTTTTATTTATTTTATTATTATTATTATTATTATTATTATATTTTTTTATCATTATCATTATATTATTATTATTATTTTCCAAATGTTTACAGTATAGCATTTACCATTCCAGTATTATTTAGGGATTTGTCTATGAAATTAATAAAATCGCCTGCCGGCTACTAGGAAAAGTGCCACCAGGAATGGAAGCCGTTAATTAAGGTAGATTACAACCTCTCGCTACTGAGAGTCTTCCACGGAGATGAATAGAATAGTTTGGCGACAGTTAAAGTGCCAAACGGTATGGAAGGTGTTAAGGAATCTGTGGTTCATCTAAAGGTGAGGACCCTACCCCAGGAGGCGCTGAGTAGCTGTGGCCGAAGTCGTCAACTTTGCCTTAGTATGCGCTTTGGGAATTGTTGGGGCTAGGTCACTGCTGGAAACCGGAGAGGAGTGCGGGATTCGAACCTACGACTAAGCGAATGCGAGACCAGCACGCTTCCGATGACGCCATATGTCGTCCATGTCGTGTTTTTTAATTCAGCAGATGTTTGTAAACTTTAGGATACGAGTGTACAAAAAAAAAAAATATCTTCGAGGTTGGGTGGTGTTGAGCTTCTTTGATAGAGTTGGAATTTCCGACCCAAATGTTAAGAAAAAAAAAATCGGTCAGACAGGATGTCAGCCCCGGCCATATGGACGAACTATAATGAAAAACTTGACCAAACTTTTCTGCAGCACCGGAGTACTTCCATTATGTAGCGTTGTATGGTGTAGCAATTAACGGAAATGTGTGAAAAGGGGCGAAGCTTTTTGGCTCGAATTAATTCGCTCACTTTGTCGCACCATGTCATATACATTGTCAAGGTGTAGAAACGCTTTTTGCAGAGGGTCAAGTCCATAAAATTGCACTTAGGCGGCGGTCGTGCGAAACAATGTGGCACATCGCACGACTATAACGTTCATCTGTGGTTATTACACATGAACATTTTACAAGTTATCGCTCATTTTCTTAACCATTAGCTCAAGGACCATTATTTCATTTTTATCTATTTATTTATTCATTTTTTATTATTATTTCTTGTTGCATGTAGTAGTGGTGAGGAGGCTACCCCAGGAGGCGCTAAGTAGCTGCCTTATGCGCATATACTGATGGGGCAGGAAGGTCACGGGCACAGCTAGGGATCAGATAGGAGTGCGAGACTCGAACCAACAACTAAACGATTACACCACCATCGCACAAGGAGGAGAGAATGAAAGGAATGCGTAAAGGAAGAATGAAAAAGAAGAGGAAAAGGAAGAAGAGGAAGAAAAAGAGGAAGTAGTAAAGGAGGAAAGAACACATGGAGGAGGGGAGGAGATGGAGGGCGCTGAAGGACGAGGAGGAGTACGTGAGCTGAGCAAGACGCCCTTCGTGGAGGACGGCAATGGAGAAGGAGGAGGAGGGGGAGGAGGAGGGAAGTCGTGGAATGGCTGTTACATGATTCTCCTTTTATTCTGGTTAAAGCCAGGTGATTCTGTGTGAGTGTGTGTGTATGTGTATATATATATATATATATATATATATATATATACATACATATTTCTCTTCCCTTTCTCTCTTTCTCCCTCTCTCACACTCTATCTATATATTTATCTGCTTCCTCTCTCTCTAACTATCTATCTATCTATTTATCTCTTCCCTTTCTCTCTTTCTCCCTCTCTCACTCTATTTATCTATATATTTATCTGTTTCCTCTCTCTCTTTCTCTCTCTCTCTCTCTCGCTCTCCCTCTCTCGCTCTCCCTCTCTCACTCTCTCTCTCTCTCTCTCTCTCTCTCTCTCTCTCTCTCTATCTACGATTATGTCTACATCTTCAGAAGGGTCCAATGACAAGAAGAGAACCCGACAGGTTTTACCTGTAGGGATTTTGTCCGACGGTTAGGATTGACAGAGAGGTCACCATGTAACAGCTTCGAGGAAGTAGAAGGGTCGTGTGGGTTGATGGGGGAAAAGCTCTGTGTGTGTGTGTGTTGGGCGTGAGTTGTGGGTGTTTACACCACGCCCGTGGCCTGGGCGGCTGCAAATCGGGTTGCGCAACTTAATCGAGAGGGGAAAGGAGAGAGGGGAAGGGAGAGGAAAGAGGGGAAGGAAGGGAGAGGGTGAGGGGAAGGAAAGAGGAGGAAGGGAGGGTGAAGACTATGGAAGGGGGAAGGGGAGTAAAAGGAAAGGAACGAGAGTAGGGAGAGGAAGGAAAGGTAAAGGGAGGGGAGGGTTGAGCTAGAGAAGTTTGTAGGAGTAGTATGGCTGAGGCTAGCACGGATGTTCGAGTCGTGAAGGCGGAGGGTAAAGGCTTTTGTTCACCACTAAACTCCTCATAACTGGTGAGTTGACTTGAGTGAGCGGCGAGGCGGGGTTTGAGGGAGGGAGGTGGCGAATAGAGGAGGAGGAGGTGGCGAAGAGAGGAGGAGGAGGAGGAGGAGGGAGGACGTGAGGTAGCGGGTGGCACTTGGCCGCTGCAGTGCCAAGAACTTGGTGAGGAGGAGGAGGAGGAAGAGGTGGAGGAATACACATCGAGCTGAAACTTGTGAGAAGAAATGCAAACTCGAGGAGAAGTGGCAGTAAAAGAAAATTTAGAGAGAGAGAGAGAGAGAGAGAGAGAGAGAGAGAGAGAGAGAGAGAGAGGGGGGGGGGAGACGATGGTGGTGGTGGTGGTGATGATGATGATGATGATGACGACGACGATAGTGGTAATGATGATGATGATGATGATGATGATGATGATGATGACGGCGGTTCTTGTGTGATGACTGTGGCGTTAATAATTAACTTTGGTGGATATAATGATGTGATAACACTGACTGACTGTGGCTGTGATAGTTATGATAATCACATCCATTGTTCGGTTATCCCCTTTCCCCTTCCCTTCCCCATCCCCTTCTTCTTCCCCTTTCCTTTTCCCCAACTCTGCCCCATTCCGTTCTTCATCCTCTTTCCCATCCCCTTCCCCTGCTTCCATCTCCTTCCCTCTCTCCTTCACCCTATCCCTTTCCCCATCCCCTTTCCTCTTCTCTTCCCCCCATCTCTCTTCCCCTGCCCCCCTCCCCCTTCCCCTTCCTCCATCTCCCTTCCCCTGCCCCCCTTCCCCCTTCCCCCCTTCCCCCCTTCCCCCCTTCCCCAAAGAGAAAGCCTGTGGGCGTTCCTTCGCGTTGCTTCGGTCTTGTTTCGGTGGTCTGGCCGATCACTATCTGGCATTTGATAATTTGTCGGATAATTGCAGACTCCTCGCCCACACCTCGGGCGCTGCCGCCCACAAGGCAGTGGCCGAGTGCAGGCCGCCTGCAGGCTACAGGACAGGTGCAGGCTTAAGAACGGACCTGATTAAATTTGGTGCAGGTTTGTGGGTTTGCCTTAGATAGAAACTAAGATGGAGGCTTGTTACATGTCGAGACTGGTGTATGATATGTATAGAACCGTATATATGTAATCCAATATAGTATAATGGCTATCTTTATACTAATAGGCTTCTTCCTCCTTATAAGGGAGGTAGCCAGCCAAGACATGCATATGCCTTGACTTCTGGTAGGGTGAATAGACAGAAAGCTGGATCCCTAGTCCCATCACTCCGTCCCACTTCGCCTTTTACGACTCATGGAAATGACTGTGGCTGAATTCTTTCTTCCCCCAACCACAGGGTAAACAAACCACAGGGAATTAATATATGATATATGCTGCAATATAATGTGTGATATGATAATAATATATCGCCGTGGGCTTGATTTATTTGTTTGCTCACTAAAAAAAAAAAAAAAAAAAAATAATCCGCCAACCGTGTAGTCGTTTGATGGAAGAAAATCCTGAAGTTTGAAGTTGCTTCATTAAGGTAAACATGATATCAATATGGAGTAATGTTTGCCAATTAATTATTCTATTCAAATGTACACATTTAGCAGTTGGCGTCTTTGTTTATTTCTTCATTTTGGTTTAATTTGCTCCGTAGCCGATCTCATTATGAAGCCAAATGTCTTTGTTGTAGTCTATTAACGCCGTCGCTAATTAGGAGGCGCCACGGAGTTGAATGAAATTGATTGACACCAAACAGAATAAAATGAAAAAGACAGACAAACTAAAAGAAAAAGTTCAGACAGATTCAAAGGAAAAGTACAAATAGACCAAAAGTACAGACGGACAAAAAAAAAGGAAAAGGACAGACGGACTAAAAGAAAAAGAACAAACAGACTAAAAAGAAAAATTTGAAGCAGACTAAGATCAAATGTAAAGAGAGACTAAAAGAAAAAGTAGACAGACTAAAGAGAAAAGTGCAGAGTAAAGGAGAAAGCCCAGACGAACTAAAAGAAAAAGAACAGACAGACTAAAAGAAAAAGCACAGGCAGACTAAAAGAAAAAGCACAGACAGACGAAAAGAAAAGGACACAGACAAAAAAAAACAACAGACGAACTAAAACAAAGGACAGACTGACCAAAAGAAAAAGTAGGGGGAAAAAAACACAGACCAAAAGAAAAAATACAGACTAAAATAAAAAGGACAGAAAAATTAAAAGAAAAAGTACAAACAGGCCAATAGCACAGCCAGACTAGAATTGAAAGTAGACCGACTAAAAGGAAAAGGACAGACAGACTAAAATAGAAAATAGAGATAGACTAAAAGGAAATAACATACGCCTTGCAATCCTGATACACCCTCAATTACAGGCTAGTTACAAATATTTTACGAGCAGCCTGCTAAACAGGTTACAGGTTGGAGCCCGCAGGCAGTATGTGTTGGCTTACATGTCGAATGCATTGCCTTGTGGAAGATTATTACAGACAATTCTACCGAGTGTATTGACTTGGAAAGGATATATTACAGGCTATACTGCCTAGTGCATTGACTTTGGGAAGGATATTACAGGTCATACTGACGGTCAATTACTTTCATGCAGACCCGTCGTTTCTCTGCAGGCCATGTTCTCTCCACAGCAGGCCCAAGGTGCAGGCCGTGATGACGTCACGCGCCCGCCATCTGACTTAATGAAGTGGGCGTAGGCGTGGGCGGCGGTGGAGGCAGCTAAGGCTACTCAAGTAGTGCTGCTGCTGAGCGTTGAGGCTTTCGGGGCGTTGCTCACATGGGGGGAACGCCTTGTAATCAAAGGGGCGAGGCAGTTGTTGTCTTCGTCCTACCTGGTGTTTGTGTTGCTTCTGTTATGCCACAGCTGCCGCTTCTGCTGTTTGTTGTCGCAGCTACAAAGTCACAGTCTGCAGCTGCCACAAATGCGGTTGTTGTTGTTGTTGTTGTTGTTGTTGTTGTTGTTGTTTTGCTGATGTTTGTCGTCTCCAGCTGTTTTTTTTTTCTTTGTTTTTACTGATAACTTTGTTGTTCTTGGTATTGTTTTCATGTTTGGTTTTGTTGTAGTTGCCTCTTTAATTTTACTTTGTTTTCTATTGTATATTGCTACTTAAGTTGCTGCTATTGACACGTCTTATTGTGTGTTGCAATATTTTTTTTAGTTTCTTATTGTTTCTTGTCTGTTAATGTTGCCTTGTTGTTGCTTTTCTTTTTGTTGCTGTTGTGTATGTGTGTGCGTGTGTGTGTCTGTGTGTGTGTTTGTGTTTGTTTGTGTGTGTGTGTGTTTGTGTGTGTGTGTGTGTGTGTGTGTGTGTTTGTGTGTGTGTGTGTTTGCTGTCACTGTATCTTGCTTTCTCTTTATTTTGTTATGATCACCATCTCATATTTTCAGTGGGTTACGATTACCATTTTATTTTTTCAGACAAAAAAAAATATACACTTCTAGTGGAAGAAGTGTGTTATGTAGGATCCCGTAATAAAGACACTGAAGTTGATGTATGTAGCACTAAAAGTGCTATTTGATGAAGTAGAGAGAGAATTTGGTGGTTTATCTAAGATAAGTACAGAACTATCTCATGCAATATTTAGCTAGTTTTTTTTTTTTAACTAGGATGAATTTAGTGGTAACTAGAACTGTTCTAACTTTGACCCATAAAGAAGTGCAATTGACAGTGATGGGTATGATGTGATGTGTAACTGATGGTGATAAGAATGTGTATGTAATGTGATGTGTAAGTGACAGTGACAATTACATGTATGTTTTGGCTGCCTCTGATGTTTAATCTGCTTAAGTGTACACGGTTTTAGATGTGACGAAGTGAGTTAAGAGCTGATGATGATGCTTGTGCTACCTCACTCCTTTGGCCGTGGCATTAGCTTCTGTTGATGTTGCAAGTGGCATCGAGGTGGCGATGGTGGGCTGTGGAGGAGGTGGGCTGTGGAGGAGGTGGGCTGTGGAGGAGGTGGGCGGCGGCGGGCGGTGGCTGTAGCATCTGCTTACAGTGGAATAGTGTTAGGAGAAATGGGTGTTCGACCCATTAGAGTGCGGTAAAGTGTACAAGAAGATCGACGTTTATAGCGCGGTTAACCGTCGAGACGGATATAACCGTCATAACGGTCGTAACCGTCATAACGGTCGTAATCGCAGTAAACCGTACGGTTAGTGAAATGCCATAATTTCTGAAGAGGGTTCAGACTTGGCATGTCAGAGAAGTAAGACAAAACAGAAGAGTGCAGCTGTGAGGAGGAGGAAGAGGAGGAGGAGGAGGAGGAGGAGGAGGAGGAAGGGGCATAAGAGGGGGAGTCAGAATTGTAGCTGGCGATTGGGGTTAGCGAGGCATTACTTGTGATGAAAAGCATCTGATTATAGCGCTAGGGAGAAAATGGTGTTTAAGATCAATGATGAATATGCAGAGTTGTGGTGCGGAGAATATTTATTTGGTGTCGTAAATGCACCAGTGTGGTGTATAGTAATGGTGGTGGTGGTGTTAGTGGTGGTGAGTATTTGGCAATGGTGGTGTAAAAATGTAATGGACACGGCTGAGTTGGTGAAAAAGATGGTGAAAATGTGATATTAGTGATTTATTGGTTTATTTGGTATAGATCCCAGGATTTAATGACAGGAAGTTAGTGGTTATGATAATCGTGGTGATTGGAGTAATGGTAAACAGGAGAGAGATAGGATCATCCTGAAGAAGATGTGAAGAAGCGGAGGGGCAGTTTGGAACAGAGAGATGCATTGGATTTCTCTCTCTCTCCCCTCTCTCTCTCTCTCTCTCTCTCTCCCTCTCTCTCTCTCTCTCTCTCTCTCTCTCTCTCTCTCTCTCTCTCTCTCTCTCTCTCTCTCTCTCTCTCTCTCTCTCTCTCTCTCTCTCTCTCTCTCTCTCTCTCTCTCTCTCTCTCTCTCTCTCTCTCTCTCTCTCTCTCTCTCTCTCTCTCTCTCTCTCTCTCTCTCTCTCTCTCTCTCTCTCTCTCTCTCTCTCTCTTTCTCTCTCTCTCTCTCTCTTTCTCTCTTTTACTGACTGTTCTAGTGAAGAAGAATTTGGTAAAAATAAGTTGGCAGATGTAGAGCTTAGTGTTGAAGCTGGGGACTTCATTAGTGTGATTTCTCTTGCCAACCACTAAGACAATATACATCCTAGCATTGACCACCACTATGAATAAATTTAGTTACAACACTAAATCTCATGGCACGG
>NC_134815.1:29625159-29645159 GCF_046742065.1 Oratosquilla oratoria
AAAAAAAAAAAAATGGGTTTCTCGTCTCCCACTGCTTTGGAGTAGAATTGTTTTTTTTTTTTTTTTTTTTTTTTTTTTTTTTTTTTTTTTTTTTATGAATGAATAAAGACAAGCTATTCGTAGTGGATCTGAAATGTACTCTTTTCAACTTTGGTACTGTCCGAATTCGTTTATTCGTTTGAAAGGAAGCCTCGCGTAACAAGAAATTTGAAGACAAAAAGTTTTATATTCTTGGGTAAACACATTTGTTGTCCCCAGGGAGTTCCAAGAATTGACTGAAAAGGCGGGTCTAGAGTACAAATGCTTTCAGAGTACAGAGGAGTTACCAAAATAAGATTTGGTATTATGACATATATACATACATACATATATGTATATATATATATATATATATATATATATATATATATATATATATATACATATGTGTATATATATATAATATATATATATATATATATATATATATATATATATATTCTTTTCCTTTGTATGAGATTGAGTGTCAGAGAATGTCGATATCGTCTTGTAAAAATAAGGAACGTAGTAATGATATTTTTCCTTTTATTTCTATTTGTCTTTTTCTTTCTTCTCTTTTATTTTCTTTTTGTTTCGTTTTCGTTTTCCTTCTCTTTTCTCTTATTTTCTGTTCCTTTTCTATTTCTTTTCTTCAATTTTTTTTCTTTTTTTTCGTTCTTGTTTTTTAATTTAATTCCTCTTTTATTTAATTTTCTGTTCATTTCTATTTGATCTTATTTTATTTCATTTTAATCGCAGAATAAAGGAAAAACCCGAGTTGGAGTGGAAATCGTTCTTGTCGACGTCATCTTCGTCGTTGTCGTCAGTTATTGACGATATTGAAGGAATTTCTTTATTACTATTATTATTCTATTACTGTTGGACTGATACTGAATATACTAGAAGGCCATTCGTTGAGCCACATTGTTATTGAAAGCAGGAATTGTCAGTTACAGTCCCTGACAATATAGATGTTTTCATTGAATATTGATCAAGTCATAGTCTTTAGCGACTCTATTCACCTTTGCCTTGTTACTCCTGCAAAATTCTCTAAACCCCCCTGTAACACCATTACACACACGCAGTTGGTAGAGTTCCCGGATGCTATTACAGCGGTCCGGGTTCGAATCCCGCCCAGGGCTGAAATAATTTCAGTATCGCTGCGCTGCGAGTTGTTACTCCAACTCTCGTTGGTGGGAAGTTAGGTGTGCGTATGCGTTTTAGGTCACAGCATTACCCATAGATCGGTCATATATGAGCTCTGAGTTCTCTTTCGGGAGGGAAATAGCTGTTGATCACGAGTCGAACACATGATCCAAGACAATGGTGAATCACACACACACACACACACACACACACACATATGTATGTATTTATTTATACAAATGTATGTATGTGTATTATATATATATATATATATATATATATATATATATATATATATATATATAATGTATATATTATCCTCGGAGGTGGCTCAAGCTAAATGCGTCTGAGCTTGAGGAGGCTTGACAATGAACGGAAGTGATGTCTCTGGGCTAACTGACATCTATTGTTCTCCCGGAGGGCTTCGTCAGCGCTTGCGTCAGCATCTGCCGACTCATTAGCCGGCTTGCTCGTCAGTGCCTACTTGGGTGGCACTCCTGGCCCTTGCGATTGGGCGCCTCCTAATTATTCTTGAGGCCTAATTCGCGGCCCCCTTAGGTCGTCGCCTCCAGTGACCTGACTTGCCTTAATTCCTGACACGTGATTGGTCATCTTGTTTACGGGCAAGAAGGGAGTATATGACCTGAGATTCGAATATGTGGGTTGGAAATGGTGTTAAGACGTGTAAAGCCACGGGGATAGTTTAGTAGCTGCTAGTTCTTCTTGCAAGTTAACTTGCCCGGCAAGTAAGTGTTAACACTAGGATTGTTTAGAGGCAAGTTGACTCACTTTCAGGTGACAATGGGCAAATAGAGGGTTAGTTTACAAGTCGTTAGCACTAGCGGCTACTAAACTAACCCACTGTTAACTAGGTTCAACAGCCATTGCTGGTAATCTGAGGAAGTGCGGGATTCGAACCCGAAACTAAGCGTATGCGAGACCAGCACGCTTCCGATGACGACACCGGTAGAGAGGTAAAAAAAAAAAAAAAAAAAAAAAAAAAAAGTGGAGATCTCAAATTAATTGTATGGCATGAAAGTGTACAGGTTGTAACAAGAGTTCGTTACCTTGCTAGGCGACATCAATGCTATCATGAGTGCATTCGCGTTCTTATAGGATACTTTCAACTTTGGCTCTTCCCACACGTGTCGGTCTCGGCCGATCCCAATTTGCTGAATCAAGATTTCCACGACCGAGCACCGCAGTTCTGGAACCACCAACAATAACAGTTTCCTCTCCCTCTTCCTCCTCTACCTCCTCTTCCTCTTATTCTTCCTACTCCCCTTTCTCTTCCTACTCTTCCTCCTCCTCCTCCTCCACTTTCTATTCCTGCTTGTACTCCTCGTCCTCCTCTTCCTCTTATTCTTCCTACTCTCCTTCCTCTTCCTACTCCTCCTCCTCCTCCTCCTCCTCCACTTCCTTCTATTTTTCTTTGTATTCCTTCTCCACTTCTTTTTATTCCTCCTTGTACTCCTCGTCCTCTTCTTCCTCTTATTGTTCCTACTCTCCTTCCTCCTCTTACTCTTCCTCCTCCTACTCTTCTTCCTCCCCCACTTCCTTCTATTCCTTCTTGTACTCCTCCTCTTCTTCCCTCTATTTCTATTTGTAATCATCGTTTTCCTCTTCCTTATATTCTCCCTACACTGTCTCCTTCCTACTTAAGTACCCTTCCTCTTCCTACTCTGTCTCCTCCTCCTCCTCGACTTCCTTTTATTCTTCGTTGTACTTCTCCACTTCCTTCTATTCCTCCTTGTACTCCTCATCCTCCTCTTCCTCTTATTCTTCTTCCTCCCTTCCTCTTTTCCTCCTCCATTTCCTTCTAGTCCCCCTTGTACTCCTCGTCCTTCTCTTCCACTTATTCTTCTTCCTCCCTTCCTCTTCTCCACCTCCACTTCCTTCTATTCCCCCTTGTACTCCTCGTCCTTCTCTTCCTCTTATTCCTCTTCCTTCCTTTCCTCTTCATCCTCCTCCACTTCCTTCTATCCTTCCTTGTACTCCTCTTCCTCTTATTTTTCCTGCTACCCTTCCTCTTCCTACTCTTCCTCCTCTTCCTCTTATTCTTCCTGCTACCCTTCCTCTTCCTACTCTTCCTCCTCTTCCTCTTATTCTTCCTGCTACCCTTCCTCTTCCTACTCTTCCTCCTCTTCCTCTTATTCTTCCTGCTACCCTTCCTCTTCCTACTCTTCCTCCTCTTCCTCTTATTCTTCCTGCTACCCTTCCTCTTCCTACTCTTCCTCCTCCTCCTCCAGTTACTTCTATTCCTCTTTGTACTTTTCGTCCTCCTCCTCTTCCTCGACTCTTTTGTACCTCTTTCCCTTATGCTTTAACTGTCCTAGGGTAACTTGTGGTTCATGGTGTAAAGAACAAGTTACAATGAATCTCCCAACCGCCAAGAGCCGTGGAAAACTACCTTTCATTAATTTCCGAGTATCTAAGCAACTAGCCCCCCCCCTCCCTCCTCCTCCTCCCATCCCGCTGAGCCCAGCGCCGTCTGGATCGCCCACCGCCTAATTATGGACAATTTAAACCGCTTCTCGCCTAATTCAGGTCCGTTTCGAACCTTTTCGCTACATTTAAAACCCGCCCAGCTCTCAACAGAGCCTTCCTGTGAGTGAGTGGTGGGGAGATAGGCGCACGGGCTCTTTTGCTTGCGGCGCCGCGCGGCTTCGACTTGCGGCACCGCGCGGCCTCGACTTGCGGCGCCGCGAGGTCTCAACTTGCGGCGCCGCGAGGTCTCAACTTGCGGCGCCGCGAGGTCTCAACTTGCGGCGCCGCGCGGTCTCAACTTGCGGCGCCGCGATGCCTCGACTTGCAGCGCCGCCCGGCCTCGACTTCCGGCGCCGCACGGCCTCGACTTGCGGCGCCGCGAGGTCTCGACTTGCGGCGTCTCGCGGCCATGTCTTGCGGCGCCGCGCGGCCCCGACCGCCGCAAGGAGAAAAACCAAAGCGGCGTCTTAGCTCGCCGCGGAAAATGAAATTCTCCTCAAGACCTCGAGTACGAAGAACGCAGAATACCCATCCCCTTTGATGCATATGTTAGCTGGTCTAGTCTAATCTATTCTGTTGGGGTCGGGTCTAATCTGGTCTAGTCCGGTCAGGTCGGGTCTAGTTTTACCTGAACTGGTCTAGTCTGGCCTAGTTTGGCCTAGTCTGATCAGGTCATATCTAGTCTGGTCTGGTCGGGTTTAGTCTGGGGTGGTCTGGTCTGGCATGGTCGGGTTTAGTCTAGCCTGGTCTGGGTTGGGCCTAGTCTGGTTTGGTCTGCTCTGTAAGTCTTCTTATCGGTATACATGACGCCTGTTTTTTATCTTATTCCGCGCCAGCCTGCCTACCTACCCACCACGCCATTATTTTCCATCCCCTTCCCATCCCTCTCCCATCTTTACCCCATCCCCCTCCCATCTTTACCCCATCCCCCTCCCATCCTTACCCCATCACACACCACTCTCCCATCCCACCCTCCCATCCTTACTCCACCCTACCCCATCCTAACCCCATCCCACCCCACCCTCCCATCCTTACCCCATCCCACCCCATTTTTACCTCATCCCATTCCATCCAATGGTGATGATGATGATGATGATGATAATGATGGCGATGACGATGATGATGATGGTGATGATGATAATGATGATGATGATGATGATGATGATGATGATGATGATGGCGACGACGATGATGATGATGATGATGATGGCGACGACGACGACGATGATGATGGCGATGATGATGATGAAACGTTTGGTTTAGATTTCCTATATATTTCTAACCCAATAAGTTTTTCAAACACTCTGTAGTAATCACATATGTTCTTATACACCTGTAACCACAATATTGCAAGCTACAAGTATGTTAATTCACAAGCCCTAACACACGTAGTCTTTGGCTGTCACTGCTTTCTGTCTCCTCCTCCTCCTCCTCATCATCATCATCATCATTATCATCATTACTCATCATCATCATCATCATCATCATCATCACCATGATTATCATCACCATGATTGTCATCATCATCGTCATCATCATCATCATCATCATCATCATCATCATCATCATCATCACCATCACTATCACCATCATCACCATCATCATCAACATCACTATCACCATCAATCATCACTGTAAACCTTACAACGATACCAATTTTAACAGTGAAGTTACAGTGTTGGCCTGTGGTGTAGGCCTACGCACCATTTGACTGCCATTTCCTTCCTGCCTTACTCTCTGACTGCATTGTTTTATCTCTTCGTTGCGACAGCCCCAGGTGCTGATAAATGGCGATATTTGTTAACAGGAGAGGCAAATGTCATCGCTAATGACAATTGCCATTTTCACTACGGTTGCGTGTAATGACTATTGAGTGTGTTGGGATGTTCCAAGTGGCGACAGATAATAGGGACAGTGGTGGCGACAGTTAGCAGGGTGGTGGTGGTGTTCTTAGTGGTGCTGTAGCCAGTGGTGGTGGTGGTGGAGATGGTGGTGATAGTGGTGGAGGTGGTTGTGATGGTGGTGATAGAGGTGGTGGTGATTGTGGTGGTGGTGGAGATGATTGTGATGGTGATAGAGGTGGTGATGATAGTAGTGGTGATAGTGGTGGTGGCAATAGTGATAATGGTAGTGGTAGTTGTGATGGTGGTGGTGGAGATGGTGGTGATAGTGGTGGTGGTGATTGTGATGATGATGGAGGTGGTGGTGATAGTGGTTGTGGATGTGGTTTTAGGACGATGGTGCTTGCAACGGTTCAGTGCTGCTTGTGCAGTGAACTCTTTCCATACGGTGGTAGACTTTAGTGATTGTATTCTGCCTAACTCGGGTCTCCTCCACACGCATTTTCTGTTTGGACAAACGCCTTTGGGCCAGGCGATTCCATTCGGCGGAAGGGGATCTCTAAATCACATTTTTTTTTTTATTAATGACAGAAAAGTTGTTTCAGCTGACGAGTGGACACCAAGATATATAGTTTAATCATTTCTATTTGTTTATTGAATTTTGTTTATTTATTTGTTTTGTTTTTGTTGCCGATTAATTCCACTCCTCGCCTCTCACTATACTCATCATATTCACCATCGTCATCATCACCACCATCGTCATCAACGTTGTCTTCGTCATCATTTTCATCATTTCACTCATCACTGGCAAAGCCAATGCTCTCGTCATCGTCATCATCATCAGCTTCATGGCCGTCATTATCAATTTGCTCGTTGCTTTATACCGTTTGTTATTTCTGGTGTTCCCGCATTATGGGACCGGGGGAGGGGGGAAAGGGAGGAGAGGAGGAGGGGGAGAGGGGAAGGAGGAGAGGAGGAGGGGGAGATGGGAAGGGGGAAGGGGAGAGGAGAGGACGAGGGGGAGAGGGAAGGAGGGAAGAGGGGAAGGAGGGAGAGAGGAAGGGGGAGAAGGGAAGGAGGGAAGAGGGGACGGGAGAAGGAAAGGAGGGAAGAGGGGAAGGGGAAAGAAGGGAAGGGGCAAGAAGGGAAGGGAGGTAGAGGGGGAAGGGAAGAGGGGGAGGGCATGCAGTAGGCAGAATGACCAAATCTGTTGCGAAAAGAGTTATACTGTAATTACAGCTGGCCTTGTTTGCTTGTTAACGTGATTGGCACAAACCGTACCACCACCTCTTACACCCGTGACATCACTACCACCACCAATGTGCTGGCGACTATCACCACCACTGTCATCACCAAAGGATTACAAAGGCGGAGCATGCCGACAGGAGACCTTTTGGTCCATATCTAGGTCGGATGCGAAAAAAATCATAATAATAATAAAATAATAAATAAAAACTATAATAATGTAGATAACAAATAAAATACATAAATAAATGCATAGGTATAGTTAAATAATAAACAAACAGGTAAATAGTAAATAATAATAAATTAACATATAACTAATAATAAATTAAAATCAGACAGACAAATGATAACAAAACAAAAACAATATAAAATAAATTATAATCATTACAGCATCTTGCTTAGGTGTTTATCTAAATGATTCCTCCACCACCCCCCTCCGTTATTGTTATTGCTGTCACTGTCAACATCATTATCACCATCATCTCCATTATCACCACCGCCATACCATCATCACTATCATTGTCATCATCACCACTTCCATCATCACTAACATTGGGGTGAGAGAAGGGTTTGCCCTTGAGATGGGAAATATCGTTTATATTAAGTCATGAACAAATATGTAATCGTAATTGAGGTCTCGTTTAAAATGGAAAAAAGTAGCTTCTGCTTATTTTCCTTTTCTTCTTCTTCTTCTTCTTTCTACCTTCTCGCCTTTCTCCTCCTCCTCCTCCTCCTCCTCCTCCTCCTTTTCCTCCTCCTCCTTTTCCTCCTCTTCCTCCTTTTCCTCCTCCTCCTCCTCCTCCTCTTCTTCCCCTTCCTTCTCTTTAATTCTCCTCATCCTCTTTCTCTTCCTTTTCCTCCGTTTCTACTTTCTCCTTCTCCTCCCCCTTTCCTCCTTATTCTTCCTATCCTCTTTCTTTTCCCCCTTTTTTATTTTCCTCTTTTTCCCTCCTCATCTTCCTGCTTCTTTTTCTTTTTCTCTTTCTCCTCCTCCTCGTGCTCCTCCTCCTCCTCGCCCTTCTCCTCCTCCTTTTTATCGTACTTATCTTTCTCCTCCTCCATCTTCTTTCTCCTTTTTATAATGCACCTCCTTATCTTCATCCCTTTCTCCTTCTCCTCTTCTTCCTCTTCCTCCTCCTCCACTTCCTTCCCTTCTCCTCCATCTTCTTTCTCCTCTTCATCATCATCCACTTCCTCATATTCATCCTCCTTCTCCTTCTCTTCCTCCTCTTCCACTTCCTCCTCTTCCTCCTCCTCCACTTCCTCCTCCTCTTCCTTCCCCTCCTTCTACTCCTCCTCCTCTTCCTCCTCCTCCTTTTCCTTCTTCTCCTCCCTAGCCTCCACCCTCTACTCCTCCTGCCCTCCATTTTCTTCTTCTTCTCCCTCTCCACGTCTGCAGGGAAAAGAGATTAAGTTAGCTTGATCTATTTTCCCTGGGTCGGTTGCCCGCCCGTGACCTAACCTGGCCCCGTTTTGCATTTAACCCCTTCAACAAGGTGACCTACTTTACTGTCTTTATTCTAGCTAAGGACAGGCGATGGGATGCTGCTGTGATGGAAAGGCATATTTTGCAAAGCCTCGGGATAGGTTGGAGCCTCTTTAGGTTGAAACTTACATTCACGGCTACATAAATATCACCCTTACTTAGCGCGAATAGATTTAATAAAGAGCGTCACTGTATTGAGGGGTGGTGCATTTTGACATGTATAATGCTGCTGTATCCAGATACATAAATATTACTGAATTTATTTGTTAATGAGACGGAAAATGCGTTTGGCAGGAGATATGAACAAAGCTTTGGCTTTGCACATTTATCCGTATGGAAATTGTGTGGACGAACTACCTCCTCCTCCTCCTCCTCCTCTTCCTCCTCCTCCTCCTCCTCTTCCATCTCTTCCTCCTCCTCCTCCTCCTCCTCCTACACCCTCCTCTTCCTTCCTCCTCCCTCCTTCCTCCTCCTCCTCCTCTTCCTCCTCCTCCTCCTCCTCCTCTTCCATCTCTTCCTCCTCCTCCTCCTCCTCCTACACCCTCCTCTTCCTTCCTCCTCCCTCCTTCCTCCTCCTAATCCTCCTCTTCTTCCTCCCACTCCACTCCCTCCCATCCCTTCATATGATGTTCCTGTGTTCCATAATGGAGTGTGATACATATCCCACTAACAAGTCTAAACCTTTATATTCATATGTTCGTTCATGTATACATTCATGCATGAATGCATGAAGCAGTTTTACATGTACACCTTCATACACACGTATGTGCACATACATATGTACACATAGATATATACGTGAATATAAGCATATATGCAATCTTGCAGGCGTATGTGCATGTAGGATACATGCACATATAATATATTTGTGCATGGGAAAGTGCATGTATGCATACAGCTATATTTTTACGCACACACACACACACACACACACACACACACACACACACACACACACACACATGTATTCACGTGAATTTCAGAAGTAACCATGTATTGAGCGCTGAAACAAAGAAGAAGAAGAAGAAGAAGAAGGGAACGAAGAATGATAATAAGAAGATAGGGATGACAAATGGTAAGGGACAAGGAACTGGCTGGTGTAGGCTTTATGGTCTCTCGCAGTCTCATCCATTCTTATATTCTTATGTTATGTTCTCATGGTGGGATGAACACAGAAACTCGTCATCATTACAAAGACCTCAAACTTCCCTTCTTCAGGAGAGGAAGATTTTTTTCTTTCTTTTTGGAACCGTAAAACCCATTTCTGTCGCGAACTTGATCGAACATGTTGTGAATTGTTCGGGCTGTGAAGAGAGGGTGTTTGCACGGGAGCTTGCTAGGAGAGGCCGTGGGGGGTGGAGGGGGGTTTACCGGCGCCGGCATGTGAGTGAAACAGCGCTCCCCGGCGTACGATGGCCCCAATTGATGATGATGGAGGAGAGTTGAATGAGCCGGAGAACCGGGGGGAAGTCTTGGTCATGGCTAAGAATGATGCAAACGAGGAACAGAATTCAATCTGCAAATAGAGGAAATCCGTCACGAGGAACAATGCCTGAATGCAGGCTTCTCTCCTCCCCCCACCCTGTCCCCCTTTTCCCCCCTTCCCTTCCCCCCTCTCCCCCTCTCCCCCACCTTACCCCGAAATGCAAAATTGCATGTTGGCGGCTCCCTCCCATTACAGTTACTTACTGGCTGGCGGCACGACATACATAAACACACACCGGAAAGGGACGGGACGGGGCGGGACGAAAGGAGGGGGAGCCTAGTGTGTGTGTGTGTGTGTGTGTGTGTGTGTGTGTGTGTGTAGTTATATGCATACATGTATGTTTGCTTTTCCTCTTCCTCTCCCTCCATATCATTCACCCTTACCCCCCCCGACCCTGCCCTCTTCTTTCCCCTCTCCCATTTTCTTTCCCCCTCTCCTCTCTCCCTTCCCCTCTCCCCTTTCCTCATTCCTTCCTTGTCCCCTCACCTGTTCCCTCCCTACTACCGTCTCCTTCCCTCTCTCCCTCTCTCTGTCCCCCCCCCACCCTATCTACCTTTCCATTTTTATATCTTTCCTTCGTAACCTGACGGAAACACAGACCAGAGCTGGTAATCCCAAAGATTCAATTTTGTCACATTCATTTGGGCAAGTTTGGGGGCTCGGAGCGAAAAGTCTTTATCGTGAGCGACATCATTGTACAGGGATCGCTCGGGTCTTTGGAAAGGTCTCTGGAAGACTCTGGAAAGGTCTCTGGAACGAAGAAGGCCTCGTCTTTGCCAAGCTGCTCCTCCTCCTCTTCCGTCTTTGCTTTTTTACGTCGAAGTCATTTTAGTCATATTTTCGATTCTTCTTTCTCCTCCGTTTCTGTTTTTTTTTTTTTTCGTCTCGTTTATCCTCTTGCCTCCTCCTCCTTTTTCTTATTCGTTTTCTATATGTTTTTTGTCTTTTGTCTTTTACTCTTTTTGCCTCCTCGTACTCACCTTGTTCACCTTACTCGTCATCTTACTTTTTTTTTTTTTTTTTTTTTTTTTTTTACCAAGTCGAGCGGAAAATGAAATCAGGGTCGGAGAAAGATTGATGGGCGCGGTACGTAATAAAGCCAAAATTTTCATACGACGAGAAGAAACTGGCGCCCAGCATCTAAGACGAGAAATACAATGAACCATCCAGAATTTTGCGTTTGTCCTCTTGTGACGTCCATATTTTCTTCTCTTTTTTCTTTTTTTTTTCTTTCTTCTTCTTCTCCGTCTCGGGCCGGTTATGAAGAAGCAGATGTGGGTGGTAGCTGTTGACAGGAATTAAGATTTTTTTTTTTTTTCATGGAAGGCAACATTTTTTGAGTAAAGGAATTTCCTGTGTGTGTGTGTGTGTGTGTGTGTGTGTGTGTGTGTGTGTGTGTGTGTGTGTGTGTGTGTGTGTGTGTATGTGTGTAAAGTAAAAAGATCTAAGGCAAGATACTTGAGCTACTTCTTCGCTACAATCGATCGATTGAGAGAAAGAAGGAGATGGAAGGAGAAGCTTTTGGTCTGGAATCGACATAAGCCACGGAGACGAATAAGATCACTTGACGGCAATCAGTAAGGAAGAAGGTCATTGAGAGGAGAATTAGTCCTTGCCAGTTCCTCCTCCTCCTCTTCCTCCTCCTCCTTTCTACTCCTACCTTCCTTCTCCTCCTTCCTACTCCTCCTCTCTTTCCCTTGTTCCTCCTCCTCTCTCCTTCTCCTCTCTCCTCCCTCCTTCCTCCTCCCTCCTCCTCCTTCTCCTCCTCCTCCTACTCCTCCTCCTCCTCCTACTCCTCCTCCTCCTACTCCTCCTCCTCACCTCCGTTTCTCCTCTCTCCCCCTTCTTCCTCATCCTCTCTCATTCTCCTCTCTCCTCTCTCTTTCCTCCTCTATCATCCTCTCTCATCCTCTCTCATCCCTTTCTCCTCCCTCCTCATCTTCCTCCTCCTCCTCCTCCTCCTCCTCTCTTCTGCCTTCTTTCTCCTTTCTCTTTCTCTCTCCTCCCGCCTTCTTTCTCCTCTCTCCTCCCTCCTCTTGTACCTCCTCCTCTACCTCCTCCTCTCTCCTCCATTCCTCTTCTTTCCTCCCTTCTTTCTCCACTCTCCTCCCTCCTCCTCTCTCCTCCTGCTCCTCCTCCTCCTCTTCTCCTCCTCCTCCTCTTCTCCTCTTCCTCCATCTTCTGCTTTAAAACCCCATTGCTATCGAGCGAAGGGGGCGCCCGCAGGTGAATGGAATTGTGTTGGTGGCAGAGGGAGCATAAGGAGCGAGGAGCACCCGGTAGGAAAAGGTCTCGAGGATATGACTTACGGAGGCGCTGCTGAAAGAATCAGTGAAGAAGAAGAAGGAGAAGAAGAAGAAGAACAACAACAACAACAAGAACAAGAACAAGAAGAAGGAGAAGGAGAAGAACACGAAGAAAAAACAAAAAAGAAAAAGAAGAAGAAAAACAAAGGAGAAGAAAAAACAAAGAAGAAGAAGAAAGGAACGAAGAAGAAGAAGAAGAAGAAGAAGAAAACAAAGAAAAAGAAGGGGGAAACGAAGGAAAAGAAGAAGACGACCGTGGACGATTTTTGAGTGAGTTAAGAAGAAGCAAACTCAGGTTAGATTTTTCAGAGAGTGTGGCTAACTCTTTAGAATTGTTTATGGCCAAGATCAGGTGATTTTATTCAACAAGGGGACGGACACGGGACGAAACGAAGTCTTGGATGGTCGAGACCCACTTCGTTGTGAGTTCTGACTTCTGCTGAACAAAAAGAAGAACATTTGCTCGAACAAAAGAACAAGGACGCACATCAATGTTCAAGAGGTCAACCATAGAACGGAGAATACTTATTTTGCACGAAGTGCTATGAAGGTAGCTGTATACTAAGGAAAAGGTTAGATATACTTGCAATGGCAGAGGAAGAAAGAGGAGATATGGAGAAAGTGAGAAAAGTGACAACTTGTTAAATAAAAGAGAGATGAAAAGAACAGATTTTTTTTTTTTTTTTTTTTTTTTTGAGGGAAGGAGGGGAAGTTTCCAAAGGGAAAAGGAAAACGTTACAAGCTTCTGACTCGCAAGACAGTTCTTCAGGAAAGAAAAGGTCACAAGGAGGTTGCACGGAGAGTCTGCAGAGGTGATAGTTTGTCGAGGGGAGTAAGGCTTTGTGGAGGGGGAAGGGAGGTGGGGGGGAGGCACCTTGCTTCCAAGAGACTTTGGTTATATCAGCATTTCTTGTCGACCTGAAGAAAAACACAGAAACGTTTTGCTTGCAAGGGAGAGTGTAAAAGTCTTTGAGTGTGTAAGTATTTCACGTGGACCGGAGGAAAAGAACAGAACGTCTTGCTTGCAAGAAAGTAAAAAGAATTTTTTGTTCCTGAGTTGAAAGAAAGGCACGAGAGTTTTGTCTTGTTGGTGGTCATTAAATATTGAATTATTTGTTTTCAAAAGGAATTTTTGAAGGAAAACAAGTCGGACTTCTATGAACTGATATCCAGATGAACCAGATTTAGGACAGAGAGAGAGAGAGAGAGAGTCAGTTAATCAGGCAGGCAGGCAGGTAGACAAGCAGGTGTTTTGTCTTTCAGTCGGTCTGTCTGTATACCTATCTGTCTCTCTGTCTCTGTCTATGTGTCTGTCCATCATTGGACGCGTGGATGAGAGTCTAGAACCTGAAGACCATATGTTGGATCTTGATGAAAACTGAGGTTTCTAATTTGCAAAAGATACTGAGGAGGCAGTGAACTGCCGAAGAAAGGACACGGAACAACTCAAGAGACAACACAGACCCCAGTTGTCTTCGGAAGAAAAAAACACAGGTGCTTGGAGAATGTTGTTGTCATGGGCTGTATTTCACCAGCGCTTCTGTTCTCGTGATAAGAGTGGATAAAGAAAGGGACAAGGGAGCTCCTGGGTTGCAGAAGAGTCTGCAAGAGAAGAATTGATGGGCTGTTGAAGATAAGGACTGGGACAGAGGTAGGACGACTCAGTTGGCAAGAGCTAGGGCGTGTGTCAGGGAACTGGACATCTCCGTCAAAACTCTCCTCCCCTCCCCTCTCCCTCCCTCTCCCCTCTCTCCCTCGTCCTTCAGCCTCCACGACCACGAAGAATCGTCGAGACTCTTCCTTATCTTAATGCTCTTTTGAAATTTGATGCACGACCTCCCCTCCCGCAGATTCTTATCTCCGTTTTGATTCAGGTGGTGTTTTCGCCCCGGTTGAGTAAACGCGCCGCGTTCACAGATAACGATAACACTTTAAGCCCACCTCCCCCCCCCCCTTTGATTTTTTTTTTTTTTTTTTTTTTTTTTTTTTTTTTTTTTTTTTTTTTTTTTTTTTTTTTTTTTTTTTTTTTTTTTTTTTTTTTTTTTTTAGGGGTCGAAGAGGAGGAGGTCGGCACAACCTTTCTTACCATTACTCCTCGGAAACTAAGGAGAATGGCTCTCGCGTTAGTCACCCTCCATGTTAGGCTCGCCGATGTTTGTTTTCTTGAGAACGAATATGGTCCTCCTCTCTGACGCCTCAAGGACGCTTCGCCGCGCCCACAAACGCGCGTGCGCACGCAAACGCACAGGCACGTCCGTGTATATGTACAAGTGATTACACAAGCATACACGTATATGTACATACAAATGTACACATGCATTCACGTGCATGCACATGTATACGCATACAAGCACATGCACACATATACATGCGTGTATGCGTATGTATACACATACATACACATACAAACCTACAAATGCATACACATACAGCCGTCCACAAATATAAACGTGCATACACATACAAACGTACACGTGCATACACATAAACATACACATGTAAACACGTACATACACATAACGTACATATGTATACATGTGTACATACATAGGAACGTACACATGTATACACGTGCGCGAGTTCCAGTTCCGCTCAGGGACGAAAATTTTAGCATCGCTTCACTGCGAGTCGGCGCCTCTGGTGGGGAAGGAGTTGTGTGTGTGTGTGTGTGTGTGTGTGTGTGTGTGTGTGTGTCTGTCTATGTGTGTGTGTGTGTGTGTGTACGCGCGTACGTGTGTGCAAGGTTAAAATATTTCCCATAGATTGGGTCATATATGAGCGCTGAGCTCTCATCCGGGAGAGTAACAGCTGTCGATCACGAGTCCAACACATGTACATGTGATCCCACAAAAATGTGTACGTATGCACACACACACACACACACACACACACACACACACACACACACACACACACACACACACACACACACACACACACACACACACACACACACACATGGTGAGACCCGAATGGATTGTAGATTATTCTGCTCTCCTTCCCTGAGGATGTTCTTCGTCATTTTAATGGAGCTGTTTAATCCAGGGAACTGTGTTCCTCGTCCCAGACGCACGAAGAGAGATGGAGAGAGAGAGAGAGAGAGAGAGAGAGAGAGAGAGAGAGAGAGAGAGAGAGAGAGGGGGGGGGGAGAGAAAGAAAAAGGAGGGTTCTGAATCTCTGGATATCTTTTATCTCTCTCTTTCTCTCTTTCTCTTTTCTCTCTTCTCTAGCTCCCACTCCATCATTCTCGCTTTGTCACCTTTTCTTTCTTTCACCCATTATTTCTATATTCCTCCTTTCTCTTTTCGTCTCCTCTTTGTCTCTCTTCATTCCCTCCTCCTCTTTGTGTTCATCGTACTCTTTCTCGTATTCCTCGTAATCTTTCTCATCATCTCCGCTCTTCATATTTTTCTTCCTCCTCTTTCTCCTCCTCCTCCTCTTCTTTCTTCGCCTCCTCTTTCTCCGTTTCCTCCTCCTCTTCCTCTCTTCTTTTCCTCATCTTTCTCCGTTTTCTCCTCCTCCTCCTCTTTCTTCTACTCCTCTTTCTCCGTTTCCCCCTCCTCCTCTTTCTCCGTTTCCTCCTCTGTCTTCTCCTCTTTCTCAGTTTCCTCCTCCTCTTCCACCTTCTCCTCCTCTTCTTCCTCCCTTCCTCCTCTTCCTCCCCTCCTACTCCTCCTCAACCTCCTCCTACTCCTCCTCCTCCACCTCCTCTTTCTCCTCCACCCCCCTCCTCTTTCTCGTACCATTTTATCTCTTAATCTTTCTACGCCCCCGACACCTATTACTCCTCATGTTCCCTCTCCCTTTCTACTTCGCCTCCATCCCTCCATATCCTCCTTCTCCATCTCATCCTCCATCTGTTTGACGTGAGCTTCAACAACCCAGAGATGACCCATTCCGACACAGTGCACACAGCCCTCCACTCAACGTCGCCTCTAGGCTCCTGGTCTACCTCCAGCCTCACCTCCATCCTCCTCTTCCTCCTCTTCCTCCTCCTCCTCCTCCTGCACCTCCTACTCCTCCTCGTCCTCCTCCTCCTCCTCCATCTCCTCCTCCTCCTCCTTCTCCTCCTCGTCCTCCTCCTCCTCCTCCTCCTCCATCTCCTCCTCCTCCTCCATCTCCTCCTCCTCCTCCTTCTCCTCCTCTATCTCCTCCTCCTCTTCCTCCTCTTCCTCCTCCTCCTTCTCCTCCTCCTACCCTTCTACAAATGGTACTCGTCGTTCTAATCCTCATTCACTCCTTTCTCCATTTCGTTCTTCTCGCTCTTTTCGTTCTCCCTTTTTTGCTCTCATCTTCCTACTTCTCCTCCTCCTCTTCCTACTCCTCTTCCTCCTCCTCCTCCTCTCTCCTCCTCGTCCTCCTCCCCTCCTCCTCTTTCTCCTCCTCCTCCCTCTCCTTCTCCTCCTTCTCTTTGTCGTCCTCGTCCTCCTCCTCCTCCTCATCCTTATTCTCATCCTTATCCTCTTCCTTCTCCTCCTCCTCCTCCTCCTCCTCTTCGTCTTCCTCCTCCTCGTTCTCGTCCTCCTCCTCTTCCTCCTACTCCACATACATCCTCTTCACCCATCTTAGAAATGCCGCCATTGCTTTAATGACCCTTCCATGTTCTGAATTCTGACCCGCACCGGTTGACCCGCACATCCACACCGCCTTTGGTCCATATCCACCCAGTTCCGTCTACCTCAGACACTCCCCCCTCCCCCCTCTCCCCCCTCTCCCCCTCCCCCTCTCCCCAATGTCTTCATTAAACCGTTTGATGTTTGTTTTCGATTTTTTCTTTATTTAATTTCTATTTCGGTTTTTCTTTCTTTTTCTTTCCTACCACCCCGTGATTTCATCTCATGGTTCGAATCCTGCAATTCTCTCCGAGTCTCAGCAGTGACTGTTACCTGCGCATTGGGTAAAGATGACGGCTTCGGCCGCAGTTACTCAGCGCCTCCTAGCGTAGGATCCTCACGATGTCGAGCTATTGGCAGCCCACGGAAGGCCTCGCTTAAGAATCTTCTCCTTTGCCTCCTCTTTGTGATCCTCGTAGTCTTCTTCGTACTCTTCCCAATTCTTCTTACTACCTTACCTCCTCCTCTTCCTCCTACTCTTTCTCTTCCTCCTCCTCCTCTTCATCTTTCTCCTCTACCTCTTCCTCCTCTTCATATTTCTCCTCATTCTCTTTCTCCTCTATCTCTTTCTCTTCCTCATTTTTCATCTTCCTCCTATTTCTCCTCTTCCTCTTATCTCCTCTTCCTCCTCCTCTTTATCATCTTCTTTTTCTCTTCTCCTCTTCCTCCTCCTCTTTCTCTTCCTCTTTTTCATCTTTCTTTTCTCCTCTTCATTTCTCCTTTTCTTCCTCCTCTCTCTCTTCTTCCTCTTTTTTATTTTCCTCCTCTTTTTCATCTTCCTCCTCTTTTTATCATCATCCTTTTCTCCTCTTCCTCCTCTCTTCCTCCTCTTTCTCCTCTTCTTTTCTCCTGTTCCTCCTCCTCTCTTCCTCCTCTTATTCATCTTCCTACACTTTCTCCTCATCCTCTTTTTCTCCTCTTCCTCATCAGAAGAACGAAAAATACTTCACTGGTTCCTACAACAAAGGAGAGATTATTTTTAAATCTCCGACTTTGTTCCTGAATAAGTCCAACAACTTATAATCAGCAAAACTGTCTCCTTCCTGTATTACAGACTCCTTAGCTCTTTCGAGGAAAGGGAAGGTGTGTTGGCGTGTTTGGTTGCCACAGAGATGAGCAGAAGAAGACTTGTCACCTGGTATGGAAATGGTTAATTGAAATGAATTATGATATCACCCCTCTTGAAGCCGCCATGTAATAGTCCAGCAGCACAAAAAGAAAAAAAAAAAATGTCACACAATACGGACGGGGTTGAAAATACAAACATACTAGTTGCAGAAAGAACTTCAGTTGCTTTGGCATTAACGCATGGATGGCGCGTGTGCAGTAGCAAGAGCAGAAGGAGGAGGCGGAGGAAGAGGAGGAGGAGGAGGAGGAGGAGGTGGAGGAGGAGCAACTGGCGAGGTATAATTTTCCTCTCGGATGACCCGAACCAAAGTTCGGCGGCAGGTCATCTTGGGTCGTATCGTTTATCTTCTTGCAACCGACGGGAGACCGTGTCGCGGTTGGCTCGATCTCGGCTCTGCAGGTGGCGGCGGCGGCGGCGGTGGCGTGGGCGGCGATGGTGGCGTGGGCGGCGATGGTGATCTTGGCTCTGCAGGTGGAGGCGTCAGTGGAGATGGTGGTGGTGGTAGTAGTGATGGTGGTGGTTGTGGTGGTGATTCTTATGGTGGTGATTGTGGTATGGCGGTGTTGGTAGTGGTGGTGGATATGTTGAGTTGTAGTAGTTTTGGTAGTTATGATGATGATCGTGATGATGGTGGTGGATATGCTTTTGGTGGTGATAGTTGTGGTGATAGTGGTGTATATGCTTTTGGTTGTGGCTGTGGTTGTGGTGATAGTGGTGAATATGCTTTTGGTAGTTGTTGTGGTTGTGGTGATGGTGGTGGATATCGTTTTGGTGGTGATAGTTTTGGTGGTGGTGGTGGATGTGTTTTTGGTGGTGATAGCATTTGGTCCTTCCTCTGAGGTGCATAAATGTTTGAGCAACTCCTGACATTATGTTCCTCCTCTTCTCCTTCGTCGTTTTCCATAGAAGGCGACCCTCACTTTACCCTCTTTAATAAATGGTCACTGCCTCAACCTTGCCCCCTCTCCTCTGTCTCTTACTCCACTCTCCCTCCACCTTCTTCTCCACTTTACCTCCACGCCCTCCTTCATCTTCTATACAATCACTTCCTCCTCCTCCTCCTCCTCCTCCTCCTCCTCCTCTTGCATCTCTTCCTCCTGCTCTTCAGCTTCATCCCCATCCTGCACCTCCATCTCCCCTCTCTTTCTCCTCTTCTTTATCTTCTTCCTCTTTTTCTTCCTTCTCCTTCACCAGCCGATCCTCTTTCTGATTCACCTTTTTTCCTTCTTCTGTTGATTCTCCTCCTCTTCCTCCTCCCCCAACGCATGATGATGATGGTCATCATCATCAATATCCTCAATATCATCATCATCATCAATATCCTCAATATCATCATCATCATCATCATCATCATAATTATCATCATTATCATCATTATCATCATCATCACCATCATCGTCATCATCACCCTTATCATCACCCTCATCATGACCCTCATCATCACCCTCATCCTTATTCTCTTCTTACTTTCTCCCACTCATCATCCTACTCATCCTCTTCCTCCTCATCCACACAGAGACTTCATCTCACTGGATGACATCCATTGCCCCCGCGTCTCCAGAGAGACCGAATCGGCGATGAGGTTTGGTTTGTGGTTTGACAGTCATGACAGTCGTTACTCTCTTCACTTTACTGTTGCGGTTCTCGGGCGAACCTTTTCCCCCTCCTGGCGTGGTAAAGAGTGAGGAGAAAAAGCTGAGGAAGGGAAAACTCGGGGGCGGATGGTCTGAGGCACAGAAGCTATCAACCTTTGTCGCTTATTCCTCTTGGAGTCGGTGAGCTGTCTTGGGGTTCTTCGGTTGTGAGACAATAAAGACGAAGGAAACTCAACCATGACGGTAACGTTGGTTCAACCTTCCTTTCTCTCACTACCCCACCTCCACCCCCTCCACCTCTCACCATCCACCTCCACCCTCCTCCACACCGCTCCCAACCACCTCTACGCCTCTACTTAATTTCCCACGTAAGAAATCGACAAGGAACATCTGGCTGGACTTTCACGTCGATGAAGAACTTGACTTGGGTCAGAGGAGTAGGGGAAGGGGGAGGGGAGAGGGAAAGGGGGGAGGGGAGAGGGAAAGGGGGGAGGGAGAGAGATAGATAGCCAGACGAAAAGGTCGATCAAAATGGACATCGTTGAAGTCGAAGGAAAGAGAGCATTGTATACATCAACCACCAATTGAGCCCCTACCCTTTGCTAACTTATTCACAAAGGTAGCCTTCCTCGGAGCAGTATCGAGTTG
>NC_134815.1:29647659-29687659 GCF_046742065.1 Oratosquilla oratoria
CTGGTAAGTCGAGTTGCCAATGATTGCAAGAGGATTTCCTTCGCCCTGGAGAACCAATTTTTTTTTTCTTTTAGAGAAATGTCATGACGAAATGCTATTCGAAAATTATTTATTTGACTGCGAAAAACATTCTGGTTCATCTCCCAGCCACGTATTTTTTCACGAGTGTCTTGCTGCACATTTAACTGAACAGTTTTGCTATTGTTGTTGTTGCTGTCGTCGTTGTTGTCCCGGAAGAATGACAGCAATTAGAGAGGGAGTTTACAAGTCACTACTAAACTACTAAACTAACCTCGTATCAACGAGGCTGAAGGTTCGAGCCCTTCCCAGTGACCTTCTATGGGGAAGGAATCCTTTATATGACCACCCCCCAAACTACCACTTTCAGTAGCAAAGTGGTTTAATTCTAAGGTTAAAACCTTTACCTGCCTGGTGGTCCTTTTCCAATACCTCTGCCTGTCGCCAGACGATTTTGTTTTATCTCCATAGCGTTCCCTTGCTCGAGTATCTTGTCGTAAATCACCAGCGCTTCTGTCCATGAGGACAATATCGCTCCGAAGAGGTGAGGTCCTGAAGGAGGTGGTCAAAGAGAGAGCCAAGGAAGGCAGTAGAAAGATGGGACAGAAATTAAAAGTAATGAGATACGAGTATATTTCTTACATATATGTTGCTTTATTTTACTTTAGTCATTGTTATTATCTTTTGAGTGTGTGTGTGTGTGTGCATGTGTGTGTGTGTGTGTGTATGTGTCTGTGTGTGTGTGTGTATGTGTCTGTGTGTGTTTGTGTGTGTGTATGTGTGTGTGTGTGTGTGTGTGTGTGTGTGTGCATGTATGTGTGTGTGTGTGTGTGTGTGTGTGTGTGTGTGTGTGTGTGTGTGTGTCATAAAAGAAGAAAGCTGAGTGATTCTGGTCCGTAGAGGCTCTCTTTAGTCTTCTTCAGAATTCCTCCTCTTTGTGTTTGTCCGAAGGCATTAGGATATTTAAATTCCCTTTAAGAACGTGAATGGAAAGCCATTTGACGAAGTGATATAATGTCCGCTTAAGAAGACAATCACCGGACAAGTACGCCTTTCACCGGAACGGTAGCGAGTTTGTCCTCAAAGTAAGAAAAGAAAAAAAGAAAATAAGAAAAAAGACGTAATTTGGAAGTTCGTTCTGTCGTTTGCGTTTTGCCGAGTTCTTTCTTTTTTCTTTTCTTTTTTCAATTGTGGTGCGTGTCCCGCATTCTTTTTTTTTTTCTTTTTTTTCTTCTTTTTCTTTTTTTCTTCTTTTTCTTTTGTCCCGTCGCGTTGTCTCGCTTGTGTTAAGCTCAGGACTATTCTTCCTTTATGCTATTATCGGTTTCTTTATTCTCCTCACGTACACGGATGTACACATACATATATACATGTACACATACACGCACATACAAACATGAAATTGAAGCTAGGCATTATAAAGTGGAGAATAACAGACAGGACCCCACGAGCGTTGCTCCCTTCCTGTATACTACGATTGAGTAAAACACAATTTGGTAAATACATAGGCACGCACACATACATGCATACATACATACATACATACATACATACATAGATTGGGCATATAGATGTGCATAAACAAATTAGTGTAAATTGGTGGATTTTTTGTCTTCAATTTTGTGTATGTATGGATGATTTTTCATGATTGCCTGTGTGTATGTGTGTGTGTGTGTGTGTGTGTGTGTGTGTGTGTGTGTGTGTGTGTGTGTAGATTCTCATAGGGAAAGGGAGAGGAATCTCGGGTGCCGTCTCAAGAATCTTGTCCTCCTCTTCCTCCTCCTCCTCCTCCTCTCCTCCTCCTCCTCCTCCTCCACCTCCTCCACCTCCACCTCCTCCACCTCCTCTTCCTCCTCCTCTTCCTCCTCCTTCTCTCCTTCCTCCTCCTATTCCTCCTCCTCCTCCTCTACCTCTTCCTCCTCCTCCACCTCCTCTTCCTCCTCCTCCTCCCCTCCTTCCCCTCCTCCTCCTCCTTCTCCCCTTCCTCCTCCTCCTTCTCCCCTTCCTCCTCCTCTTCCTCCTCCTCCTCCTTCTTCTCCTCCTTTTCCTCCTCTTCATCAGTCATGCGGTCGCGAGGAGGGATCATTGCGGTACGATGGCCTTCCCTACCATCTTCCTCCCACCACCTTACCCCTCCTCCTCTTCCCCCTCCTCCTCCTCCTCCCCTCCTCCTCCTCCTCCTCCTCTTCCACCCCACTTTCTTTATTATTTTTCTTTTTATCTATTTACTTATTTATTTATTCGTTTTTTATTTCCTTCTGTCTTCCTTTCCTTCTTCCATGCTTTTGGTCTTCCTTTTTTTCTTTTTCTTTCTTCCTTCTGTTTTTTTTTTCCTCCTTTCCTCTCGCCTTCTTTTCCTCCTTCATCTTTCCTACTCCTCTTCCTTCCTTCTTTCCTTCCTTCTTTCCTTCCTTCTTTCCTTTCTTTTTCCAATTCTTTTCAAACTTCTTTTCTTCCACCCTCTCTCCCTCCCTCTCTCCCTCCTTCCTTCCCTCCCTCCCTCCTTCCCTCCCTCCCTCCTTCCCTTTCTCCTTCACTCCCTCCCTCCCTCCCTGCCTCACTCCCCGCCTCACTCCTCCCTCCCTCCTTCCCTCCTTCCTTCCCCTCCTTCCTTCCCCCTCCTCCCTTCCACCTCCTCCCTTCCACCTCCTCCCTTTCACCTCCTCCTTCCACTTTCCACCCTTCACCTTTCAACCCCTTACTCCCGCATCCACCTTGCAATGCTCACTCCCACCCACAATCCTCACCCTTTTACCCTCACCATCCACATCCTCTACCCACATTCTCACCCTTCAGCTCCCATCCTTACAACAGTCCTCTACTCCCTTCACCCTTTTCCACCCTGTGACCACAACTCGTCACCCTAAAGACAAATATCTCACCCTAGTCGTGGGTTCGAGTCCCGCACTCCTCTCCGATTCCCGGCAGTGACTGTTACCTGCTCCAACAGTTTCCAAATCACATAATGGGGTAAAGGTGGCGGCTTCGGCCGCAGCTACTCAGCGCCTCCTGGCGTAGGCTCCTTTCTTCACTTCGTGCCACCGTTCCACTCTCTTATTAGATTTTTCTTATCGCCGTTCCGTTCCGTTTTGTCCTGTACCGTTCCGTCTATTCCGCCTTTTCCTTCCGTTCTGCCCGTTCCGTTCCATTCCGTTCCGTCATTACGAACGATCTCTTCCATCCCAACCCTTCCGTTCCAGGTGGTGGCTCGCTCCGATTCCTCCCGTTCCGGCCCATCTGCCGCTACTCTTTCGGACTCTTTCCGTCCTTCCATGCGGCCTTCCAGTCCGGGCGGCGGTTGATCAATCGGACCGCCAAGCATTGCTGGACTTTTACTTTTCCTTCGAGCCGCAGCCAAATTGCCTCTTTGGACTCCTCCGTCCGTCCGCGGTTTCTTCTTCGACCGAATCTGAATTCGAGACCATTGCTCTCGCTCTTATTTGGGGCAATAGCCGCAGTCTTCTGGCCATCATCCCCGCACACTCGTCCAGACTGATCCCCCCCCCTCTCTTCCCTCCCTCACTCCCTTCCTCCTCCTCCTCCTCCTCCTCCTCTTCATCTTCGTCCTCCTCGTCCTTCTCCTCGTCTTTCTCCTCGTCCTTCTTGCATTTCTCCTCTCCCTCCTCCTCTCTTCCTCCTCCTCCTTCTCCTCCTCCTCTTTTTTTTCCTCCTCGTCCTTCTCCTTGTCTTTCTCCTCTCCCTCCTCCTCCTCCTCCTCCTCCTCCTCGTTCTCCTTCTCGTCCTCCTCTTCTATGTCCTTCTTATATTACTCTTTATCCTCCTCCTCCTCACCCCTCCTTATTCCCCCCATCCTTCCCCTTTCCCCTCCCCGCCCTCCCCTACCCTTCCCCCTTCTCCTTCCCCTCCTACTCGTCCCCTTCTTTTTACCCTTCCTTCCATTGCCCATTCCCTTCCTCTTCCTCCTTCGCGTCTTTATATTTTTCCTCTCCTAATCTCCCTTCCCACTCCTCTTCTCCCTCCTCGTCCTCCTCTTCTCTCCCATTACTTCTTCCCGCGCCTCTTCTTTCCACGCCTCCACTCTCTCCACCTCTCCTCTCTCCTTCTCACCCTTGTCCTCCGTTTTCTACTCCTCTTCCTCTTTTTCCTTCATTTCCTCTTTCTCGACCTCCTTTTCCTCCACCTCTCCTTCCTCCACCTCTTCTTCCACCTCCTCTTCCACTACTTCCTTCTCCTCTACCTCTTTTTCCTTCATTTCCTCTTTCTCGACCTCCTCCTCTTCCACTTCTTCCTCCATCCGCTCTTCTATTTCCTCTCCTTCCACCTCCTCTTCTTCCACCTCCTCTCCTTTCATCTCTTCCTCCACTTCCTTGTCCTCTACCTCTTTGATTTCATTTGATTTGATATATTTCAGTATAAAATAATTTTACAAACGATTCAAGCCAATTACCAATACAAATGAATTAATCAACAAACGTAAAGAATATAGACTGAGTCACAGGCAAGAATATAATAATATGATAGGGATAACTAAAAAAAAAAGCTTAATAAGGGGCTCATTTCTATTGAGATCTCCTCCACCTCCTCTTCTTCCACCTCCACTTCCTTTCCTTCCCTCTCTTCTTCGTCCACTTCCTCACCTTCCACCGTGTTATTGGCTGATACTGTGGCTTTGAAAACGGACGAGGCTTTTCCAATGACACAGTGGCGTCACAACGATCACGCTCATCTCCGTCTTCGTGACCTCCATTACTGTCATAGCCTCCACCTCCACAACCTCCTCCTTCACCTCCTCCTCCACCTCCTCCTCCACCACCTCCACTTCCACATCTACCTCTACCTCTTCCTCCACCTCCTCCACCACTTCCACTTCCACCTCTTCCCCACCTCCACAACCTCCACCTCTACCTGCACCTCCTCCTCCACCACTACCTCCACCACCACCTCCACCAACCTCCTTCTCACACGACGCCACCTCCACCTCCTCCCCCACCCCCACAATCTCCACCTCTACTTCCACCTCCTCCTCCAACTCCTCCTCCACCTCCTCCACCAGCTCCACCTCGCTCGACACCACCTCCACCTCGCTTGACCCCACTGTCAACGGTCGCTACCAATAACAACACCAATGAAATCCACATCACCATCGTCTCCATCATCTTTACTTTCGCCTCTCCTTCCGCCTCCACCTACGCCTCCCCATCCACCTCCTCATCCTTCATCTCCCCGTCCACCTCTCCATCTCTGTGCCCATCTCCACCTACCCTTCCACCTCTCCGTCCACCTACACCTCCACCTCAACTTCCACCTCCCCGTCCACCTCCTCCCCTGCTCCAGTTCTGGCAGTAGCGGGAGGAAGTAACGACTAAGGCGATGACGGCGATATCAACGTTGGCTGGAGCCGCCCCTTCCTTCCAACGAGGTCATGCTTTGTTTTCATTTTGGCCAAGTTGTTCCTGCGGCATCATCATCCCCCCCTTTCCCCCCCCCCTTCACATCCACCCCCGCCCCCCCCCCCATTCCAAATATTGTCTCGCTGCTCCGGAAGAAGGCGGGGTGGGAGGAACTCCACTTCATTACAGGGCCCTCGCCACCAATGACCTCCGGAATGCACACGCTGGGGGCGACACCGAAGTCCTTATCCCGGCGAAGATAGTTTCAATTTAGTCAGATTTAATTTATGTGTTCAGGGCTAAAATGTGTGTGCGTGGGTGTGTGCGTGCGTGTGCGTGCGTGTGTGTGTGTGTGTGTGTGTGTGTGTGTGTGTGTGTGTGCGTGTGTGTGACCGCGCCAATACGGGTTGTGATGGTGGCGGTGGCAAAGATATTGGTGGTGATAATGGTGACAACAGTGGTGTGTTGGTTGTAGTGATGGTGATAGAAGTGGTGGTGGTGATACTGGTGATAGCAGTGGTGATGATGATGATTGTGGGGGAGGGGTGGTGGGTGATGATGATGATGATGATGATGATGATGGGAGAGGGGCGGTGGTAGTGGGTCGGCCGTAACTGCAGCATCCAGCCGACGCGTTAGATCTGCAGCACCAACGGTATTATCCTCCTCCTCCTCCTCCTCCTCCTCCTCACCTCCTCCTCACCCCTCCTCCTCCTCCTCCTCCTCCTCCTCCTCCTCCTCCTCCTCCTCCTCCTCCTCTTTCATCCAGGTTTCATTTCTTCCGGTATTGCTCTTGAGACGCAGACTTCATTTGGGTGTCCAGGAGAGGCGGGAGTTGAGGTCCTCCGAAGGCCCTGTAGCGGCCCCTCATTGCGACACTTCTAGAGACAATCCAAGACGCTCTCCCTGAACCATATGTCGTACATTGGGTATTTACCGGAACCGCATCTTGTCGTTCCGGGCCTCCGGCTCCGCCTTGAGGAGCTTCTGGATGGCTCACTTATGGAGGTCATTTTACCCTTATATGCTCTTTGTGCCGCCGGACGCTCAGGAATGTGTTTATTTCGTTATCGTCGCCTTCAGGAGTCGTTCTCCCGTCTTGTGCAGATCCCCAAAGGAAATGGAGTGGGAAATGTTGTATGATAGAGTACAATGAAGGAAGGAATTCAAATGACGAGGTTGCTTCAGAAGGAGAGCGGAGGATGGGGAGGGGGAGGCAAGGGTAAGGTTTGTTTATGTGGGGCTGTATCCCACAAATTTCAATCAATCTATCAATCAATCAATCAATCGTGGGTCAACTACAGACCCACGAACACCTCCTGAATGAATGTAACGTGACAGGACCTCTCTATCCATTAATATTTACACAGGTCAGAAGAACTGCATCATGGAACTTCCTAGTGTTGGCCTAATGGTCTCTTGCAGTCTCCTTCATTCTTATGTTCTTATGTTCTTACCTCACTAATTGCCAATTTAGACAACTAAGATTGTTATTTTCTTACCAGTCTCCTGTTAAGCATTGAAGCTTGTCAGTCGTTCTGCCTGATGTAGTCCCTCCATTTGACCCTGTCTTCATATAGATGCTTGTTGACATACGAAATACCAATAACAATCAATCAACAAGGTTCAGTAGCTCCTCCAAATGCTTTTTCCCTTTCGGCTATGCAAAAATTACCTTCGTTATTTAGTATTTGTTGTATTTCTGCGTGCATGATTTTATAGGGAGCCTGACATTGTTCTTGAAATCCCAGCCATGCAAAAAAGGCTGGAGGTTGAATCACAAATTTCGTATTGAAAAATGAAAGGAACTTTTAGTGGGAATCGTACTCGTATTCAACTATAGAAGGTTTTATTATTTTTAGATATTACTACATTCCTATATGCTATTGCACTGCATGATTATATGTTAATAAGGACTTGTCTCTTATATGGAATAAGTTATTTCAATATGTAACGAACGCATTATTATATTCATGACATTTGGATGACCCTTCAAAGCAGATATGGAAATGGAGTGAAGGGGTATTGAACTCCCAGTGTTCCCTTCAGGCACTCGTTCTTTCAACCAAGTAGATATTCCAATTTTGGCCAGAATGAATTATGTGAAGTGTGACACTGCTGCTACGGATGACTTTTTCGAGGTGGGCGGGTGGGGGAGATGTTGTTTTAGGATCAATAATAATTATACTTTTCAGTCGTGCTTTGTTCATTTTTGTTCAATTTGTTCACACTATGTTCTTAGTTCTTAGTTCATATGCACCATTTACGGTCTAGTTCTTGCTGCTCTTGTGTTGAAACAAACACCAGGAGAACGATTCGTTTACAAGATCACTGTCTTATTTCTTAGTTTATATACAACACTGATTGCTCTTGCGTTGAAACAAACACCAAGGAATACACTACGGTCACAAAACTCAGGTCGTTAGTGTCGTTTCTTTCTAGTACCCAATTCGACTCCCACTAAAGGCTCAACTCACTAAAAGTTTGAGGGATACATCCCTTGACAAAACTCAGGTCGTTAGTGTCGTTTCTTTCTAGTACCCAATTCGACTCCCATTAAGGGCTCAACTCACTAAAAGTTTTAGGGATACATCCCTTGACAAAACTCAGGTCGTTAGTGTCGTTTCTTTCTAGTACCCAATTCGACTCCCACTAAAGGCTCAACTCACTAAAAGTTTGAGGGATACATCCCTTGACAAAACCCAGGTCGTTAGTGTCGTTTCTTTCTAGTACCCAATTCGACTCCCACTAAGGGCTCAACTCACTAAAAGTTTGAGGGGTACATCCCTTGACAAAACTCAGGTCGTTAGTGTCGTTTCTTTCTAGTACCCAATTCGACTCCCATTAAGGGCTCAACTCACTAAAAGTTTTAGGGATACATCCCTTGCACCCGCCCCTCGCCTCGCGGTTGAATAAAGCTTCGTAGGACCCAGTAGAGTCCCTTGTAGTACTCCAAGGAAGGAGCTTCATGTAAGTCTGTTCATTTTTACCTGGCGAAAACTTGTTAAAGAATTAATATCCTACCAACCGTGGCGAAAAGAATGTAATACGAAGATTAAGAATGATGAAAAACAAGCTTCGAAATTTGATAATTACAGATCAGCTAAACTGTATCATCAATGAAGATAACCTCCACTCTCTTCTCTCTTTTCCCACTCTCTCCCTTCTTGTTCCCACGCCCGTTCTCCCCCTGTGTTCCTAACCCTAACTCTCCCATTCTTTCGAATTGTCCCCCTCCAGCTGCTTCTTCGCCCTCCACTCGATGCACATCAAATTAAGGAGTAAACAGACAGCATTAAAGAGGCCATTGCTGAACAGCTCAAAGATTAATACTTGGAATTACAAGGAAAGACAGTGATAAAGCAAGCTAGGTAATGGAAGAGACCAGCGTGAAAAATATCAGAGCCAATAAAAGAGTAGAAATGAAAGGGGGTGGAGATATGTAGAGGAGAAAATAAAACGGGAGAGAGAGAGAGAGAGAGAGAGAGAGAGAGAGAGAAAGTGGAATATCGGGGCGGTAAAGTTTGCAGGAGTGGTATGACAAAGCTTCTCTTAGTTGTAAAAACATAAAAAGGGTGGTATAGGTGTATTTTGCAATGTATTTAGAATGGCTATGCTGATGAAATATTGTTTTATATATATGCATGTGTGCGCACTAGATACTGTGTATGTACATATGCACACACACACACACACACACACACACACACACACACACACACACACACACATATATATATATATATATATATATATATATATATATATATATATATATATATATATATAACACAATTCATAAAGAAGCATGTGTGTACGTATGAATATCCTCATATTTGCATACCGGCATACGTCTGAGCTTATCCGTGTACTCGCCATCCATCCTTCATATTCCCAAACGGGTCCCTCGGGAGACATACCCGACGGTCATTCCAGGACTCCTTACCCGAAGCTTCTGCCGAGCTCCTCCAGAGGGTCTCCTCGACAAAATCTTTCATTTCAGCGAAGTATGCATACCGTCTTGCATGATCATCCTCTTCTTTATCTTTCTCTTGTGTCCTCTTGTGTGTCCTCTTGCGTCGTGCCCGTCCTCTACCGTGTCCTCCTCCTCCTCCTCCTCCTCCTCCTCCTCCTGCTTCATTACGTTTTGTGTCTTCTCTGACACCGGTGTCTTGTACTCGTGTTTTGTTGTCCTCCTGTTTGTCTTCATTCTTCCCTCGATCGTGATGTCCTTCATGGGGGTATTTCTCAAATGTTTCCTCCCCCCCCCCAGCTGTTTTTCCTTCACCGTATCATTTCGGGTCATTTTATTTCTTGTTCTTCCACTCATGGGGGGGTCTAATGTCCTACATTAAGGCCACCTTCCTGTCGCTAATAAGAACAAGTGGCCCAGAGAACCCACCCTCCCCTCCTATTGATTAATTCTTGTTATTTTTCTGTGTCTGACACTGTACACGCACGCACATCATTCAACTGCAACCGTCATTCACTGGTAAGTACTACGAGAGGTTTGGCTCAGAGGGGATTATTTATTATATGCAAGGGATGTTTTGTCGTGTTTTATCTCACTGTTCAGATAAAGTACGACTCTCTCTCTCTCTCTCTCTCTCTCTCTCTCTCTCTCTCTCTCTCTCTCTCTCTCTCTGTGTGTGTGTGTGTCATACACACACACACACACACACACACACATACACACACACACACACGCACACACACACAAACACACATAAAGTGCCTGTGTGTGTGTGTGTGTGTGTGTGTGTGTGTGTGTGTGTGTGTGTGTGTGTGTGTGTGTGCGTGCGTGCGTGTGTGTTCCTATCTCCCTTTCCCTCCTATGATTTATAGTTAGCGCATATTTCTCGTCCTTCGCACGTGCAAATTTACAAGATTTGGATAAATCTTATCAAGACGTTTGCCAACTGTAAGGTATTTCTTTGCATTAGCGTTAGAACTTACCGCAAACGTATTTCGCCACATCACGCGCGCGTTCTTTAAGATAGTGACTTGAAGGCTTATGAATGCCGCTCTGGATACTGATGCTAAAGAACCTGTGATGAGATAACATCACGCGTTGGCTCTCTCTCTCTCTCTCTCTCTCTCTCTCTCTCTCTCTCTCTCACACACACACACACACACACACACACACACACACACACACACACACACACACACACACACACACACACACACACACACACACACACACACATCCGCGCACGGAATTTAATAAAGTAATCTGACGGAAACAAGACTAAAATAAAAAATGGACACCGTTCAAAGAAAAGGATGAGTTTGGAACGAGTTAGATGAGAATGTGGTGTATGCAAAAACGATACACGAATATAAAAACAGTCTAGATAAAACGAGATATGAAGACGGGACACGAGCATAGCTCCCCTTCCCGTAAAATACAACTAGATAAATACACACGCACATACACACACACACACAGACACAAACACACACACACACACACACACACACACACACACACACACACACACACACACACACACACACACACACACACACACACACACACACACACATGCACTCCGCGCACGGAATTTAATAAAGTAATCTGACGGAAACAATACTAAAATAAAAAATAGACATCGTTCAAAGAGAAGGATGAGTGAAACGGACTATCGGCCATTCCCTACCGAAGGGGGGGGGGGGGGTACCACGGTAATGAATAGTCTTGTTGTAACCAGATGAAAGAGAAAAATGTTTCACCCGGTACTGAAAGGGTCAATTCTCAGTCGTCTTGCCGACAAATACGACAAGGAAAAGACCAACGAGAGGACGAAGTATTGCTAACACAAACATTTCCTTCATTAGATCTCTTTCAATTAGACGAAGATTACGATTTCAGAGTATATATGCTCTAGAGAATTCTGGACAACTTTTTTTATTAATTAGCACCAACGTTATATGTGCGTCAGGTGGGACACCTGGGTGCACTCGAGTCTACAGGAAGGACATATGGTCACTTGCGGTACCTGGGGTTCGGGGGGGGGGGGAGGTACGCGACGACAACGTGAACAGAACCTCGTTTTATGTAGCTCTGTTGGCGCGAAGTGTGTTGTGTGCATAAACAAGTCTTTTAGTACAATTTATGCTGCATTTATGTATGTGTGGAAGAGGGGGGTGCACCCTTATGGACCAGAGTTACACAGTCATTTTTTTAATTGGAGACTGATTTCCGAAGAACAACGTTAATCGACGGTACACATGAAGAGGTGCTAACAGTACAATCGCAAATGAAAATGCTTTGTATGTTGGGTTGAGGGGGACAAAGAGTTTTGCTGACATCCCTGCGAATCAGTCACACATTTTAATATCGTATTTAAAGACACATGTCCTTTCAGTGAACAAAGTTGATTTACTTCAACTTCATTATCTTCACTCCTTACTGAATCATTCTTTAATTTTTCCTTTATTGTTAAATTGAATAGCCGCTGACGTTCTGACGATGTGTAGCTGATCGCTTGGACTATATGTTCACTTGTGAACATATAGTCCAAGATGATTAAAATATTCACTATTACCACCCAGCTGAAGAAGAGGTAAGAAAGAGACCTCGAAATCTGCAGATACTGGTTCCCACATGAATATCGGAAACTTCTGTTCCACATTGAACAATGAGGAAAAAAAATGTCTTCCGCAATTTTGAGCGATCAGCTACACAGATCGTCAGAACGTCAGCGGCTATTCAATTAAACAAGAATTGTACCAGAGAGAAGATTACTCCAAGAATCTTTCCTTTGTGATTTCTTGGACTCTTAAGGATAGAAACGCAGGATGTTGAGGAAGGAAGCAAAGTGACTAAATGCACAAACACTGGAGCAAAGAGAAAATCATGTAACTGACCTGTTCGATACGTGTCACATGACACATCGAACCAATGTCACGTGAACCCACTCGACGTGTACCAGACATGACCACGTGACGGACGGACGACAGGGCTCCTTTGAAACATGGACACAAGGTGTGACGTGATATGGAACATTGACGTGAGGTAACCCGTCAACAGAATGTAATACGTCAAGTTGTTGACGTCCTGAGCCTACCTGGCGAATAATGTATGCAGTTGATTATGTATTACGTACGAAGTCCAAGAATAAGTGTTAACAAGAGAGAGACGGTGTTCAGTGTTTGATCTGGGTCAATGGAGTCTGTATTGGTCTTCTCATATCAAATCTATGGAGGTTTACACAAACGTATTATGAGCCTGCTACTGCTGCTGTTGCATTCTGGAGGTAGCCAGAATGCTGTCATTAAAGTGATTGCAAGGTGGTACTTAAGTCTCCCAATCCTTTTCATTTGTCCTCTTTGGTAAGGAAAGGATTAATCCAAGGTGGTACTTTTCACGTATCCTCTGCCATCAAACTGTTACTCCTCCTCTTCCTCTTCTTCTTCCTCTTCCACCTCTTCCTCCTCCTTTTTGCCCTCCTCCACCTCCTCCTCCTTATCATCATCATCATCATTTTTCTCCTCTTCTTTCTCTTCTTCCTCCTTTTTTCCCTCCTCCGCTTCCTCCTCCTCCACATTTTTCCTCGTCCTTCTCCTCATTCTCCTTATTCTTCTACTACTCCTCCTCTTCCTCTCCTTTCTTCTCCTCCTTCTTCTCCTCGTCCTCTTCCCATCTCTCTCTCTCCTCCTTCTCATTTTACACCTCCATTTGTTCTTCCTGCTTTTCCTCCTCCTCCTGTTCCTCCCCCTCCTCTTCTTCCTCTTCTTCTTCATCCTAAACTTCTCCCACCTTCTCTTACAACGAATGCTACTACTTTCTTACTATTTCTCCTACTCCTTTTCTAGGCCACTCCCCCTCCCCCTCCCACCCCCTCCCTCCCCCCCTTTCCCCCTCCCTCCCCCCTCCCTCCTCTTCCACTTTCCCTAGCCCCTCTCACCACGTATCAGCAGGAAATTGCATAAATGAGTTACAAACATTTCCAGCGCGTCGTAAACTTGGGATTTCTTTGCGAGTTCGACTCTGGAGTGGCTTTGCATCGACGACGACGACGACGGCGATGACGACGACGACGACGACGACGACGACGCTCGTTCTCCAGTTGTCTCCAAAGAGAACCGGTCCCTTCGTGACGTCATCTGTGATACAGAGACCTTGTTCTCTCAGTGATTCGTGGTGCTATCAGGAGATTCTGCTCGTCTCCGTGAGACCCATTCGGCGTGGAAAAGTTTAACACCTTTATTCTTCTGGGTTGCATTCTTCGCTCTCTCTCTCTCTCTCTCTCTCTCTCTCTCTCTCTCTCACACACACACACACACACACACACACACACACACACATAAACATACCCCCAACATACGCACACTTTCTCTTTTTCGTTCTCTATTTCGCATTGTTTCAGTCTCTCTCGCTCTCTCTCTCTCTCTCTCTCTCTCTCTCTCTCTCTCTCTCTCTCTCTCTCTCTCGTCTATCCCTCTCTCCCTCTCTCTCTTTCTCTTTTTTTTTTTTTTTTTTTTTTTTTTTGACAGTTCAGGCTTGGCCTCGGGCCTGACACTGGGGTAATTTGTATCCTGTCTGTAATTATTCAATTTGGCCTGCGGACACACCAAGACATGAATACAGTGGAAGTCTCACTGGAGGAAGAAAGCGGATACAAGACCACCTTTTTTCCACGGGGAGAATGTCTGAAAAATATCAAGATGAAAAAAAAAAAAGATAAAACGAAAATAAAATCAAGCGGACAATAATCAAGCCTTTTCTGTAGGACAGTTCACTTCTTGTAAGTGTATGTCAGTAATAGTTCGCTTCCGTGTCATTGTGTCCGTACAAAGAGAGGACAGTGTATGTAGACAACAGGTTCCCAGTAGCAATTTTTTTTTTTTTTTTTTTTTTTTTTTTTTTAGAAAAAATGTAAATAGGATTGCTGACGGCACGTTTGTCCTTTCATCTTGGACTCTCTCTATCTCTCTATCTCTCTCTCTCCTTCTGTTCCTCTCTGTCTCTGTGTGTGTCTCTCTCTTTCTCTGTCTCTCTGTATCTCTCTCTGCATCTTATGGCGGTCTACTGAGCCGCTGAATCCGTTTCATAAAATCAGCTGCCATTCCCTCTAATGGTCTCGGCTTTATTACTTGGGGGGAGTGGAAGGGACCTACCGTCCGTTGAATGGTCAAGCTCTTTTTTTTTTTTTTTTTTTTTTTTTTCCAGTCAGCCAGCGCTCTTCAAGAAGTCATCTCAAATCCTGCGTCTCCAGTCTTGACGCTTCTTCTCCCATTTTCTTTGTCTTTATTTTCTTTTTCTTTTTATTTCCCTCCGCTTCTCCCTGTCATGTTTTATTGGTATTGCGTATTTGATGTGAAGGTTGGAAAGTTCTGGAAGTGTAGGTAAACACGCGCGCTTGCGTACATGTACATGTAAGGGACACACACACGCACGCACACACACACACACACACACACACACACACACACACACACACACACACACACACACACACACACACACACACACACACACACACACACACACACACACACACACACACACACACACACACACACACACACACACACACACACACACAGGAACACACACTACCCAGATGAATAACAATGTCGTATTCTTAGAACCTTTGCAATAATTAATGAGTAAACGTATGATACTCGGCCACGATCAATGAAAACCCACGTTGTACTAACTCTCGAAAATGAGTTATTGTTAGTTGGGGATGTACTGCAATTTTCTAATATAGGAATGATCTGACGAGGAAGGTGTAAAAAGGAGTCTTGCAGTTTTGCAGCTTCATCGAAAGATTTCGGTAGACAGATGGAAAAGTTTCATTGCCATACCCACTGCAAGCTTTCCTATTCTACCTTATGTGTATATATATGCATGTAATATATATATATATATATATATATATATACATATATATATATATACATATATATATATATATACACACATATATATACATATATATATATATGTATATATATATATATATATGTATATATGTATATATATATATATACAATCAATGCATTCTACCAGCAATAATTTACGGGTGTGAGACTTGGAAGCTGACGAGGGCGATGGAAACAAAGCTAAGGACTGCACAGAGGAAAATGGAGAGATCAATGATGGGAATAACACTTGAGAGACCGAAAGAGAGCAAATTGGGTGAGAGAGCAGACTAGAGTGAAAGATATTGTAGAGACAGTAAAAGAAAGGAAGTGGAATTGGGCAGATAAGTTGGTGCGAAGGACTGATGAGCGATGGAGCAAGTGTGTTACTGAATGGACGCCGCGAGATAGGAAGCGTGGAAGAGGGAGACCAGATAGAAGGTGGAGAGACGAGATCGAGAAGTTTGCAGGAGTGACGTGGCAGAGGGTGGCATGGTCGTATGATTCATGGAATGCTATGAAGGAGGCCTTTGTTCAGCAGTGGACTCAGGATGGCTGATTTTATTTTATTTGATATATATATATATATATATATATATATATATATATATATATATATATTAGTAAAGGGGGGGAGCAGGTTCTCAGTAATACACGTGGAGTTAAAAACGACAGCATTGTTGTAGTTGCTCAGTTTTTTCTTCGTATTCTCGATTTTCCTGATAAGAGATTTTCCATTAACTGGGTGAATTGAAACTAGGTCTCTATATTCTTCCATTTGTTCTTATTTGACATCGACGTTTCGTCTTAAACAAGACATTATCAAGATATAACTGAAATAACAAAAATTACATGGTAACAGTAAAGGTACTAGACAATATCAAGATATAACTGAAATAACAAAAATCACATGGTAACAGTAAAGGTACTAGACAATGTAAAGTCAGCCGTCGCCTAACTTTCCACCTACAAGAGGGAGCAATCAAAGAACATCATAGAAGTTTCCATAACACTGCACTCAGGAGGGATGATTTGATCAACAACACCAAAATTATTGGATCGAGCAATGACCCTAGGAGACTACAACTACTCGAAGCCTTTCACATTAAGGACAGAACACCGGTTATTAACATCCAAAGCAATGTAATCTCTTCTATCCCATTATTTAGAAATAAAAATCCCCCCCTCCCTCTACCCCTTCTCTCTCTCTCCCTTCACCTCCACCTCCTCCCCCACCCTCGGTGACCGCACCCACCTAACCCTCCCCCACCCCCCAACCCCCACCCCCCCTTACCCCTTGACCTCTGAGGTCCTTATTGTCTGTCCCTTTCCTCCCCCCCCCTTGTCTGACCTGATCTTAGGTATATATACTTCTGTCATCCCCGATTGTCACACCCTTCTCCCTCTCCTCGCCCCCTTTAAATGTGAGTCTTTGTATTTATTTTCGCATATCTGTCACCTTTATTATTTCTGTTACCATGCAATTTTTGTTATTTCAGTTTTATCTTGATATTGTCTAGTACCTTTACTGTTACCATGTGATTTTTGTTATTTCAGTTATATCTTGATATTGTCTAGTACCTTTACTGTTACCATGTAATTTTTGTTATTTCATTTATATCTTGATAATGTCTTGTTTAAGACGAAACGTCGATGTCAAATAAGAACAAATGGAAGAATATAGAGACCTAGTTTCAATTCACCCAGTTAATGGAAAATCTCTTATCAGGAAAATCGAGAATACGAAGAAAAAACTGAACAACTACAACAATGCTGTCGTTTTTAACTCCACGTGTATATATATATATATATATATATATAGTGTGTGTCTGTGTGTGTGTGTGCTTGCGTGTGTCCGTATATATGTGTGTGTGTCTGTGTGTTTATGTATATATGTATGTGTGTATATGTATCTATATATACTATGAGTGCGTAGGTGTGCGTGCGTGCGTGTATGTGTGTGTGTGTGTGTGTGTGTGTGCTTGCGTGCGCTTGCGTAATGACTGTGGGCGAGCTGGTGTACGGCATTTTCTTTAGTACAAGTTTGTTCAGAGTTTGCTTGTGAGTCTGTCCATTTCCCCGAGTATTTTCCCACACTCTTTGCGTTGTAGACAACTTCTTTGTCCTCTCGATCTAAAGGCCTGGGGAGGACCTCCAGTGTGGTGTGTCGTTCCTACTTAAACCAACGTTCCCCTCGACCCGTTGTTGTTGTGACAGCCAAGTTTTACAACCCAGAGCCTCCCATTCTTTTCCCCGGCGGCACCAGGACTCTGCCTCGTCAACTACCTTGAGACCCCACGAAGCTGCTCCGGAGGACAGAACCCACGCAGAAGTATCATTGTCTATGGCTTAACCATTCCCGTGGCAACCAGGTCTGACCTGCGCGTATTCTCCTTCCCAGGGGATCCTGCCATTCAGATCCTAACCTCACTACCATTCCAAAGAATCCTTCGAAGCTCATGAACTCCCTTTCCGTCTCCCCCTTCCCCTCCCCCTCCCCCCCTTCTCCCGACCTTCCGACCCACCCAGTCCCCCCACACCCTTCGCGATTACCACCAACACAGCCCACCCCCCTCCGTCATTATCCTTCTCCCATCTTTTTCTTCCCATATATATTTTCGTTCTTTATTTGTTGCTCTTCCACCTCTCTCTCTCTCTCTCTCTCTCTCTCTCTCTCTCTCTCTCTCTCTCTCTCTCTCTTTCTGTCTTTGTCTGATTCGCTGATGTTTACGCTGTTTCGCAACACGTCTTTGTCTCCCACTGTGTGTGTGTGTGTGTGTGTGTGTGTGTGTGTGTGTGTGTGTGTGTGTGTGTGTGTGTGTGTGTGAGAGAGAGAGAGAGAGAGAGAGAGAGAGAGATTCACCATGGTCTTTGGATCACGTGTTGGACTCGTGATCGACAGCTATTTCCCTCCCGGAAGAGAGATCGGAGCTCATATATGACCGATCTAAGGGTAATGATGTGACCTTATACGTACACACACACACCCAACTCCCCGCTCACGAGAGTTGAAGTAACGACCCGCAGCGCACTGATACTGAAATTATTTCAGCCCTGAGCTGGAAATAGTTTTAGTATCGTGTGTGAAAGAGGGAGAGAGAGAGAGGGGGGGGGATAGAGGCGTTGAGAATGGCCAAAGCCTTTGCAATAGATCGTGTATGTTCGACGCTTAGATTTGCACTGGCTGCCGTCGGGCGATTTTATTCGGCCGAGAGAAACTCATTTGACCCACTGACACCTGGCGCCCTTGTAGATTTTATTCTGGCGACCGCCGGGCGAAGTTAAAGTGTGATTCAGTGATGTCTCCTTTCTCTTGTACTATGCAGTAAATTGTCATCATCGTCAATTGACATACGCCAGGAAGCGCGTTACTTCACTCACGCGCCGGCGCAAGTCCCCACGGTCCCTACGAGCAATCTCTCATGCAGACACCCTTTCTTCCCACTCCAAATAATTCTCGACAGGTTTGATCAACTTGTTACTCTCATGAATTCTGTGGTCGTCCCCTTCGTCTCCTCCATCGAGTTGTCACCAAATTTACTTATTTACTTTGATCAGGCCATATATGAACCCTTGGGTCTCATCCGTGAGGATAATAGCTGTCGATCACGAGTCCAACACGTGTCCCAAAACCGTGGTAAATCACTTTAACCCACGTTGCCGCCATTCCTATTAATGGCACACAAATTAATTTCCATTCAAGTTTTTTTTTTTTTTTTTTTTTTTTTTTTTTTTTTTTAAATTTGAGAAAGCACTCGAAAAATGCTTATGTGTCTTAAGTTCTGTCCAAATAGGCTGAGACTCCTTCATTATCAAGAGGTTGCCACGGGTACAAGACGAAATAGTCCCGTTCACGCCTTCTTCTCCCACTTTCTTTTTCTTTAAGAAATTTTGAGAAAACGCTCTAAAAAGGCTCATTTGTCTGAAGTTTCGTCCACAAAGGCTGAGACTCGTTCGTTATCAAGAGGCTGCCACAGGTACCATACGAAATAGTCCCGTTCACGCCTTCTTCTCCCACTTTTTTCTTTAAGAAATTTTGAGAAAACGCTCAAAAAATGCTCATGTGTCTTTAAGTTTCGTCCACAAAGGCTGAGACCCCTTCATTATCAAGAGGCTGCCACGGGTATAAGACGAAATAGTCCCGTTCACGTCTTCTTCCATTTTTTTTTTCTTTAAGAAAGTTTGAGAAAACGCTCAAAAAAAGGCTCGTGTGTCTGAAGTTTCGTCCACAAAGGCTGAGATTCGTTCGTTATCAAGAGGGTGCCACGGGTACAAGACGAATTAGCCTCGCAGGAGCCGCGAAAAAAAAAGAAAGACTGCCACATGGCTTGGAAGGGGATTAATTATTCCACGCACGCAGTCCCAAGTCGTCAAGGAAATCTGGTAAGAGAAAACGGACATTTCTCCACTGGGAGAACTTGTCCTCTCATGCTTAAACAAAAATCTAGGACCCGAAGCAACATAGCATTGCAAAAATTGTCCTTATTTATTCCTGGCATACGGTGCATTATAGCTCACGAGCCAGCACACATTCACGTTCAAGTATACTGACCTTGCGTTTGCATGTGGGTACAGAGGCCTACGGCTCGAGCCTCCCCCTCCCCTCTCCCCCCGCCACACCGCCAGCCGCCAGCCGCTTTCCCAGCCCCCTAAGGGACAGCCTACGTCAACACGTCAAACCCTCACAGCGGTCGTTACTCGCAAATACATATACGTTTACACATTGACGTGTTTGCTGGAATGCGTCACTGCCTTCACACACATAGCGAAGAACACACAGAGGGTCTCTACTCTCTCTCTCTCTCTCTCTCTCTCTCTCTCTCTCTCTCTCTCTCTCTCTCTCTCTCTCTCTCTCACTCACTCTCTCTCACGTGCATGCACGAACGCGAAAGGCCGGGTTTCTGGCCTTGTCCGTTCGTATGATTCGCCTCTGCACAGATTATTTGTTTGGCGTTTCAGATTCGGTTTTGGGAGGATTGCTGGAGAATTTCTTTGAGCGAGCGAGCCAGAGACCCACCTCCCCCCACCCCCTCCCCCCACTCCTCCCGCCGCCTTTGTGTGAGCTACCAACCCGCCACCCCAGCCCCCCCAAACCCTGTCTCGCGTCATTTATTTCTTTTACACAATTTTTCCGTGTGTCTTCCCCACTTTCTTTCATCCCCGGCTCGCGCCCAGCAGGGCAATCCGCGTGACGGGGTTGTCCTTGTTGGGTAAAGCGTTCGATGTTCCAATTACACAAAACCCGTCTATGTCCTTTGGTGGCTTCACCGGAAGCGTGCTGGTCTCGCATTCGCTTAATTGCGGGTTCGAGTCCCGTACTCCTCCTCGATTCCCAGCAGTCCTCAAGACGTATAAAGCTAAGGTGACGGTTTCGGACACCACTACTCAGCGTCTCATGGCGTAGACTCCTCACCACCTTCACCATACCACTCCTAATGTTACCTTTCAGGTTAAGTAGCCTTGCAGAGGCAGACTGCCAAGAGGGAGGCTATGGTAGAAGGAAAATGAAAATGAAAGGTGTTGAAAATATCAGTCCACTTGAAGGAGGTGCCTCTAGATCAGAGTCCAAGTTTTGTAAACGTCACGTGACCAGTGTTTACGTGGCCAGTGGGTACCGTGACTCTCGTGTGACGAAAGAAAGGAAAGGAGGAAGATGACGAAAAAAAATAATTACAAATCAAAAGACGCAGCGCAGAAAAAAAATAAGATATATATATATCTTATGAATAAGAAATAAAAATAGATAGATTAGTAAATACAGAGTGAAGAACAGAAGAAAGAAAATATATATATATGAATAATTAGAATTAAATAGATAGATAAATAGGTCAACAGGGTGAAGACCAGAAGTAAAACTAGACAAACAAATAAATAGATAAATTGATTGATTGATGAACAGGGTGAAAAACAGTTTTAATCCATTTCTATCTTTCCCACAACTATTTAGTTTGTTCTGGCTGGCGTCAGACAATGTTACTAGTTACTAGTTAGTTTTACTAGCCAGTTACTAGTTTTTACTAGTTAATACTTACTAGTTACTAGATTTTAATAATCTTGTCAATTATAGGTTTACCTAGTTAGTTACTAGTTAATTTTACTGGTTACTAGTTTTCCATTTTTTACTAGTTTCACTAGGTTTTACTAGTTACTAGTTTTTTATATTTTTTAACTAGTTACTTAGATTTACTAAAGTTACACAAGGAATTTCCTGTTCTTCTCCTCGGACAGCGAAAACGTTGAGCGGGTCTGATGTCAGACTACAAGTTTATTTTTGGTATTTCACAGCGACGCGACAGCCTTCTGTGTGTCAAAAGCTTGAGCGAAAAATAACGAGCGTACAAGTGAAACGGGGGAAAATGGATGGACACTAATTAATGAAAAACGGCATCGCGCGCTTTGCTCTTCCATGATAAGTATTTATTTATTTGTTTATTTATTTTCATTTTTCGCTTGTTTTATTTGTTTGTTCTCTTTGCTGATTTGTTTAGCTTTCTTGTTGTATTTTTATATTTTTATTTGTTTGTTTTGTTTATTAATTCGTTTATTTGTTTATTTATTTATTTATTTTTAATTTATCTATTTTGATTGTATATTTTGTTTTTTATCTATTTATCTACTTGATTATCTATTTGTTCTCTTTGTTAATTTGTTTATGTCTATATTTTTATCGTTTTATTTGTTTTATTTGTTAATTCGTTTATTTGTATATTTATTTATTGATTTTCTATTTATCTATTTTGATTATATATTTTGTTTTTATCTATTTATCTACTTGATTATTTATCATATTTATTTATTTGCTTATTTATTTATCTATTCATCTATTCAATTGTTCACTTTATTTTTTATATTCTATTCATTCTTTGATTCTTTGTTTATTTATGTGTCTCTTACCTTATATAGATAAGGAACTCTTTCAAAGGCATCACAACTCCCCTATTTAGATATGACATGCTGCTCAAGAATGTATTTCAGCATACAAAAATTGTTATAAGTAAGGGATACTGTCCTAGCCTCCTGACAGAGTTTTGCAACGTTTAACCGGGTTGTTTACAATGACCATAAGCTTACGTTGATACTTAATTTTCAAGTTAGGACTTATTTTCATTTGTCCCATTTTTTTATTTATTTATTTTTTATTCATTACTCCCTCGATAAGATATGGCAAAGTATGCTTTCACTTGGGCATCTCTTTTCTTAGAAGATCTGAGGGCTTTGCATCTGTGTGTGTGTGTTTGTGTTTATATATATATATATATATATATATATAAATATATATATAAACTGTATATCTAACATTATCGTGAAGAAATATAAGCAGAATTAACACAAGAGATCAGAGACTTGAAGACCGCAAGGCTTTTCGTGTATTTCATCCTCTGTCTGAGAATGTAATACGTGGCTTCTTTTTACTGTCTTCAAGATTCTGCTTCTCCAGTGGTTGATTCTGCTACACACATACACGTGCTCGCGCGCCATGTATAGATTTGAAGCTACGTATGGTGAATTGAAGAGTAAGAGACTGGAGTTGCTCCTTTCCTGTATACTAAAAATGGGTAAATACACACACACATATATACATACATATGTGTATGTATTTTATATATATATATATATATTGTGTGTGTGTGTGTGTGTGTGTGTGTGTGTGTGTGTGTGTGTGTGTGTGTGTGTGCGTGTGTGAAGAGCGTACGCTAGAAGGCGCATAGCTGCAGTTGTAGCCATCACCTTTGCCCCATTCACTTGAACTGATGGGACAGGTAATAGTCACTGTTGGGATTCGTAGAGAAGTGCGGGATTCAGTGTTTGTATGTATGAATATGTGTGTATATATGCATGTATGAATATGTGTGTGTATATGTGTATGTATGTATGTATGTATGTATGTATGTATGTATAATACCAATAACCTTAGTGAGGCCAGTGTACCCTGGCATGAATCTACTGTTTTGTGTCCGTCGCGCCGCACGAAGAATCAGCACGGGGAAGGGACCGAACAAACTTCATTTGCAGAGCCATCACGGCCAGAGGAAGGCTCAATTAACAAAATGACCTTCATTTCTGCTCTCCTGCATAGCTTTTTTTTTTTTTTTTTTTTTTTGCAGCGTTACGCTCGCGCCGGACTTATACATAGAATATACATTAACCCCCCCCGGCTCTCCAGCCTCGATCCAGGTCTTTTCAGTTGGTGTTTTGGTGCTGATAAACACGAGGGGGTTAGAGGGAGGGTTTATAATCTCATTCCCGTGTCGGTCGACAAACATCATTTGTGCAGAAAGAATTGGGTCACTTGGCAGATTGCTTTTAAGCTCTCAAGGTCCTGCGTAATGCATGTATACTAATGCTTATTTACTGGGCCTAGGACTAAAATAAGCCCTGAGTTGCTTTCCGTGTATGTTGTGATTTGGTGTTGCTGTTGTTGTTGTAGGTGTGTTGGTAGACGAAAAGATCAGAATCCCTTTCTTGTACTTATGTGTAGGTTTGTGACGTCTGTGGGGATTGGGTGAAAGGCGAAGAATATGAGAGAGAGAGAGAGAGAGAGAGAGAGAGAGAGAGAGAGAGAGAGAGAGAGAGAGAGAGAGAGAGAAAAGGGTAGGTTAGAAAAAGAAATCCTCTGAAATAGGAAGTCTCAATTCTTATCAATTAAAGAAGAAGAAGAAGAAGAAGAGTTAGGTTGGGTTAGGTTTGGTTAGAAAAAGAAATCCTCTGAGATAGGAATTCTGTTCTTATGAGTTGAAGAAGAAGAATAGCTACGTTGGGTTAGGTTAGAAATAGAAATCTTTTGGGGTAGGAAGTCTGTTCTTATCAGTTGAAGAAGAAGAAGAATTAGGTTAGGTTAGTTTAGAAAAAGAAATCTTCTGAGATAGAAATTCTCAGTTCTTACCAGTTGAAGAAGAAGAAGAAGAAGAGTTAGGTTGGGTTAGGTTAGGTTATAAAAAGAAAAATTCTGAGATAGGAAGTCTTAGTTCTTACCAGTTGAAGAAGAAGAAGAAGAGGAAGAAGAAGAAGAGGAAGAAGAAGAAGAGGAAGAAGAAGAAGAAGAAGAAGAAGAAGGTGAAGGAGGAGGAGGAGGAGGAGGAGGAGGAGGAGGAGGAGGGATACTGGCTGGAGACTGCAGAGGAGACTCAGGTCATGGCCTTCATTAACACATGGTCGAGGGAATCTTCGCTAGTCCTCTCCCAGAGTGTCTCCTAAGAGCTCGCTTGGAAGTCTCAACGACTTTACGAGGGTGTGAGAACACCGAAATGTGTAATTGCACGTGTGCACAAGGTCATAAGTGTACAATGTGTACAGGGTCGTATATGTACACGGAAGTTTGCGTTCGTTCATATTGAGCTCTTACGGGGTTATCGCACTGAGCTAATTTTCCTCCAACATTCTACCTTCAACATCCATTTGAATAACTAGATTATGACTTCGCTTACAGAAGCCTAGACTCCTCTAAGAACATTTCAACCATATGTCTAATATTCGTATAGATTCATAATCTCTCAGTTCATCATTCAGTTTTGCTATATAGGACGGAAGGATAATTTGATAGTTGGAGATTTGAAAAATAGAATATTGTAACCGAAGTCGTTTCTACTCAAACGAACAGTCAACGGTCGACGCTGCCGAAGCCCGTGGATGTCCCAGTGTGATAACCATTTAAGAAATGCTCTTTTAGTGTTTTCTTTGTACTCGTACAAGATTTACAAGTCTTCCTTGGAGATGCTGCCATTATTTACTATTTACCTGTTTGTTTATTATCTAAATTTACCTATTTATCTATTTATTTATTTTATTTATTATTATTTATATTATAATTTCTATTTATTAATTATACTACTATAATTTTTTATTTATTTATTCATTTATCATTATATATTTTTTTCGCATCCAACCTAGTTATGGACCAAAAGGTCCCTTGTCGGCATGCTCCACCTTTGTAATTCTTTGTATTAGCACGAGAAAGGCTTGTAGAATTAATAAACTCGTTGGTTCATAGCATTATTAAAGTATAGAACAGATGCTCTCATACTCAAGGCTTGTTTAGTGTTGAGTTAACTCAGTTATTAAGTTTGACATTACTCAGAATAGTGTCTTTGAAGTTAACTGTATTGTTGGAAGGTTACAGGAACTTGATTTAACGGTTGGTTAGGGAAGGCTGCCCACTTAATCTCCATTCCTCCTCCCTCCTTCTCCTCCCTCCTCCTCCTCCCCTCCCTCTCCCTTTCACCCCCCTTCTCCTCCCTCCTCCCCTCAAGAAGAAATGTTTTCTCTCCATAAAAAGACCTCAAAAAGACATTGTCTCTTGAAGAAGACGAAATGGATGACTCTGTGAAGAGACAACGTTGAAGACGACGACTACGACAGAGTCGAAGAAGAAGACGACGACGACAAAGAAGAAGAAGAAGACAAAGGAAACACGGAGAGAAAAAGAAGGCAAAGGAATGAAAAATATATATCATTAACTCTTTCAGCTTGCCTGCCTGCCTTCCTGCAACTTTCAATTAGTTGGACAAGTCTTCATGAAATCGCTGTGAAGTTGTTTTGAACCAAATGATAATCTGTTTGTGTGGGATATTATATTCCCGGTCTGGGACGGCCATACTACCTACACACAGACATACACGCGCACGTACAGACACGCACACACACACACACACACACACACACACACACACACACACACACACACACACACACACACACACACACACACACACGCACACACACACACAAACAATCAAACAAACACAGGGCTGAAATGATTTCATTATCGCTGCGCTGAGGGTTGTTACTCCAACTCTCGTAGGTGGGGAGTTGTGTGTGTGTGCGTGTAAGGTCACAGGTTTACCCATAGATCGGTCATACGAGCTGAGCTCTCATCCGGAAGGTTAACAATTGTCGATCACGAGTCCGACACGTGATCCAAGACCATGGTGAACCATGGTGAATCACTCACACACACACACACACACACACACACACACACACACACACACACACACACACACACACACACACACACACACACACAGAGAGAGAGAGAGAGAGAGAGAGAGAGAGAGAGAGAGAAGACAGTGGTCAGACGGTCAGACCCTCGCCAGACCCCTTGAGAGCAGCCCCCAACACACGGACTGGCCAGCAGACACACTCGTCTGCACCAATGCACCGCTCGGCCCCAGTACAGCCAGCCAGCCAGCCAGCCAGCTAGCCATCCCGCCATCCCACATGCGGAGGCGGCTTTCTCGACACTCGTTAGTCATACACTCGTCTCCACTGACTAAACACCCCCTCATTTCTCCTACTCGCCTTCCCTCCCTTCTCCCTCCTTCCCCCCTCCCTTTCCCCTCTTCCCCTCTTCTCTCCTCTTCTCTCTTCTCTTCTCTTATCCTCTCCTCTCCTTCCCCACATCCTTTCCCTTCCCCTTTCACCTCCCTGTTCCTTCCCTTTCCCCTTCTTACTTCTCCTCTCCTCTTCTCTCCTCTCTTCTCCTCTCTTTTTTTCCCTTATCCTCTCCTTTCCTTCCCTCCCTTCCCCTCCCCGTCTCTCCTCTCCTCTCCTCTCCTCTTCTCACCTCTCTTCTCTTTTTTCTTCCTTATTCTCTCCTTTCCTTCCCCTCCTCTCCCTTCCCCTCCCTTCCTTTCCTCTCCTCTCCTATCCTTTCCTCTATTCCTCCTCCTCTCCTTTCCATTTCCTTCCCCTCCCTTCTCTTTCTCTCCCTTCCCCTCCCTTGTCCTTCCATCCCATTCCCTTTCCTTTTGTCTCCCTTTTCCTTCTTTCCCTTTACATCCCTTTCTCCTTTTCATATTCTCCTTCCATTCCTTCCTCCCTCTTCCCACTCTTTATCTCACCCACCTTTTCTTCTTCCTTTTGTTTTCATCCTTCCCCCCATTTCCTCCCCTTTCCTCCCCGCTCTCTCTCTCTTTCCCCTCCTCATCCCAACCACTCCCGTGACAACGCTTTTTCCCACCCTTGACATTCCTTCTCCGCCCTCATCCCCCCCTCCCTCGCTCCCTCACTCCCTCGATCCTATTATCTCCATGTCATCCTCCCATCCACTCCTGAAGAAGCAGGACGAAGCCACGAGAGGGATGTAAGTACCTCGGAGGAAGTGGAGAGGGTGGAACAGGAAAAAGGAGGTGGAGGAGGAGGATGAGGAAGAGGAGGATGAGGAGGAAGTGGAGGAGAAGGGGGAGGGGAGGGGTAAGAAAGTGGAAAGAGGAGAGGAAATGAGGAAGAGGAGCATCAGTGGAAGGCGAAGGAGGAGGGGAAGACGGGAAATGGGAAACAGAAGGAAGAGGAAGAGGAGGAAGGTGAGAAGTGAAGAGGAAGAAGAGTCCTGTAATTCTCAGGTCAGCTCCATACATTGGCCCGTCTTCTCACTTAATTTGAAAATAAATCTTTAGAAACTTGTCACCCTTTTGAGGGTGTTTATTTATTACAGGGTGATGCGTCAGTGTGCCGAAAAGATGACGAACAGGGTGTCGAGATGGGGGAAAAAGGGTGAGTGGGAGTTTGGGGGAAGTCTTTCAGAGGACACCTTAGTGGATGGAAAGACGTGATCCTATGAAGGACACTTCACCCCTTCACCCCCCCCCCGACCGCTCTTGGGGGGGGAGGAAATCTAGTTGTTCAGGTTAGGTTAGGTTAATTTTGCTTTCCTTAGGTTTGTTTTGTGTAGGTTAGTTTTATTTAGGTTAGATTAACTATGTTATGTTAGGTGAGGTTGAATTAGCTTAGGTTAGCGTTGCTTAGATTAGGTTAAATTAGCTTAGTTTAGCTTAGGTTAAGGAAGGTAAGGAGATAAGGAAGGGAAAACAAGGGGAAGGATAATAATTGGGCCAGGGGGGTGGGGGGATGATAATGGGGAGCCTATTCTTCCCACGGGTATTTATGGGGAGAAAATTGTATGGTTGCATAGTCTGGGTAGGGATTTTTTTTTTTTTTTTTGGGGGGAAGCCTCTCAATGTGATACGAAGGACTCGATTGTCGAAGCCTATTAAAACCACGGACCGTCCCCTTTGCCAAATTTTGCATAAAACACATTCCCACATCAAACCATTAAACTTGTTTAATTTAAAGTTAATTTCTGCAAAGGGACCCGAACTTTAGCTTAATTACTGACCTTTTGCATAAGGTGGTGCATTTAATTACTTTTGTTCTGGCTAAAGGCAATTGACTGAATTCTGCTGGAGAGTGAGATCGGGAATTTTTTTTTTTTTTTTTTTTTTAGGGTGCGGGTTGCGTTATCCATTTAGCGAGGTGGCTAGTACTTATTGGAACCGTGAATGAAAGAAAAGATGACCGTACGTGTTTGAAAAATCACGTAAAAAAAATTACAATTTTGTCCAGAAAAGGTTGGGTAAAGGCTTTTCTTCTTTGACACTTTTTTTAACTCGAGGATTTCAGACCATATGACCTTACTGGTGTCACGCGTTGGCTCTTAGAGGATTCGAACCTCCAACCTTTGGCCTATCGCCTCCAGAGATGGTGTTCCAATGCGCAGTCACCACCACTGAAACATAAAATATTTATTGATTATGAAAGAAAACATAATTTTCACTGACGTCTCTCAAATAAATCCAACAGTCACGGAGCCTCGAACACGGGACCTCATACTGCAGTTAATTATATCTATTGATATAATGTTCCCGACAGCCCTAGCCAAGCGGGGAGGTGACCCAATATCGGCCTTAAACAAAAAAACAAAAAAACAAAAAAAAAACGGCTTGCCGCAATTGACAAGACTTTGCCCTGCCATGGGTTTCTCACTTCCCACTTCCACATCCCACATCCATGGGAATGGGATGTGGGAGTTTTTAGATATAATGTTGAATGACATATTAACCGTAGGAGGGAACGAAGGGATTGAAGTGAAGTGAAAGGGGGAGGCCTTTTATTAGGATAATGGGTAAAACGAAGAGACCCAACGAGATGAAGGGAACTGGCGACGCGTTGAAGGGCTCGAAGAAGAATGTTGATCACTTTTAGTTTCCTCTTTCCCTTCGTTCCCTTCTTTATCAAATCTCATTTCTTTAATGTGATATTGTGCCCCAAAGACAGAAGCTCCGGTGATTAAGTACAAGATAGTGTGAAAGGACCTGATGATAGTGTGAAGGGAACCAGGTGATAGGGTGAAGTGACCCTGGTAATAGTGTGAAGGGGCCCTGGTAATAGTGTGAAGGGACCCTGGAGATAGGGTGAAGGGACCCTGGAGATAGGGTGAAGGGACCTTGGTGATAGGGTGAAAGCACCTTGGTGATAGGGGAAAGGGATCTTGATTATAGGGTGAAGAGACCCAAGTGATAGGGTGAAGGGACCTTGGTGATAGGGTGAAAGGACCTTGGTGATAGGGTGAAGGGACCTTGATTATAGGGTGAAGGGACTACATGAAGGTATAGGGAAGGGTGAAAGTACTGTATAGCGATAGAGAGTAGGGTGTAGGGACGACGAGAGGGTAAGGTGAAAGAATTAGGATGATGTTAGGGTGAAAGGATGTCGAAGATGGGATGATGACGTAACTCCGGCAGCAGGATGAAGGAACTCAGACAGTAGGGTGAAGAGACTGTGAGGAAGGGTGAAATAGTTAGGGTGATGGTAGGGTGAAAGAATGGGAAAGGAGTTAGGGTGAAGGAACCCCGACGAAGGAGTCAAGGGACTTAGACGTTAGGGTGAAGGGACTGGGAAGAAGGTAGGGTGAAAGGCTTAGGGTGATGGTAGAGTGAAGGGACCTCGATGAAGGGGTCATGGGACTTGGAGGATAGGGTGAAGGGACTATGAGGAAGGGAAAGCGAAAGAATTAGGGTGATAATAGGGTGAGAAAGTTAGGAAGAAGTTAGGGTGAAAGTGACTTCGACGAAGGGGTGAAGGGACTGTGAGGAAGTTAGGGTGAAAGAATTAGGATTATGTTAGCATGAAAGAAGGAGGAAGCTTGGTTAGGGTGAAGTGACCCCGACAAAGGGATCAAGGGGCTTGAGCCTTAGGGTGAAGGGACCTAGGGTGACGTTTAAGACGAACGAGTCTAAGTCTGCGGCCGAGTGATCTTATCAACGTGAATAAGCGGCCGCTCGGACGGGCGGGCGGGCGGACTAAGCGAGGGCGTGCGTTGGGGTGGAATGAAAAGGGGGTGGGGGCTGTAAACGAAGGATAAGGGTCTGGGGGGGCTTATGGCGTGGGGGGGTTAATGGGGGGTGACCCTGAGGACAGGTCACTCAGTCACTCACTCGCTCCCCGAGCAGTCGCTGAAGGGTGTTTGAGGGAGGGGGTGAGGGTGAGAAATCCTGAAAGGAAAGGGTGAGGAGGAAGGAAGTGACAGGAGGTGGAAAAGTGGATAAATGGGTTTGAACCCGGGTGCGGTGTCCGGGTGAAGTGGGTGATGATGTTAGTGTCATAATGAATGAGAAAAAATAAAAATGCTTGTCCAATCTCTCTCTCTCTCTCTCTCTCTCTCTCTCTCTCTCTTTCTCTTTGTGTGTGTGTGTGTGTGTGTGTGTGTATGTGCACGCCTGCGTCCACCGCCTACTCTTTCACCCACTCCTCCCCTTCCTCCTCCTCCCCTTCCTCCTTCCCTTCCTCCTCCTCCTCCTCCCTTTCCTTCTCCTCCTCCTCCCCCTTTCTCCTCCTCGTCCCCTTTTTTCTCCTCCTCCTCTTCTTTCTCCTCTTCTTTTTCCTCCTCCTCCTCTTTCCTTCTCCCCTTTCTCCTCTTCCCCTTCCTTCTCCTCCTCTTTCTCCTCCTCCTCCTCCTTCTCCTCCTCCCTCCTCCTCCTCCTCCTCCTCCTCCCTACCCTCCTCCTCCCCGTCCTTCAACCCCCACTGCCTCGGGCCTGTCCTGCCAGCTTCATTCTGTGAAGGAGCGCTGGCTACTGCAACAGACGGACTGCTTAGTCTCAGCCCTGTATTGTGCAACACGTTCTGCAGTCTTGCTCCGGCTCAGCTTTGCTCTGCTCTGCTCTGTTGAGCTTTATTCTTCCACCCTTTCGTCCGTCAGTTTATATTGTCTCTTTCTTTTTTTTTTTTTTGTACCTGCTTCTCTCTTTCACACTCTTTTTCCTCCTTCCGTCTTTCCCACCTTCTCTCTTTTCTGCTATACCACTTTACCTCCCTCTCTCCCTCTTTCTCTCTCTCTCTCTCTCTCTCTCTCTCTCTCTCTCTCTCTCTCTCTCTCTCTCTCTCTCTCTCTCTCTCTCTCTCGCCATCTTCCCCTCCCTCAACCTTTCTCACTCTCCCTCCGCTTTAGGGACTTCTCCCCAACTCACCCTCTATTCACACGTGCTCTCACCCTAACCCCTTACTCCCCACCTCATATCCCCGCGGCCTACATATCCATTCGTTTCATCCCAATAACCTTCCTGATTTCAAACCAGTGACTGTTCCGTGAGACTCCGTCTAGGCCAGTTATCAGTGACATTCAAAGGATTACAAAGGCGGAGCATGCCGACAGGAGACCTTTTGGTCCATATTTAGGTCGGATGCGAAAAAAAAATCATAGTAATAATAAAATAATAAATAAAAACTATAACAATGTAAATAACAAATAAAATATATAAACAAATGCATAGGTATAGTTAAATAATAAACAAACAGGTAAATAGTAAATAATAATAAATTGACATATAACTAATAATACCGTGTGAGATCGAAACCTTTATTGGTACGACGTTTCGCTTGTTACAGCTTTTTCACCGGCTACATAGGAATGTGGCACGCTTCCCTTGATCTTAGTAACCATGTAGTAAGCGCTGAAACTATCAGTTGTTTTAAAAAACGATTAGACAGCTTTATGGATGGGGACGACAGGTGGTGATGGATTCGGAGCTGCTTAGGGTAGGCTTTATGGTCTCTTGCAGTCTCTTTTATTCGTATGTTCTTATGTTATGTTCTTATGTTGACCATACTCACAGGGTAGTCTCTCCACAAACGTCTCAACTCTTCTTTGAGGAGACAAAGAAAGGGGCGCCCACAGAACTTATGGCTGGGGCAAGTTGGTCTAACCTGTCGAGAGTTGTTTGGAGTGGGGAGGGAGGGTGTCTGCACGTGGGCTTGCTTAGAGAGGCCGTGAGGACTGGAGATGACATATTGTGAGTGAAGTAACGCGCCCCCTGTCGTATGCCGCCAATTGATGATGATAAAGAACCTTCCTATCTTCTTCTCCGTCTCTACCACCTCATCCTCACCTCTCCCCTTCCCCCACCTCCCTCTCACCTCTCCCCTTCCTCACCTCCCCCTCACCTCCCCCTCCCTCTACGCCCTCGACCCATGAGGTCAATGCACTTTTAATTACTCTCATCGTCCACTCTATTACAAATATGCGAGTTATGCGTGCCGGGGTAGCTATCGCGAGTGACTCTAAGCGTCTTGGAATTGTCCGCGGACAAGAGTACCGTGATGATGGCAGCAGAGGAACAAACGGCCCTGGGGAGGACATTTGCTGCCGAGGAGCTGTGCGGTTTAAGCAGATGAAGATGAAGAGCCCGTACGCTTCAAGTGGTTGCGGCAATTCTTGGGTGTTTCTCCTGTGCGTGTCTGTGTATACGTGTGTATGTGTACATGTATGTGTGTATGTTTATTCTCAAGTGGGGTAAGTTCAGTACGTGGTATGTATGTGTGTGTGTGTGTGTGTGTACGTGTGTGTGTGTGTTTACGTGCGCGTCTCTGTGTGTGTGTGTGTGTGTGTGTGTGTGTGTGTGTGTGTGTGTGTGTGTGTGTGTGTGTGTGTATGTACGTGTGTGTATGTGTGTGCGTTTACCTAATGTGTTAACTAATTGTAGTATACAGGAATGGACCAACGCTCGTTGAGTCCCTACTCTTACTCTCCAATTATCATACATGAACCATACATAAATGTATGAACATAAGAAAATAAGAATGAATGAGACTACAGGAGACCATAAGACCCACACTAGGCAGTTCCATGTCCATTACCACCTGTTATCCCCATGTTATAGCCCATGGCTCTAATTTGGGTTGTACCCTTTTTCGTCAGTTATCATATTTAGATTTTAATTCATATATTGCTCCAGCTTGGGTTATAATGTGTATGTGTGATTTCCCATGGTCTTGGATCACGTGTTGAACTCGTGATCGACAGTTATTTCCCTACCGGAAGAGGGGTCAGAGCTCATATATGACCGATCTACGGGTAAGGATGTGACCTTACACGCACACACACACACACACCCAACTCCCCGCCCACGAGAATTGGAATAACAACTCGCAGAGCAGCGATACTGAAATTATTTCAGCCCTGGGCGGGATTCGAACCCGGACCATCGTAGTGGCAGCCGGGAACTCTAACCACAGCACCACGAAATGTGTGTGTGTGTGTGTGTGTGTGTGTGTGTGTGTGAAACTTAGGAAGAACAGCGATATGACGTCATATCAGTTTGAGAGATCACGACACCCTGTGACGTCACTGTTCCATGACGTCACACGCTAAGCAGATCAGAAGGTGCCTGTGTGCAGCTGGCTGGCATTGAGATGCAGCTGACCCACCGTGAAACATGGTCATTACAGCAGCTTGACTGTTGGATGTGACAGCTCCCAGCGTGGTGTTTGATCTCGGTGATGTTCAATCAGTCATTGAAGCTGCAGAATTTTTTTTTTTTTTTTTTTTTTTTTTTTTTAAGTTTATGACCTAATTTCAAAATTAGCGTTTTCTTTCTTGTCTCTGTCTATCTGTCTGTCTATCTATCTATATCTATACCTCTCCCTCCCCCTCTCTCTCTATCTATCTCTATCCCCATCCCTCCCCCTCTCTCTATCTATCTCCTCTCTCTTCTCTCTCTTTCCCTCTCTCTCTTCCTCTCTCTCTCTCTCTCTCTCTCTCTCTCTCTCTCTCTCTTCCGTGTGATAAGAGAAGAAATAAGAAAAATCTCTAATGTAGTTTTGAAAACTTGATGTTAAAATGAAGAGAATACAGTTTAGATTTAACTTTGAATTTAACTTGAGGAGAAACAGTTTGGGTGACGCTGCCGTCGCAGTTAAACCCCCCTCCCTCACCACCCCTCACCCCCGTCACCCCCTCACCCCCGTCACCCCATCACCCCCTTACCCCCTCACCCCCTCCTTGCCAGAGGGTTAACCCACGAGGGATGAATGAAATATTCTGACGGTTGTAGAACGAAAAGGGCACTTCGGTACGAAAGTTAAAAAAAAATAAAATCCCACAATTAAAATGATAAGGACACCTTGCTTAAAAATAGAAGAAAAAAAAATCCCACAAAATTATAAGGACACCTTGCTAAAAAATAAAAAAATAAATAATAAATAAACAAAAAATCCCACAATTAAAATGATAAGGACACCTTGTTAAAAAATTATATAAGATAAAAAATCCCACGATTGAAATGATAAGGACGCCTTGCTAAAAAAAATAGATAAATAAAATAAAATAAATCCCAAAATTAAAATGATAAGGACGACGTGCTAGAAAAAAATCCCACAAGATGATGAGTACGCATTGCTAAAATCAATAAATAAATAAATAAATAAAATAAAATAAAATCCCACAATCAAAATGATAAAGACGCCTTGCTATAAAAAGATCCCACAATTAAAATGATAAGGACGCCTTGCTAAAAAAAAAAAAAAAAAAAAATCCTCCACGAGCCTCGCGTGTCTATCAGGTTGACAGCCAGTCCCGTGATCTCACGGGACGCCAAAAGATCTCACGAAAGTTTGGTGGCAGCTGAACTCACGAAGCAGCCGCGATGATGACAGGTCTCACGAGACAGCGCGGCGACAGGTCTCGCAATGATCTCACAATGCCTGGGTAATGATCTCACGGAAAACGTATATACTGAAATTGTGAGACCTGATATTTTTTATTTCTGACATTTTTTATTTCTGGGGGTTGAGGGAGGACTTTAATTCTCAGAAGATTAAAAAAAAAAAAGAAAACTAAACCAAATTTAAACTACACTAGATTGCATGGGCAGACTGCAGTGATCGAGGCACAGCGAGTCAGAGATTCGAGACTGCCCTGTGGAAGGGAGGGGGAGGAATGGGAGAGAGGTGGAGTGGAGTTGGAAAGAGGAGGGAGGTGGAGAGGTGAAGGAAGGGGGCGGAGAGGGGAGGGGAGGAGGCGGAGAAGGATGGGAGGGGGGTAGGGAATGGGAGAGACGGAGAGGAGAGGGGAGGTGGAGAAGGGAGGGGAGGGGGAGAGGAGAGGGTAGGGGTAGAGGAGTTTAGTGGGTGTAGAGGTCCGTCTGTTGTAATTTGTATAATTTATATGTATATATATGTGTATATATATATATATATATATATATATATATATATGTTTCTGTCATCATTATTATTATTATTATTATTACTACTATTATTATCATTATTATTATTATTATTATTATTATTATTATTATTATTACTATTACTATTATTAATGTTTATACTGAAACTGACCTTCGAAGGCGCAAGAGACGGAACCCCACTAGTTTAGTTCTTTTCTTGTAAATTATAAGTACGTCAGTACAATTAAGCAAGTACGTCTACATCCCAGTACCTGATTCTTGTGCAGATTCCAACGTCTGGTATTTTTCGGCTCCGAGACCAGACGCGTTGCAGACCATCATGCATGGTGTGGTACAGACTAGTTCGCTGTTCATGGGGAGTTACAAAAATTAATAATAATAAAAAAAAAAGCCTGGTCAGACACCCAGAACGTAGACTAGTGATAGCTTGATTAAAAAAATAGTAATAATGATGGTAATAATAATGATAAAAGATATAATAATGATTGATGGTGATAATGGTAATAATGATTATAGTAATGATAATAATGATAATAATAATAACAACAATAATAATAATAATAATGATAATAATAATGATAGTGTTAATAATGATGATATTGATAATAGTAATAATGATAAAATTTATAATAATAATAATAATGATAATAATGATGTATGAAAGTCGATAAACAGCTCAAGCCAAAAAAAAAAAAAAAAGCGCTTTGATAAGTTATGTTTTCCGTGTGGATAGCTCAATGACGTCTTCAAGAGGCACTTCACCTCCAACGCAGTGACGCACTAAGGTCTGCTGTTTCATCAGTTCCCCTTGATTTCATTCACCTCACGGCCTGTGGACAGAGCAAGGGCACCTTCGGTCGAGACCCCGCTAGGTCCATAGATGGACTCTTCATCTGAATAAAGTCCTCTGATGTTTATAAAAATGGTAAATGATAAACGAAATAATGACACTGTATTGAAAGAATTTGGGGACTGTTGGCTCCTACATATCGTGTTGAAGAGTCGGATGGTGGTGGTGGTGGTGGAGGGTGAGGGAGGGAGGGGGTGGAGGTCTAGCAGGTGGTACAAGTATGCGCCTCTGCCTAACCACTATTTCTTTTAACTCCAACTCTCTCTCTCTCTCTCTCTCTCTCTCTCTCTCTCTCTCTCTCTCTCTCTCTCTCTCTCTCTCTCTCTCTCTCTCTCTCTCTCTCCAATCCCACTCCCTCCGGCTTTAGATTTTAGTGATACCCCTACTGACCAGAGTCACACATTATTCCTTATGACAGGATAGTAATCTACAAAAAATAAATAAATAGATAAAATATGATAACAATAATGATGATAAATAATGATGATAATAATAATAATAATAACAATACTCATAATGATAATGATGATAAATAATGATAATAACAATGATGAGGATCACTATTAGTTTCAACTACCCCTTCTTATGGGTCCTCTGACTATCCACATGTCTTTGTATCTTCGGCAGGGCAATGTCCTCAAGGCTAGAAACGCTGGTTATCACCAGCAAAGCACTAATTTAGTTATTAATAAAAAGAAGAAATATTCCTATATTTATTTATTTATTTTTGTGTTTATTCGATTTTATTTGTTCGCGTTTTTCGTCGGAACAGAATTGCAGGATGAAGTTTATATCGGTTCTTTGATTGATTGATTGATTTATGAAATGGTTGATTGATTGACTGATTGCAGCCCAGTCTCTCGATCCCAAGTGTTTCATACGACTCTAAAATCCTTTGCAAATATCAAATCATCGTGGAATCATTCATGTATTTTCTATGTAGTTGTTTCCCCACAATAAAAGTTTTATTTTATGTATAAAACAACCTTAAAGTAACACTGTTCAGAAGTCTGTGTAAATAGATGGCTTGGGTTTTTATTCAAATAAAAAGAGAGTTTGAGATTTGGCGGTTGTACATTTTTTTTTCCAATTTTCCATCCTTCACCTAACTTTCTGGCTCTGCCTTGTTTCTCTTACCATCTCTTCTCTCTCTCTCTCTCTCTCTCTCTCTCTCTCTCTCTCTCTCTCTCTCTCTCTCTCTCTCTCTCTCTCTCTCTCTCTCGTCTCCCTTATGGAATTCCACATATTCGTTCATCAAACCCACTGACTCAGAGAACTTTTTTGAGTCATCTGGACTCTTCAGAAAGAGTCTTCAGACACTCCACGTTAACTAATTACCTGGACTCCACAAGAACACGGACTCCGTGACTTCGCAAAGGCAGATGACTCAAGGGTGGAGGGGAGGAAGCTGTCGAGTGGACCGAAGTTAAGGATGTGAGGATCAGAACGATGTTCTCTCATGGTGCGTCGTTAATGTGGATATAATTGATTCGCACTTCGAGTCCATCTCCATATGTTGTAGCTAATATCTACCTTCTGAATACTTGGGTGCGCGGCTGATTAGAGGAACTTTACCGGGAAAATGAAGTTATTGTTGAGAGATGTTGGGAAGCGTACGGACGGCCACAGAAATTACTTCGCACTTATAAGGACGCGTAGCTATCTCTAGTTAAGTTTAGCACGCCGAACATAGGGGAGAATTTAATATTATTACATTATTGCACTGAAATAGGTTGAGCGAGAGCAGTTTATAGTTCATGCTCTTCTGCAATGTAGGGTACAATCCTCGGTTCAGTGATGTAGTAGCAATAGGATATGTTAGTATATTTACCACCTTATGGACGTGGTCGCTAAAGAAATATAATTATATACTGTTTATTTATCTATTTTGTTATTTATCCATACGTTTACTTATCCATTCATCTATGTGTATTGACTATTAATCTGCTTATTCATTTATTCCATTGATAATATTTTCAAGTTGGATAATGTGAGAATTTATTGGACCTTTTTTTCTCTTCTTCTTTCTTCCCTTTTTTTTTTTTTTTTTTTTTTCTTAATCAGAATCCGTGTTAGCTCGCGAGTCCTTTCACTCTCCCACGCCCCAAACTAACAAACTCGTGAATCCACAAGACATAGCAAGGGCGCTGACTCCCTGACCCATCCAAGGCCAACTGCAAGGGCCATCTCGTTAGGTAGAACCACCTGCCTCTGATCTGTGGCCGCTCCCATCTGGCCTCCCAAGCCCTTCCTTCCTTGCCCTCCACACTGTCTCTCTCCCCCGTCCCGTCTCCTTGCCACGTTCTTCCTCTCCTCCCAGTTCTCTACCTCCCGTCTTCTCCTTGTAGGCCATACGCCGGGTGAGGTGACGTTTCCTGAAGCCGGAGAGGTCTCGTAAATAACTGGTAAATGTAAGATGAGCCTCGGCGTGACGCACGGAGATTGTGTGTTACTTAACTGTGTTATCTGGTGACGGGTATCGAGCCCGTGCCAGACACTAGTGAGCATCCGGCTGCTCCGTGGGCTGCGCGGCCGCCTGTTCGTATTTTACGTATGCAGTGTGCGTGCGTATAAATTTGCGTCGCCCCTCGCACGTGCGTATAAATTGCGTATAAATTTGTATCCCGCTGTGCGCGCGCGGTGTAGGTGTGCTTCAGAAGCGTGTAAATGTGTGACGTGTGGCGGGTGTATCCATTTGATGCTGTTCTTGGGTCTTATCTGAAGGAAATTCGGTACAAGAGATTTTTGCTTTGTGTGCGTGTACAATTCACCATAGTCTAGGATCACTTGTTAGACTTGTGATCGACAGCTATTACCCTTCTGGATGAGAGCTCACAGCTCACATATAACCGGTCTATGGGTAACGCACACACACACACACACACAAAACTCTCCGTCCACGAGAGTTGAAGTGTGTGTGTGTGTGTGTGTGTGTGTGTGTGTGTGCGTGTGTGTGTGCGTGTACGCGCGTGTGTGTGTGTGTCTCACCACGGCCTTGGACCATATGCTAGACTCGTGATCTATGACTTTTAACCTCCCGGATGAGAGCTCAGAGCTCGTATATCCTATCTGTGATTAATACTATGAACTTACACACGCCACATCTCCATCCTTTTGCCCAAGGTGGATATTAACGGTATTGTATTTTTTCACCCCCTTAGCTGTGTGTGTGTGTGTGTGTGTGTGTGTGTGTGTGTGTGTGTGTGTGTGTGTGTGTGTGTGTGTGTGTGTGTGTGTGTGTGTGTGTGTTTGTGTGCATGAGTGTGTGTGTGTGTGTAAGTGCAAGTGTGTGTGTAAGTGTGTTTGTGTGTATGTGTGTATTTACCCAAATCTCCTTATTCTCCATTTATCATACTTAGAAATAAAATAATATATATTGTGTGTGTGTGTGTGTGTGTGTGTGCGTGCGTGCGTTTGTGTGAGTGTATATGTATGTGAGGCTACCGTCTGCACATGGGAAAACTTCACGCTTGCCTTGCCTTTGACGACTTCTTGTGCGTGTTCTTGCTTGCGATGCATGGGTGCCCCTGCAGTCAGTCACGGTTTATGTCCTTTGTGTCTTCAAGCAACTCGTCACGTTTGGTGAGACACTACGTCCGTATAAGGCTGACCAAGTTTTTTTTTTTTTTTTACTATTTAATCATTATTATTATTATTATTATTAT
>NC_134815.1:29692659-29695159 GCF_046742065.1 Oratosquilla oratoria
TTCCTCCTCTTCCTCTTCCTCCTCCTCTTCCTTCTCCTCTTCCTCCTTCTCCTCCTTCTCTCCTTCTTCTCTTTTCTCTTCTTCCTTCGTCTTCATGTTTATCCTCCTCTTCCTTTTCCTCTTCATTTTCTTACTCCTCTTCTTCCTCTTTATAATCCTCGTCCTTTTCCTCTTCATTTCCTCCTCCTTCTCCTCCTCTTTACCACACTTTATCTCCTCCCATCCTCCTCTTCTTCCCCCCCTTCTCTTCTCTCCTCCACCCTCCTCGCTTCTTCGCCCCTTCCCCGCGTCGTCTCTCGTTCCCCTCAGTTTCTCTAACTTTGGCTTTCCGAAGGCGTCTTCCACGTTCTTCCTTTGCAACCAGAGACGGAGGAACGGAGGGAGGGAGGAAGGGAGGGAAGGAGGGAGGGAGGGAGGGAATGGGGGAGGGGAGATGCTTGGGGAGGCTAAGGCAGAGGAATGTGATGCTGGGTGGTAGGGTTGATGGCTGGGTGGTGGTGGTGAGTGTGGTTGTGGTGGTGGCGATGGTGAGTTGGTGGTTGGGTGGTGGTGAGTGTGGTGGTAATGGTGGTGATAGTGGTGGTGGTTGTGTTTGCAGTAGTGGTTTGTTATATTTTCTTTGGTGATAGATGTGGTGTTTGTGGTGATCACGGTGTTCGTTATGGTGGTGATGGTGATAGTCTGGGTGAGTGATGATGACTTTATCCCCGGTGATGGTGTAAGAGTGTAAAAACAAGGGAAGAAAAAGGGGAGAGAAGGAAGGATTAAAGAGGAAAAGAGAAGGTACGACGAGAAGAGAAGAGACCAGTAGAGAGAAGAGATGGTACGAGTAGGGAGGAGAAAAAAAAGAGAGGAATAGAGGGAGAGGAGAAGAAAAGAAGAGGGAGGAGAAGAGACGAGAAGAATGGGAAGAAGAGAAGAGAATAGGTTGAGTATGGAGAAGAAAAGAAGAGAGGAGTAGGGAGGAAAAGAGAAGAGAGGAGTAGGGAGGAAAAGAGAAGAGAGGAGTAGGGAGAAGAGAAGAGAATAGAAGAGTATGGAGAAGAGAGGGGTAGGGAGGAGAAGAGAAGAGAGGAGTAGGGAGGAGAGAAGAGAATAGAAAAATATGGGGAAGAAGAGAAGAGAGGATTAGGGAGAAGAAGAGAAGAGAGTAGTAGGGAGAAGAAGAGAAGAGATGAGTAGGAAGGAGAAGATTAGGGAGAAGAAGAGAAGAGAGTAGTAGGAAGAAGAGGAGAAGAGAAGAGAGGAGTAGGGAGGAGAGAAGAGAAAGACACGTACACCACAAAGACAACACAGGCAGATAAAGAATCCCAAACAACCAGAGGCGTCGCAAATAGAGAGACCCGTTGACGTTTTGCCATCCAGTCGGTGAGTCATCGCACGAGGGAGGGAGCCACAGCTCACAATACCCGACGCCGCCGAGGACGCGAATGACAATCACGACGCGCGCGCTTGCCGTGCGTGGCTGCGTGACTGTCCGTCATTCGGACGGTCCTCGCAGGACAGAGATGCAGTGATTTAACCAGGTGGTGTGTGGCTGAAGGCCAGAGGGGGTTAGCGGGGACAGGAGGTGGAGGTCTTGTGAAGGTAGGAGGTCTTCCATGGATACTGGAAGATCCAGGAATTCAGTTGAAGTACAAAGGATCAAAGGCGGAGCATGCCGACAGGAGACCTTTTGGTCCATATCTAGGTCAAATGTAAAAACAATCATAATAATGATAAATGAATAAATGAATAAATAAAAGCTATAATAATGTAAATAATATAATAAATAAATGCATAGGTATAGTTAACTAATAAACAAATAGGTAAATGGTAAATAATAATAAATTGACACATAACTAATAATAAATGAGAATCAAGCAAGTAATGATAAACAGACAAATGATAACAAAACAATTAAACAAATAATATAAAATAAATTATAATCATTACAGCATCTTGCTTAGGTATTTATTTAAATGATTCTTAAAGCTTCGAACTGAACTGCATTGCATTGCCTCTGCAGGAAGTTTATTCCATTCATTAACTATACGGTTGGCGAAGTAGTTTCTACCCACTTCCAAATTAAATCTATTTCCGGACAGTTTGAGACCATAGTCTCTTGTCTGATTCTCATTCAGTGTAAAAAATTTGTCACTTTTGATGTCAATTCCCTTTAGAATTTTAAAGACCTGTATCAAGTCACCTCTGAGTCTACGCTTTTTTAGGGGAAACAGATTCATATGTTTTAGTCGATTTTCGTATGATTTATTTTTGATATTTGGAATCAGTTTTGTGGCTCGCCGATGTACTTTTTCCAATCATGGGGGAGTTAGGAAGGTATGGGAGCCTACGCCAGGAGGCGTTTAGTAGCTGCGGCCGAAGCCGTCACCATTGCCCGATGCGCTTAAGGGACTGTTGGGGCAGGTAACAGTCACTGATGGAAATCGGGGAGACGTACGGGATTCGAACCCACAACGAAGTGAATGCAAGACCAACACGCTTCCGATTACGCCAC
>NC_134815.1:29700159-29707659 GCF_046742065.1 Oratosquilla oratoria
GTGTGGGTGTTCTTTTTCAATTTCTATCCAAAAGCTTTCTAATGATGTTTCCAAGTACGCCAGTTATGGTGTGTGGTCGTTACGGATGTTAATTAGTTCCTCTTCAAGGGTACTAATTTGCTTGAGGGATAATGAATTTTCACTCGCTTATTGTACAGTTTATATTTTGTATGTAAAAATAAGACGACCAGATACAAGGCACAAATTTAAGTACACATAAATATCCATGAAAATTACGCGGGACACTCGGGGAATCGTCGCGGCGCACAGTTTGAGAATCTCTGCCCTAGAGAAAGCGGGCGCCCTCGATCAAACAGCTATTGACGTAAGTACCCCTACTCCTATTCCTCCTCCTACTCGTCCTCTTCCTCCTCCTCTTCCTCCTCCTCTTCTTCCTCCTCCTCTTCCTCCTCTTCTTCCTCTTCCTCTTCCTCCTCCTTCTACCCCCCCTGCTATTCCTCTTCCTACTCCTCTTCCTCCTCTTCTTCCTCTTCCTCCTCCTCTTCCTCTTCCTCCTCTTCCTCCTCCTATTCCGCCTCTTCGTACTCCTCTTTCTCCTCCTCTTCTACCTCCTCTTCTTCCTTCTCTTCCTCCTCCTCCTACTCCCGTACTCCTCCTCCTACTCCTCTTCTTCCTACTTCTCTTCCACCCCCTCATCCTCTTGTACCCACTCTTTATCCTTCTCTTCCTCCTCCTCCCTTTCCTCCTCCTTTTCCGCCTCCTCTTCCTACTCCTCCTCCGCCTCCTCTTCCTACTCCTCCTCCGCCTCCTCTTTCCATCCCTCTTCCTCCTCCTCTTTCTTTTCCTCATCCTCTTCTTCCTCTTTCACCTCGTCCTTTTCCTCCTCCTCCTCATCTTCCTCCTCTTCCTCATCTTCCTCCTCCTCCTCCTCCTCCTCCTCTTCCTCCTCCACTTCCACCTCCTCGTCCTCTAATTTACTCATTTTACGATAAACTTGGTCTATTGTCGAACTCTGTTTTATCCTGACACACGCCCCCGACCTCGTTTAAGCGAACTTCGCAAACGAATATTACTGTTATTTTTATTATTTTCATTCCCCCCCCCCCACTGTTGGGGGTTACTTTGGTGGTCGTGTTGGCTTTGGGGAGAGAAGTTATTGATTGGTGAGGGGTGGGTGAGTGGGTAGGAGGGGCGTGGGGGGAGGATCAGGGGGGGAGACCTATGACGGGGCATGGGGGAAGTTAGCCGTTAGTCCTTTTGCGGTCTCATGATTACAACTACCGTCGGTCCCCCCCCCTTCCCCTTTCCCCCCCTTTCTCCCTTTTCCCCCTTCCCCCTTTCCCCCTTTCCCGCTCTTCCCCCCCTTTCCCACTTTTCCCTCTTTCCCCTTCCCCCCTTTCCCCCCTTTTCCCCTTTTTCCCCCTCTTCCCCCTTTCCACTTTTCACTCTTTCCCCCTCTTCCCCCCTTTTCCCCTCTTTCCCCTCCCATTACCCTCCCCAATTCCCCACTCTTGGGGAATAGATGCCTTGAGGCTACTGGGTCGTAGCCCCATCAACTCAGAGTCGTTCATCAACTCAGTGGGTGGAGATAGAAAGAGAATGGGGGAGAGAGAGGGGTTGTTGTTTTAGTCAGCAGTAATTTTTTTTTTTTTTTTTTTTTTTTCCTATGGGGGACGGTATGGTATCGATTTTTTCATCAGTAACCAGCGTTTCTATCCTAAAAGACAGTATTACACCAAAAAGGTGGATTTTTTTTTTTTTTTTGAGAGAGATGGAGAGAGAGAAAGGAGATAAGTCTACAGTCATTCAGGAATGCTGCGTGACTCAGGTCCATATGGAAGTTACTAAACTTTTTCAAATATTGATTGGGTAAGACATCATACTTCTTACGGGAGACACGAGAGGTGGAGTCCAAGAGGTGGGAAAAGAGGAGGCAAGTAGCAGAAAAGAGCAGTAATTAGAAATCATTTTTTTTTTTTTTTTTTTTTTTTTCCCAATCACAAAAGAATGCCCGCCAAGTGCCTCTGGTCCCTAGAGATGCCCCTCAAGTCTCTAAAATATAAATTGCATAAAATGTACTTGTACTACCCCATATGGAGTGGGACGGAGGGAGTGAAGTAGGAAAAAGAGAGAGGTATGAGGAGCCTACGCCAGGAGGCGTTGAGTAGCTGTGTTCGAGGCCGACACCATAGCCCCGTGCGCCTGGACTTTTGGTTTAGGTAACTATCACTGCTGGTAATCGGAGAGGAGTGCGGGATTCGAACGCACAACTAAGCGAATGCGAAACCAGCTTGCTTCCGATTACGCCACTGGAGGAAAAGCATGAAAGTGGGTTATGGCAACGTAAGGGGTTAGTGGAGACGCCACCCCTCTATTTCGAGTCCATTACTGAACAAAGGATTCTTTCAACCTCTTTCATGAGTCGCACGACTACCCCAACACCTGCCATGGCACTCCTGCAAACTTCACCCTATCGTTTTTCTACCTTATGTATGTTTGACTTTAGGTGGAACGTAATGTGTAAAGAACGTCACTATAGTGAGGTAGTTGATTGTATTGTTACGATGGCTCATTTCATAGTTTTTTTTAGGTGAACACATGTTTGTTCAATTTGTTCGGTTTGTTCAGACCCCTCTCACTGTCCTCACATCCGGACAAAACCACTTGCATATTCTTTCTGACTAAACACAGACGATTTTATTCACCAGAGGGTTAGAACCCCGTGCTAAAATGATTTAAAGACTCAGTGGACAACTGACGCCGGAAAAAAAAATGAAGAGAAATGAATTGGAGAAGGCGAGAAATTACGAAGAATGGGAACGAATTGCAGAAAGAAAGAGTTGGACTTATCGGCCTTGAACACTGAAGATTAACTCTGAAACCGGGATCGACCAACAAGAGGAAGAGGACGGACCAGATATTCTGGAAGAAACCATAACTGGAACTGGGTGGACTAACGAACTAGGGAAGATGGACCAGGTGGACCAGGTGGACCAGGTGGACCAGATACCTCAATGACGGGCTCCTAGGTTAGAGGGAAAACATTGAAAAAGAGGACAAAGAGATGGTGGATAAATTAGTTGTGTATATAATTCTTTGTGTGATTCACCATGGTCTTGGATCACGTGTTGGATTCGTGATCGACAGCTATTTACCTCCCGAAAAAGAGCTCAGAGCTCATATATGACCGTTCTAAGGGTATTGCTGTGACCTTACACGCACACACACACCCAACTCCCCGCCCACGAGAATTGGAGTAACGACCCACAGTGCAGTGATACCGATTTTTTTCAGCCCTGGGCGCGCGCGTATATGTGTGTGTATGTGTGTGTATGTGTGTGTGCGTGTGTGCGTGTGTGCGCGTGCGGGTAGGTATATACGCATATATATATGTGTGCATGTGTGAAAAATGCATCTACCTAATTGTAGTATACAGGAAAGGAGCAACACTCGTTGTGTCCTGTCTCATTTTCTGCAACCATCATACATGTGCGCGTCTGTGTGTGCGTATATGCATTGGTATATCGTATTTATATGTACGTGTGGGCACAAAATCTGTAAATATCATTGACGCGAGCACGTACCGGATATACATGTTTTTGCATATGCAAAGAGTGGGTTGTTTGGGGAGCCGATTGGAACTGCCCAAGCGGGGCTTTGAGTGGACTAAAGCTCCGCATGAAAACGCAATTAGTCTTTTGTAATTCTGCATTAAAACCGATAATAGAGCCGCGGGCCTTAAACGCGACGTACCGGTCGGAATCCAAATTAGCGGCGGCAGCGCCGGCGACTGTGGATACTCGCTCGGGAACGCGAAGTAGGTACCCCGCAAGTTCTCTTCAGTCTGATACCAGGCAATTTTATTCATCTAGGTTGCTGGTCCTACGACGGAGGTCCTCAAAGTCGTGAGGATCTTCAGTGTCCGTCAATCGTGGAAATACATTTGTCTGGTGGTAAATTGTCTTTCTGGTGGTGAATAGGTTTGTAAAAAATGCTAATTGGGTGAATGTTGAAGATGACGGGGAAAGCATACAACATTAAGTGACGAATGTGATAACATTAATAGAATATGACGAATATGATAACGATAATAGAATCGTCTTGCCAGCTCCCTAAACAAATTCTTCCATGTATGTCGATGGGGGAGACGTAGCGGCGATGACCAACATTTGTGGGTATCTTTGAATAACCAAAAAGATTTTCTCTCCCTCCCTCTCTCCCTCCCTCTCTCCCTCTCTCTCTCTCTCTCTCTTTCTCTCTCTCTCTCTCTCTCTCTCTCCCTCTCTCTCTCTCTCTCTCTCTCTCTCTCTCTCTCTCTCTCCTTTTTTTTATTTTATTTTATTTTTTTTGCTGGTTTGTTGGGACAGTAAAAGAGGCTTAGGGTTTTAATCAGAGCAGTGTCTCTGGATTCTTGTAATAAAAAATATGTTCGAGTGGTTTATGTCTGATAAATTCACTTTGACCGACGCTGGATGCTAAACTTAGCCAGAGGGTTTAGTTCCAAATGAAGGAGATTATTGTGCGGATTTTTTGGAAGAGAAAAACAGTGTATTTTACTCTGAATCCTCATGTACATGGGGCTGGTTGAGAAGCAAATCAACCGTGCAAGTTACTTGCTACAAGTTACTTGCCGTGTGTAAAAATCTGCTTGAAAATTAACTGGGCAACCTGTCCAATTTTCTTAGTCAAGCAGACGTTTACACACGACAAGTAACTTGCACGCTTGACTTGCCTCTCAGCTTGCCCCGTGTAAACGAGTCTTTAGACCATCGTCCGTCATTCAAATCCACTACTGTACACAGACCTCCAGAAGAGATTCCAAGATTGCCCGTAAGGATAGAAGCGCTGGTAAACTACAGAATTGCTAATGAATATAACATTTGCATTCAGGCGTTTGGTTTCCGGCTCCATGTCGTATTTCAGTAGAATTCAGGAGAAGCTTTGGTTTGCATTATGAAGCCGCTCCTCTGCTCGACTGAAGTGAATGTACCAATTTCATCGGCGGAACCACCCACCTCCACAACTTTTTTCCACCTTAAAATCACCACGGAGAACTATTTTGTTTTCTCAGTGTTATTCGAAATGCTGGAGGATTTTTTTTTTTTTTTTTTTCTCCAGCATGTCAAATTCCTTCCCGAAAGCTGTGGGCTGCAAAACTACTCCAGCAGTCGGAGGAAAAATAGCTTCTTCAAGGTTTATGAGGCGTCGTGAAATTTGTCTGGAATGTCTTTGTTTTCCAAAATCTTCAGTCAAAAAATCAAAGGAAGCCTGATACAGAAACCTTTGTTCTAGTATCCTAGGCTTAAAAGATCCTGTCACATCTACGTTCGTTTGAGTGGAAACGACTTAGGTTACAATCTTTTATCTTCCGAATCTACAAACGTCAAATCACCTTTGCGACATATATTGAGAAGCTGAAGGACGAACTAAGAGAAGTTAAACCTGTACGAATGTTAGACACTTTGTTGAATTGTAGACTTGGGGAAGTCTAGAATACTGCAGGCGAAGTCGTCTTCGAGCTTTTCAAATTCACAACGAGAATCTTGACTCGGGGTCTTTCCAGTGATGTGGATCAAAGTCTGTGAGCTCGTTACCTAAGGTCAACCTTCGTTAAGTCTGAGCAAGATCTCGCTCACCCTCAACTGACGAAATAAATCATCTGACGGTATTACTACTCTAGAGTTCCCTCGAGTTTCATCCGTAGCCCCACCGTGTGTGGCAACGGTCCTCGACCTTTCCATAAGTCTTCAGAAGGAACATTGGGACTGTTGTCTGTATTATAGTATTGTGGGGTTCTGTTTATATCACCTATTTGTAGTAGATCAGTCGTCGTTTGCTTGATCTTTTGTGAAACTGTGGGGGAGAATATCCTCTTCAATGTCGATCGTTCAGAACTTCTGGAATGATCTGTCACAGTCACGAAGACTCTCATTAAATCGAGCTACATGATCTATATTTATCCAAAAATTAGTTTCCAGAAGTTAGTTTTACTTTTTTGCTGAGAGATCTAATAGTCTATTCGTGTTGAAGAACAGTACAGCCTGGTAATTACACTTTTTTTTTTACTGGAAGTGATTAATTTTGGTTTGTGGTACTGAATAAATACTGGCAATCGAAAGGCCTTACCGATACGTCAAAGGGGGTCAGTTTGCTCGTGTGTTGCTCAGGATAGGTGAAGTACATTAAACCCACAACACACGTTCAAGATTCTCGCCAACCAAATGTTGTGAATTTGAAAAGCTGGAAGACGACTTCGCTTCCAGTTTTCCAGACTTCCCGAAGGAAACTCAACAACGTCTCTAATATTTGTCTAGGTTTAACATCTCTTAGTTCGTCATTCACCTTCTCAATATATGACGCAAAGGTGATTTGACATTTGGAGATTCGAAAAATAAAAAATTGTAACCGAAGTCGTTTCTGGTTAAACGAACTCACGTACGTGTGACGGTGGCTTTAGTAAATATTCCAGCACGCAGTTTCAACAGAAGTTTGTCGATAGTGCGGCTGGTCGAGTTCAGAAAAATAAATCTGTTTGATTTCTATCGATTTCTTGTCGAGGGCGTCGGCTTTGTGTTTGTCACATTGAGAGCTGCAATCACACGTTAAATGATATATAGAACTTTTCTCTTTGTTTTTACATTTAGAGTTTATATCACCATTTGTTCTACTATAAGACACTGTTCATATTAGCGGCTTAAACTATGGTGATATCGGATAGTCAATGAAAAATGCACGGTTGTGTGTGAACGCCTCCATTGACTTACATTGTAATTGAACCGCCGCGGTTAAAACCGCTAGTGTGAACAGAGCCTAAAATGTAAGACGGAATGATATAGTTAAGCAGGCTTTGTGCTGACTGAAGGAGTTGCTGGTAGCGTGGTGAAGTTCAGTATACCAGATAGGTGGCTTGTATTGTGTTTAGGCTATGTAAAAGGTGTACTAGAAATAATTCAGGTTTATGCACCAACTTCACAGAGTTGTCTTTGGTCTGGTATGTTTATTATTAAACAGAGGAGTCGTGAGCGGGTTTTTTTTTTCCTTCTTTTCTTTTTTCTTTTCTTTTCATTTTTCTTTTTTCTTTTCATTTCATTTTTCTTTTCTTTTCATTTTTATCTTTTTCTTTTCTTCAATTCTTTCTATTCTGTTTTCTTTTTCTTCATAACCGGTTCGATTAGTTGCTATCATTCTCCTAAGACAAACAAATGAATAAAGGAAGGGGCGGAGGGAGAAGGTTACCTGTACCTGTTAACTTAGGCACTACTTACCGACATTTCTTTGGAGATTATCTTTGGTAGATGGTTTCAAGATTAACCTCAGAAGGTAGTTAAGGGATTAAGTATAACGGACAATTTAGCGATTAACCCTGGTAGATAGGAGAGAGATTACTGTAGTAGATGGTTTAGAAGGAAGCAAATTGATTAAAATGATAAACAAGCCGCAGTCACCCCTGAATGAGCATGATATTTCACATTACGCCGCGCGTAAACAAGTCCGCAGTCGCCCCTGAATGAGCTCGAGATTTTATGTCACGCCGCGTGT
>NC_134815.1:29712659-29720159 GCF_046742065.1 Oratosquilla oratoria
GGCCCGGGTTCAGCGAGGCATCTTGACCAACACCGGCAGATCGCATCTCGGACGGAGATCACCAGAGCCAAGTCTGGAGACATACATACATACATACATGTATATATATATATATATATATATATATATATATATATATATATATACATATATAATATATATCTATATATATAATATATATATATGTATGTATAACCACTTCAGACTTATAACCCACTTTCAGAGAAAATTAAACTCAAAAGTGAAGTAATCCTTATATTTCGACCACTAGCCGTGGTCCTCTTCAGAGAATAAGTACACGGAAGGTGTGTGTGTGTGTGTGTGTGTGTGTGTGTGTGTGTGTGTGTGTGTGTGTGTGCGTGTGCGTGTGTGCGCGCGCGATTCACCATGGTCCTGGATCACCTGTTGGATTCGTGATCGACAGATATTTCCCTCCCAGAAGAGAGCTCAGAGCTCATATATGACCGATCTATGGATAATGCTGTGACCTTACACGCACACACACACCCAACTCCCCTCCCGCGAGAGTTGGAGTAACGACTCGATGTGGAGCGATACTGAAGTTATTTCAGCCCTGAGCGGGATTCGAACTCAGACTGCCGTAGTGGCGGCAAGGAACTCTACCACTGCGCCACGAGTCGTGTGTGTGTGTGTGTGTGTGTGTGTGTGCGCGTGTGTGCGCAAGAGGCGGTGATTGAATCAAATAAACACCGCCAACGTTTACGCAAAAATAAAAAATAAAAAAGTATAAATAGATAAATAAGAATAAATAAAATGAATATATAGACATGCGAACAAAATACAAATAGATAAATGAATAATGTAAACCAAATGAAAAAGTAAATGAACAATGAATAAAAAGAAATAAATGCTCACCAGTATTGTAACGCAATCTGTGGTATGATTGTTCTTATTGATTGATGTACACATACTCAGAACAAAGCTTATCGTCAGGGCGTGCTGCACAAGCTATAACAGTGCTTGCCACGTGACCCATGATGGCACTGTACCCAGATTGCCAGTGCCAAGTGACCCCCTCAGGGTCGGGAGGGGAGGGGGTTCCTCAGGTGAATGGAATCACCTGGCGGCAGTAAGAAAAAGTAACCATGGTAACAGATCAATGAGGTTTCACTTAGGTGAATAAAGTCCCCTTGTGGGAGCTAAGGCACGCGCACACACACACACACACACACGACTCGATGACGCAGTAGTAGAATTCCCGGAAGCCACTACGAAGGTCCGGGTTCGAATTCCTCCCAGGGCTGAAATAATTTGAGTATCGCTGCGCTGCGAGTCGTTACTCCAACTCTCGTGGGAGGGGAGTTGGGTGTGTGTGTTTGTGCGTGTAAGGTCGCAGCATTACCCATAAATCGGTCATATATGATCTCTGAGCTCACTTCCGATAGGGAAATAGCTGTCGATCACGAGTCCAACACGTATTCCAAGACCTGTTAGATCAATGACCTCGGAACATGTGCGCATGCGTAAACGCAGGGGTCAAACCAGGTCAAATGAAGAAAGCCTAAACACCAAAATAACTGGATGAAATTGCGACACAGGTTGCAATTGAGGATATCAGAAAAAATTAAATGAAAAAGTGGGAATGATAGTAAACAATGGCAATGAATTTTTTTTTTCTTCTTTTTTTTTTTTTGTGCCTTTGGATCGGAGACCTTCGACTGTTATCTTACACATCTACATGCGCTCGCGCTCGCGCGCGCGCACACATACACACACACACACACACACACACACACACACACACACACACAGGCTTAGCTTGCATTAGGAGGTCAGTATCACCAAGGTCAAAAGTGACTTTTGTAGCCGCAGCTAAAGTTGGTGGCACACTTGGCATTTCTCGCTAACATGCTATTTGCTTTTGCTACTTCGTTTAGGCAGAAATGACTTTGGTTAAAATATTTTCAATTTTCCAAATGTCAAATTACTCTTGCCTTATTTAGTGAGAACCTGAGGACAGCAAAAGCAACAAAAAATAAAATAATAATAACAAGAAAAATAACTGTGGATAATAACAGGACAGTAACTTCGAAGACTGTGCCAGGGACAGCAATGGAAATGATATTAGCAATAGGACACCGGAACACAGTCGACTTCCGGGCGTTTCCGGAACAGCGCCTCGGGGGGGGGGGATCCTGTGTTTTAAAAGCTTCAAAAATGGGGTCCATAGATCCTTGGGTCATTTTAAGGTCACTTGAGGTCACTCAAGGTCACTGGAGATCACTCAAGGTCACTGGAGGTCACTCAAGGTCACTGGAGGTCACTCAAGGGCACTGGCGATCCCTCAAGGTTAATTAAGGTCACTCAAGGTCACTTCAAGTCACTTAAGGACACTGAAGGTCAACTAAGCAAAGAACATCATTTGTCATAAAGTGACAATTCCTCCCTCAACTGATCCGAATAGTTCCATTCTCATTTTCTATCTTATTTCATTTTCCATATACATTTCCTTCAGGGCGACAGTTTTGGGACTGATTTGTGGTGAGAATGGTGATGATAAGGGCGATGATGTCTGTGATGATTGTACAGATTTGAGCCTTTCCCCGTCAGTTAATTACTCTCGCAGGCTTTAGTCTCAGCCTGTACCTTTCCCTTCTCTTGGAAATGTGCTTATTTGCATTTCAATATGCTTGTCTGGAGAGCTTTGTACTACGGTGGTTGGAGGAAGGAAAAAGTGCAAACGCGTCCCTCTATGTTCACTGCATTGTTTACCCTTGTTTACATACAATTTGCATATTCACACGATTCGTTGATAATTTTTTTGTTTATTATTTTTTTTTTACTTATTTCTTCTATTCGTTCATATGTTTTGTTTTCTATGTTTTCTATATATATGTTTTATTCTTTTATTTAATTTAATTGTTTTTATTTATTTATATATCTTTGCTTCTGGTGGCTTTTGCTTTTGGAAATTTGTACAAAAGTCGTTTGGATATCAAAAGGGTTTCTTCACCCTCCTCCTCCTCCACCTCCTTGTTCTCCTCCCCCTCCTTTTTCCTCCTCCTCCTCCTTTCTTCCTTATACCCACCAAGTCCTAATTCTCCTTCCCATATTCTCCCTCCTATCCTTCCTCCTCCTCCTCCCCCTCCTTCTCCTCCTCCTCCTCCCCCTCCTCCTCTCCTCCTCCTCCTCCTCCTCCTCCTCCCTTATTCCCACCATATCCTCATTCTCCTTCCCATGTTCTCCCTCCTACCCTTCCTCCTCTTTCTTCTTCCCCTATTCCCTCCTCCTCCCGTATTTCCTCGTATCCTCATTCCCCATCCCATATTCCTCTTCCTCCCCTCTTCCCCTCACTCTCCTTCCCATATTCCCTTTCCTCCCCTATCCCATCCTCCCCCCTCCTCCCTATTCCCTCCCCCCCTATTCCCCCCATATCCTCATTCTCCTTTTTTTATTCCTACTCCTCCCCTCTTCCTTCTTCCCATAGCCCCATTCCTCCCTTATTCCCTCCTCCTCCTCCTCCTCCTCCCCCCAATTCATCGCTCAAGCTAATTCTCCTTCCCATATTCCACTTCCTCCTTTATTCCTTCCTACTCCCCCCAGTTCCCCCCCTCAATCTCGTTCTCCTTCCCATATTCCCCTTCCTCCCCTATTTCCTCCTCCCCTATTCCTCCCTCAACCTCATTCTCCTTCCCATATCCCCCTCCTCCTCCTCCTCCTCCCCCTCCTCCTCCTCCCCTCCTCCTCCACCTTCTCCCCTCCTCCCCCTTCATCATCATCATCCTCTTCCTCCTTCCTCCTCCTTCCCATTCCTCCTCCTCCTCCTTCCTCCTCCTCCTCCCACCTCCTCCTCCTCCTCTTCCCACCTCCCCTCCCTCCTCTTCTGTATTTACATTCGGCTCAGCTCGCCTGTATCTGCTGTCGGCGCCGAGAGCTGCGGCCGCGTGGGGCTGTCATCAAATCTTCAACTCCGGCTCATGATGGAATATTAAGTGCTTTTTGTCAGACCGTGAGCCCATTTCTCTCTCTCTCTCCTCTCTCCTCTCTCTTTCTCTCTCTCTCTCTCCCTCTCTCTCTCTCTCTCTCTCTCTCTCTCTCTCTCTCTCTCTCTCACACACACACACACACACACATACACACACACATATACACACACATACACATACTCTGAGCTCTCTTCCGGGAGGGAAATAACTGTCGATCACGAGTCCAACACGTGATCCAAGACAATGGTGAATCACAGACACACACACACACACAGACACACACACACACACACACACTCGAGAGCTCAACCTCCTCCTCCTCCTCCTCCTCCACCTCCTCCTCCTCCTCTTCCTCTTCTTAGGACTTCGACCGGAATGGTGAAGATGAAGAAACGCTGAAGAAGAAAATTGCCTTTTCGATTGTCTCCAGTGGAAATCGCGTTACCATCCCTCGGTGACTTTGTTCTTATATCCGAAGTTGCGTACTCTCACGGACGTCAACCGGGGGTGGTGGAGGGTCGGGTGGGGGGGAGTGGGGGGGTTACCTCATCCCCACCCCCATCCCAACCCCTAAAGGTGACGGCACATTAGTCTAGCATGCTACTTGTTTTTGCTATTCACTTGAGTAGAAACGACTTGGGTCACGATATTCTAGATTTCCCTAAGAACATCTCAACAATTTTGTGTCTAACATTCGTATTCTAGGTTAACTTCTCTTGTTTCGTCATTCAGCTTCTCACTATATGACGCAAGAGTGATTTGACATTCGGAAATTTGGAAAAACAAAAGATCGTAACCGAAGTCGTTTTTGCCCCAAACTGAGTAGCAAAAGCAAATAGCATGCTAGTGAGAAAAGCCCAATGTGCTTCCACCTTCATCCTTGGTCCTGACGCTGACTGTACGCGTAGTACTTCGTCCAGGGCTCTCACATATGTTTGGTTTTCTGATCGAACCACAACGTCACAGCTTTATAGTAAAGTTATTTTATCCTGGAGGAGGAGGAGGAGGAGGAGGAGGAGGAGGAGGAGGAGGAGAAGAAGAAGAAGAAGAAGAAGAAGAAGAAGGAGGAGGAGTAGGAGTTACGTGGACACATGAACACCAACAGACCTATTGGTCCTTACATGGCTGTTCCGGTACTTAACATATTGTTAATATTATCATTACTATTACCATCACTATCACCACCATTGCCATTATTATCGTTATTATTATTATGAATATATATATATATATATATATATATATATATATATATATATATATATATATATATGTATATATATGCACAACACTGACTGGAGCCCAGTGATCAGATATACATTTTTATCAACCGCAATACATTTTAATTCTAAGCCATCAACATCGAGAGACTCGCGGAGGCCAACGTGCAGAAAACTCGATATCTGCATGTTGGCCCCCGCGAGTCTCTCGATGTTGATGTTTAGAAATAAAGTGTATTGTGGTTGATAGTATATATATATATATATATATATATATATATATATATATATATATAAATATATATATATATATTTCGAGGAAGAGGGGGAAGAGGAAGAGGAGGAACTTGAGGAATGAGGGTGGTATCCTTTTCAAGTAGCATCTTGTATGTGATTTTTTTTTTCTTTTTTTTTTAATATGTAGAGTTAATGCCGGTGTGGAGTAACAAGATGTAAGAAATGGGTAATTGAGGATCAATGAAAAGGAAAGTTTATAAAGAGAGGAGTGAGAGAGAAGTAGAGGAGTGCGAGAGAAAGAAATGTGAGAAAGAATGAGAGAGAGAGAGAGAGAGAGAGAGAGAGAGAGAAGAGGTAGAAAAAATAGGGATACCGATTGATGCAGAAATTCTCCCACCCGCCGAGGAGGAGCTTTCTTCTGGAGCACAGCCTCTCTCCTTCTCCCCCAGTCTCCCTCTCTCCCTCCCACCCTCCCTCCATCTGGAGAGATCATTTCCTACGACTGGGTTTGCCCCCACCCCCCCCCATCCTCACCCCCATCCTCGTCACCGCCCCTCGTGACCTGACCTGACCTCTGTTCTCGACAACACAAGCTCACCACACTCGCCCGGTGGCAAAAGCTCTCCTTTATACACTACTATCTCTTCATTTTCTCACAGACATTCTTCCCCTCCCACAAAAACCGATCCCGTGCAAGCGGGTGGTCTTACCTAGCAAGTCGCAAGTCGCACCCTCGAAGACAGTTTTACCCTACTTTTTCCCTACCTCCCGTCCACCCTTCCTCCTGTCCTCCCTCTCCCGTCCTCCTCCTCCCGTCCTCCCATCCCGTCCACTGTTCATACCCCTTTTATCTCTTTAATCTTCTTTACAGACTTAACTAGTCTTCTGACGGCGCGCGCATTCTCAAGTACCATCTTGAGGAACATGTGGTCTTATCAGGGAGAGACCAATTTGCTGTTTTTTTTTTTTTTTTTTTTTTTTTTTTTTTTTTTTTTTTTTTTTTAGCTCTAACTAGTCATAGTGCACACAAATATTTCTTGTTTATTTATTATAGTTGTAATGTTATTGTAATTTTTTTTTTTTTTTTTTTTTTTTTTTAATCTATTAACTTTGTTAAGCTGCAGCCGATACCATCTTCTTTACCTTTAGTGCTTTAAAGAGGTAAGAGTCACTGTTGGGAATCAGAGAGTGCGGGATTCGAACCCTCAACTAAGCTAATACTATTCCAGCACGCTTCCGATAACGCCACCAGAGCACTCATATAGAGATGATGTGAAGGCTACCCTCCGTATCGAATTGCTCATTAAGGGGAAAATGAGCGATTCTGATTGGTGGAGTCAGGCAGTGGTGGGAAAATGAGAGGTTCTGATTGGTGCCAAATAATAGAAGTCTGGCCGTGGTGGTCAGTAATGAAGGTCTCACTGGCACCAGAAGAAGATAATCATCACGAGAAGGGAATTCTGGCCTCGGTAGCAATGAAGATGGCGTTGGTGTTTGGTCACGTGATTATGGGGGCTTTTGCAGGGGCTTTGAGGCTTTGAGGCTTTGGTTGGGGGAAAGACTAAGATTCCCCTCCTTTTCTTTCTTTCTTTCTTTCTTTCAAAAAAAAAAAAAAAAAAAAAAAAATCAGAATACTTGTCTATTTTTTACCAAAGGATACGGATGGGGATTGGGGAAGGAGGGTGTGTTGGGTAGGGAATTTCTTCAGGTATGGTCAAGAAGCATTAAAGGAAAGCTCCTCTTTTTTCTCTTTCTCTTCTTTCTCTATTTTGTCCTCCTCCCCTTTTCCCCCTTTTTCTTCCTCCCCTTCCTCCTCCTCCTCCTTCTCCTCTTCTTCCTCCCCCTTTTCTTCCTCTTCCTCCTTCTCTTTCTCTATCTTTTCTCTTCCTCTTCTTCCTGCCTCTCCACTTCCTCCTCCTCCTCTTCCTCCTCCTCCTCCTCCTCCTCCTCCTCCTCCTCCTCCTCCTCCTCCTCCTGTTCTCTGTCCTTCTGTGTGATATTCTCACTCGTCTGCCCAGGCTGCGAGTTATACTCACCTTTCCTTTACAGCTCATCATTGTCGAATTTACCTTTCCATTTACCTAATTGGCGCCCAA
>NC_134815.1:29740159-29747659 GCF_046742065.1 Oratosquilla oratoria
CGACGTTGAGCACCAGATGCTGTGACGTCACCAGACACGTTACGTAATAGGTCATCCTCGCCGAGGAGAACCTAAGGCTCGGCCTTGAGCTAGCAAAGGTCATCCTCCACACTCTTAACCTCCTCCTTCTCCCAACTCTCCTCAAACTGGAGTACGAAAGAACAACGCGGGGGGGGGGGTCAGTTTAAGGACTGCAGCCAAGGGCGTCACCTTTGCTTCTTATGCTTGGAGAGCCAAAACAGATGTTTGGCACAGGTTAGGATTCGAGCTGGATCTGGGGTGACAATGATGATGATGTCTTTAAGAAATTCCATGGTGTCAAAAAAAAAAAAAAAAAAAAAAAAATCAGAGGAGACTCAATACCAAAAGCGCCTCCTTCCTCTCTGCCTCTTTCTCCTCATACTCCTCCTTCTCCTTCCTCTCTCCTCCTCATCCTTCTCTTCCTCCTTCCTCTCCTCCTCCCCCTCTCCTCCTCCTCCCTCTCCTCCTTCTTCATCTCTCCTCCTCCTTCTCCTCCTCCTCCCTCACCTCCTCCTACTCTCCCTCTCCTCCTCTTCCTTCTTCTCTTTCATCTCTCCTCCTCCTTCCTCTCCTCCTCTTTCTCTCTTTCTTCCTCCTCCCTCTCCTCCTCTTCCTCCTCCTCTTCCTCTTCTCCTTCTCTTCTTTTTCCTCTTCCTCCCTCTCCTCTTCCTCTCTTCCTCCTTACACTTTCCTCCTCCTCCTCCTCCTCCTCCTTCCTCCTTCCTCATTCCTCATTCCTGCTCCTCTTGACCCTCCTCAAAGGCTTCATCTTTTTCAACCTCTTTTTCATTATCCTCTTTCTTGTTATTTCATCTCGTTATACCTCTTCCTTATACGAACTCATTTTTCTTACCTCCTCTTATTGCTCCTCTTGCTCTTTATGCTCTTCCACATCTTCCTCTACATTATCTTTCACATCCTCCTCCACGTCTTCCTCCACGTTCTCTTCCACATCCACTTTCACATCCTCCTTCACGTACTCCTTCACGTACCTCTCCACATCCTCCTCTAAATCTTCCTCCTCATCCTCCTCCACGTCCTAGTCCACATCCTCCAAACATATACTCCTCCACATCCTCCTCCACGTCCTAGTCCACATCCTCCAAACACATACTCCTCCACATCCTCCTCCACGTACTCCTTCACGTATCCCTCCACATCTTCCTCCACGTCCTCCCCCACATCCTCAACATCCTCCTCTACATCTTCCTCCACCTATTCCTCCATATCCTACTCCACATCCTCCACATCCTCCTCCACGTCCTTCTCCACATCTTCCTCTTCTTTCGCGCCTCCCTCTTTCTTTCTCCTGCATTTCATATTCCCCCTTCATGTTCGTCTACTATTATCTCTCAGCTCATCCAAGGATAAGAGGTTATAATTACTGTTTCTCATCCTTTTCTCTCCCCCTACTCATGGCTCAATCTCTGCTTCTTCCCTCCTCTTCTTCCTCCTCCTCCTCCTCCTCCTCCTCCTCCTCCTCCTCCTCCACCTCCTACTATTCCGCCTCCTACCACTCCGCCTCCTAATTTTCTTCCTACTTCTACTCCGCCTCCTCTTCCTCCTCCTCCTCTTCTTCCTCTTCCTTTTCCTCTTCTTCCTCTTTTTCTTCCTACTTCTCATCCATCTCCTCTTCCTTTTCCTGTAGCTTCTCTTCTTCTCCCTCGTCCTCCTCTTCTACCTCCACCTCCCTTTCATCCTCCACCTCTACTACCTCCTCCACCGCCCTCCTCTCCTCCTTCTCTTCACCTCCTTATTCTATTGTTTCTCCATTTAATATTATTCTTATTCCTAGATCCTCTTATCTAACCTCTCTCTAGCCTCCTCTTCTTCGGTCCATTCCACTTCTTCCACGGTCTTCTCTCCTCCTCCTCTCCTCCTCCTCCTCCTCCTCCTCCTCCTCCTCCTCCTCCTCCTCTTCCTCCTCTTCCCTTCCACTGAAGTACCCTGAAGTGTTCTTCCCCTCCGCCGCCATATATATACAATAGGAAGGATTCTCTTTCCCCTTGCTATCTTCACCAGAAAGAGTCTCTCTCTCTCTCTCTCTCTCTCTCTCTCTCTCTCTCTCTCTCTCTCTCTCTCTCTCTCTCTCTCTCTCTCTCTCTCTCTCAAGCGAAATTCCCCTCCGCCGCCATATATATGCAATAGGAAGGCTTCTCTCTCCCCTTGCTATATTCACCGAAAACTCTCTCTCTCTCTATCTATCTATCTATCTATCTATCTATCTATCTACCTGTCTATACCTATCTATCTATCTTTCGTTCTCGCTCTCGATCTCTCTCTCCCTTTCCTTCTCTTTCCCTTCCTCTCCCTTTCTTTTCCTTCTCCTCCCATCTCTCACTTTTACTCTCCCTCCCTCTTTCTCATTCCTTCACCTTCCCTCCCTCCCTTCCTCTCCCTTCCTCTCCCTCCTTCCATTCCTCCGTCTCTCTCTCTCTCCCTCTCTCTCTCTCTCTCTCTCTCTCTCTCTCTCTCTCTCTCTCTCTCTCTCTCCTTCTCTTCCACATTCTCCCTCCTTCCCTCTCCCTCTCTTCCTCCGTCTCTCCCTCTCCCCTCCCTTCCCTTTCTCTCCCTCCCTTTCTCCCCCCACTCTCTCTCTCCCTCTCTCTCTTTCTCTCTCTCTCTCTCTCTCTCTCTCTCTCTCTCTCTCTCTCTCTCTCTCTCTCTCTCTCTCTCTCACACACACACACACACAGAAGCGAAAACTCTCTCTTGAGTTTCCCTCCCACTTTGATATTCTCCAACGCGGCCATTCCCGACCAAGAACAAAGAAGAGAAGTGAATCTACGCATAATTTCCTTGGTTGGAAAGTCGAGGGACCTGCTGGCCACGCTTTGCTATGCAGCAGGGGGGAGTAGCAGCAGATAAAGCCCCCACAAGCCCAACTGGGTCGAAAGTGAAGGAAGGGACGAAGGAGGGAGGGGGAGGGGTGGGAGGGAGGTGGGAGGGGGTGGGAGGTTGAGTGTGGAGGACCGGAGGGAGGAAGGGCGGGAGGGGGAGGAGAGAGGACAGGAGGGGAGGAGAGAGGACGGGAGGGGGAGGAGAGAGGATAGGAGGGGGAGGAAGGAGGGCGGGAGGAGGAGGAGAGAGGGTAGGAGGGGGAGGAAGGAGGGTAGGAGGGAGAGGTGTAAAAGGCTGGAGGGAGGGAGGAGGAGGTCTGGAGTGAGAAAAGTAGGGAGGTAGGGAGGGAGGGAGGGATGGTGAGTGGGAGGGGGAGGTTGGAAGAAAGGATGGAGTGAGAGAGGGAGGGAGTGAATGAGAGATGGAGGAAGGGAGAAAGAAAGGAGGCAGGAAGAGGGGTGGAGGAGTGAGAGGTGGAGGGATGGAGGAGTGAGAGGTGGAGGGAGGAGGAAGGAAGTGAGAGATGGAGGAAGGGAGGAAGAGGGATGGAGGAGTAATAGATGGAGGGAGAGAGGATGAGAGAAAGGAGGGATAGGAGGAAGGGAGGAAGGAATAAGGATGGAGGAATGAGAGATGGAGGGAGAGGAGGGAGGGAGGGAAGGGAAGGCACGTGCCTCCGGATGGAAGAGGGGAGGAAGAGGGATGGAGGAATGAGAGATGGAGGGAGAGAGGATGAGAGAAATGAGGGAGAGGAGGGAGGGAAGAGAGGGAGGGAAGGAAAGGCACGTGCCTCTGGATGGAAGAGAGGAGGAAGAGGGTCTTTGAGCCCTGAAGAAGAGCTTTGCCAGAATATGAGATGTGGTGATGGTAGGTAGCAAGAGGGGAGGAGGGGGAGGAAGGGGAGGGGGAGGAGGTGGAAGTGGAATTGGGGAGGAGGAGGAGGAGGGGGAAGAGGGGAAATGAGATTGGGAGGAGGGGTAAGTGGGATTGGGGTAAAGTGGGGAAAGTAGGAATGGGGTGAGGACAGGGAAGTGGGATGAGGGAGGAGGGGGAATTGGGAGTAGAGGGGGCAGGAGGAGACAGTAGGAATAGGGGAAGTAGGGGGACGTAGGAATAGAGAGGAGGAAGAGGAGGAGAAACTGGGAATGGGAGGGGGAGGGGAAGGTAGGGGAAATGTAACAGGAGAGGAGAAAGAGGAGTTGGGGAGGAGGGCGAAGTGTGAAAAGGGAAAGGGGGGAGAGGAAGGAGTGGGGAAAGGGGGGAGAGGAAGGAGGAGGGAAAGAGGGGGAAGGTTCATGTTTTAAGACCGTGACATCCAAAACACCTTCAAAAAGAAGACGAGGAAGAGGTCGCGTTCTTGGCTCAAGTTCTGTTCCGGGAGGTTTCATGTTCCGGAGCGCCTTTTTCGGAGATAATGTCCTCCGGGGTCTTCTTCCGGAGGTCGGGAGCCACGTGGACAGGGTGTCCCCTGGTCTGAGTACCGGATACCACGTTCCTGTACCCAGGCATAGGAGTCGAGTTCCAAGACGGTCTTTCTGGGGACTTGAGAATCGGAAACGAGTTCCGGGCATGGGACTCGTGTTCCAAGACGGTCTTTCTGGGGACTTGAGAACCGGAAACGAGTTCCGGGCCTGGAACTCGTGTTCCAAGACGGTCTTTCTGGGAACTTGTGATCCGGGAACGAGTTCCGGGCATGGGACTCGTGTTCCAAGACGGTCTTTCTGGGGACTTGAGAACCGGAAACGAGTTCCGGGCCTGGAACTCGTGTTCCAAGACGGTCTTTCTGGGGACTTGAGAACCGGAAACGAGTTCCGGGCCTGGAACTCGTGTTCCAAGACGGTCTTTCTGGGGACTTGAGAACCGGAAACGAGCTCCGGCCCTGGAACTCGTGTTCCAAGACGGTCTTTCTGGGGACTTGAGAACCGGAAACGAGTTCCGGGCATGAGACTCGTGTTCCATTAAAACGTGTTTGCCGGAACGCGAAGACTTCTTGGGTGTGTGAATGCTCTTCGGCAGCGGACACGTAGAGGCCCGGAGGACACACAAGAAGTTGAGAACCGCTTCAAGAAACGATGAAAGGAAAAGAAAAGAAAAACTAAAAAAAAACTCAAAGAAAGAAATAAAAGAAGGCAGGAATGGAGAGTGACGGAGAAGATGGATGACGAAATGTGCATGGCTGGATGTCAGGATGGATGAAAGGGGTACAGTGGATGAGGCAAGATGGATGAGATGAGAGGAGAATGGAAGAAAACCCAACTCTAACAACGTCAACAACAAAGGGAAGAAGCCTAGACGGAGGAGGAGGAGGACGAGGAGGAGGAGTAGGGGAAGGAGAAGGAGGAGGAGGAGGAGGAAAAAAGGAGAAGAAAGGAAAACAAGTGAGTGTGCAGAGAGCGTGAAGCGCAAAAGGCGGCGATATGATGAAGAAAAAGTGAAAATAATATAGTAAGGAAAGCCCAGACAAAAGAAGAGGAGGAAGGAGAGGGAGGGAGACCAACAGTGTGGATAATGAGGAAGGTGGAGGTGGAGGTGGTGGTGGTGGAGGTGGTGGTGGTAGTGGTGGTGGTGGTGATGCTGGTGCTGGTTACGATAACTGTAGGGTATAGCCCCGATGTCAGTAATTAGAATGTTCCATAATGTTTATATGTAATTTCACGGTGGTGATATTAACAGGACCTGATATCTGAGTCAGTGGTGATGGTAATGATGGTGGGGATGGGGATAATGATTCGTGGTGGTGGTGGTGAAGTTGTTGGTGGTGATAGCGACTTGTGACGGTGATAGTTGAGGTGATGGTGGTGGTGAAGTTGTTGGTGGTGATAGCGACTTGTGACGGTGATAGTTGAGGTGATGGTGGTGGTTTTGGTGATAATGATGTTGGTGAAAGAAACTAGGGAGGAGAGTCACATGGGTGTAGCCTTGCGTGCCTGGAGCCCATTTATGAAAAGAAGTAGCAGAAAACAAGGAGAAGAGACGAAGGACGACAACGAAGGGCGACGACGACGACGACGACGACGACGACGACGACGACAAAAACTTCCAAACTCGTTTACCAAGTTAGACATTTCTAAATATTCAATTCTGTCCACTACGAATGTATTTTATTCAGTTGAGGTAAAAGATAACTTTAAGCTGTCGCGGAATAATACAATTGATGAGAACGACGCGATGTCAACGATATGACGTCATGAATCGACGACATGGCCTTTCATGACAACAACGATGATGACATCAAGTGCAGAAACCTTAAAAACCCGGAAGTGATGTCAGTGGTGATGTAAGTGATACAGATGGCGTTAGTGGTGATAGTGGTGTCAACACTAACACGGGTCACACATCACAGAAACATCAAATACGGTGATGAAGAAGGCAACAGAAAAAAAATGATATAAGGAAAAAGAAGAAAATCCCAAGTATTATAGTAAACAAGAAAAAAAAACAGGAAAATGTACGAGAAAAGATACACAACACGAGATGAGGACGTGTCTAGAGGATAAAGGGGAGGATGAGGATGAGGAGGGTGGTGGAGGGAGGGGAGGGGGAAGGGGGAGGGGGGGACCCAACGAGATGCTCTGCAGAGTGAGAAAGAAGGAGCTGCTTCTAACGAAGGCCGGAGAAAATGAGAAGGAGGGAAGGAGGAATGGAGGGAAGGAGGGAGGAGTGGAAGTAGGAAGGAGAGATAAAGGAGGGATGGGGTGTATGGAGAGGAGAGAGAGGGAGAGAGAAGGAAGGAGGAAGGGTGGAAAGGAGAAAGGAAGGAGGGAGGGAGAAAGAGAGGAGAGTGGGATGGGGTGGCTGGGTAGGAGGGATGGAGGGAAGGAGGAAGAGAGGGTCGGAAGAAGAGAGGAGGGAAGGAAGGAGGGAGGGTGGGAATGAGAGAGTGAAGGAGGATGTATGTGGTGGGTAGGAAGGAAGGAGGGAAGGTAGGAAGGAGAGAGGAGGCAGGGAAGGGGTGGATGGGAAGGAGAGAGAGAGAGAGAGGGAGGAGGGATGGGGTAGGTGGGAAGGAGGGGTGGAAGGAGGGAAGGTGGTAAAGAGAGAGGAAGGAAGGAAAGAGGGATGGTGGGAAGAAGAGAGAAAGAGAGATAGGGAGAATGGGAAGTAGAGGAAAGAAGAGAGAAGGAGGGAGATGTTGGGAAAGAGAGAGAGAGAGGGGGAAGAGAAAGGTGGGAATGAGAAAGAGAGAGAGGGGAAGAAGGGAGATGTTGTGAAAGAGAGAGGGAAGGAGAGAGAGAGAGAGAGAGGGGGGGGAGAAGGAGGGAGGAGGCGTGGGAAGAAGAGAGAAAGAGAGAGAGGGAGAGTGTGAGGAAGGGAGGTGTTAGGAAAGAGAGACAGGGAGGGAGAGAGGGAAGGAGGGATGGGATGGGGTGGGAAGGAGAGAGAGGGAGAGGGGGAGGAAGAGAGATATTCGGAAAGAGAGGCAGAGAGAGAGAGGGAGAGGAAGAGAGGTGCTGGGAAAGAGAGACAGAGAGGGAGAGAGGAATAAGAAAAAGAGAGAGACAGAGAAAGAAAAGAAGGTGGAGATTGTATTGATGACATTGTTTGTCTGCAAAGATGGAAGGGTGTATGCCCCGTTCAGGAAGAGGAAGGACCTGAAGGATTTTTCCTCCTGAAGGCAGGAGGAAGGAGAGTCTCGGT
>NC_134815.1:29760159-29762659 GCF_046742065.1 Oratosquilla oratoria
CTCCTTTTACTGGTTTTCTTCCTCCAGGTCTTCTTTCTCCTGCTCTTCTTCCTTTCACTGTTGAACTTCCTCTAGCTCTTCTCTCTCCTCCTCACCTCCTCTTCCTTCTCCTATTCCTCCTCTTTATTATCTTGCTCCTCTTCATCCTCCTCATCATCTTCCTCCTCGTCCTCTTCCTCCTTCTCATCTTTCTCCTATTCCTCCTCCTCATTATCATCTCCCTTCTTTTCTTCTTCTTTCTCTTCCATCTCCTTTTCCTCTTCGTCCTCTTCTTCTTAACTCTTCTTTCTAATCTTCCTCGTCCTCGTCATCATCTCCCTCCTTTTCTTCCTCTTCCTCCTCCTCTTCTTCCTCTTCCTCTTCATCATCATCACTCCCCTCCTCTTCCTCTTCTTCCTTTTCCTCATCTTACTTCTTCCTCCTCCTCTTCCTCCTCCTCCTCTTCCTCCCCCTCCTCTTCCTCCTCCTCCTCTTCCTCCTCCTCCTCTTCCTCTTCCTCATCTCCCTCCTCTTCCTCCTCCTGCAGGGTCTTCCCCTCCTGTTAACCCCTGCCCTCTTCTAAAATCCCCTTCCTTCTCCTTTGTCCCTCTTGACATTCTTCCCATTTCCATCTCTTCCCCTGCCTTCCCCCACTTTGTTCTCTCTCCTTTTTTTTTACAATCCCTTTCCTCTTCCACCCTCCTCCCCTCCTCCCCTCCTCCCCTCCTCCTCCTCCTCCTTCTCCTCCTCCTTCTCTTCCTCCTCCTTCCCTATCACCATTCCTATCCTCTTTCTCCTTCTCGCATTTCTACACAATTCCTTTCTTCATTACCTTCCCCTCCTCTTCCTCTTTCCCTTCCTCTTCCTCCTTCTCCTTCTCTTCCTCCTTCCCCTCCTCTTCCTCCTTCCCCTCCTCTTTCTCCTTCCCCTCCTCTTCCTCCTTCCACTCCTCTTCCTCCTTCCCTTCCTCTTCCTCCTTCCCCTCCTCTTCCTCCTTCCCCTCCTCTTCCTCCTTCCCCTCCTCTTCCTCCTTCCCCTCCTCGTCCTCCTTCTCGTCTTCCTCTCCCTTCCCCTTCATTTCTCCTTCATCTCCTCTTCCTCCCCGTCCTCGTCAACCTCCTCGTCCTTGTCGTCCTCGTCCTCCTCGTCCTCCTTCTCCTCCTCTTCTTCCTCCTTGTTGTATCACCCTCCACCATCACTGGCCACTCTAGCCACTTAGGGCCTCTCTGCGGAGGGAGGAGGGAGATAAAGTGGAGTTACGGGAGGATGGAGTGTGGGAGTGGGGGACGGAGGGGAAGACTTTGGAGGTGGAAGAGTGGAGGAAACCGTGGAGGGAGTAAGGTAGAGATTTGTGTGTGTGTGTGTGTGTGTGTGTGTGTGTGTGTGTGTGTGTGTGTGTGTGTGTGTGTGTGTGTGTGTGTGTGTGTGTGTGTGGAGGATAAAGAAAAGATACAGAAAGACGGAGAGCCTGACAGACAAACACACTCACAAAGACAGACAGAGAAAAAGACAGACAGACACACACACACACACACACATACCAACAGAGACAAAGACAGACAGACAGTCAGACTCGAACCTCCTCCTCGGCCTCCTCACAAAAGGAGTACAAAGGCGATGACCCACGAGCGTAGTCCCATAGGGGGGGTCAGACTCCACGCCGTCCAACAGGCTATGATAGGGGTAGATCAAGTTTTTCGACAAGAGGTAGGAAGGGTGGGCAGGCCTGGAAAAATAATGGAAAAAAAATAAAAGAAAATAGTTGAGACTCAGGAAGAAGAGGGAAAAAAAAAGGCCACACGGCCGGGATGTAGACAAAGATAAAAGTTTGAGATGTCACGAAAAAAGGGAGATGGAAGGACGAGGAGCTGCCACCATATGGGTGACGGATGTGGGGAGGGTGTCTGCAAATAGGAGAGGGAGGGAAGGAGGGAGGAAGGGAGGAAGGATGAAAGGAGATCGCCAGTAGGACTGAATCTGCGTAGTGACAGACCATATACACGTGTGTGTATGTTTGTGTGTGTGTGTGTGTGTGTGTGTGTGTGTGTGTGTGTGTGTGTGTGTGTGTGTGTGTGTGTGTGTGTGTGTGTGTGATTCACTCTGGTCTTGGATCACGTGTTGGACTCGTGATCGACAGCTATTACCCTCCCGGAAAAGAACTCGGAGCTCATATATTACCGATCTATGGGTACTATTGTGACCCTACACGCGCGCGCGCACACACACACACACACACACACACACACACACACACACACACACACACACACACACACACACACACACACACACACACACACACACACACACACACACACACACACACACACACACACACACACAACTCCCCGTCCACGAGAGTTGTAGTAACGACACGCAGCGCAGTGCTACTGTAATTATTTCAGTCCTGGGCGGGATTCGAACTCGGACCGCTGTAGCAGCAGTTACGAACGCTACCATTGTGCCGTCGAGTCATGTGTGTGTGTATGTGTGTGTGCGTGCGTGTGTGTGCGTGTGTGTG
>NC_134815.1:29767659-29770159 GCF_046742065.1 Oratosquilla oratoria
TGTGAAAAAATGGAGGAAATACAGTCGAGGATGATAAAGAGGCATCCTGGGCCTGGACCGGGGACCGAGTGTTATCCCCTCAAGGCTGCACCCCTAGATGGAGGTTGAGGGTAGTGACGAGCCTTGAAGATGGGCAACAGGGAGATGTACTGTGTGTGTGTGTGTGTGTGTGTGTGTGTGTGTGTGTGTGTGTGTGTGTGTGTGTGTGTGTGTGTGCGTGTGTGTGTGTCTATTTACCTCATTGTAGTATACAGGAAAGGAGTAACGCTCGTTGGGTTTCGTCTCTGACTCCAGTTTATCATACCTAAGCTCAAAAGGTATGTGTGTGTTTGTGGTATGTGTGTGTGTGTGTGAGTGTGTGTGTGTGTGTGTCTGTGTGTGTGTGTGTGTGTGTGTGTGAGTGTGTGTGTGTGTGTGTCTGTGTGTGTGTGTGTCTGTGTGTGTGTAACAGTACCTTACAATAGACCCTTCTATTAAGGCCTCTGACCTCTCCAAAGGGGAGCAAAAGACTTCTGGATTAGGGGTCCACGAAGAACTGCATATACTGCCGAGGGCTCCTTCCGTGGGCCTCTTCCACCACCAGGCAGGATCCTTTCCAGGAACTCTTTCAGAGGGGAGCAGAGAGCATAATATACAAATTTCACACAAACCCTGGCCTTATTAAACTTGCGCACACAACTTCAGCTGAGAATACCTCATTTAAATTCATTTTGATTGTACATTCTCCTGCGGGACGAGGTACCCCTCTACCGCTTCTTCTCTACTTCATTGCCTCCCTTCCCCCTCTCCTCTCTTCCCCCCCCTCTCCCCGTCTTTTATTCACCCTTTCCCCTCCCCCCCAACCTTCCCCAATCTGCCAGCATTCTGTCCCCTCTCTCCTCCCTTATACCTCCATGAACTGGTTTATGACACAAAGATCGTACTTTCATTTGCGCCATATTGTTCAAATTGGCCAAACTTTCTCTACTTTCACGTGACGTTGGTATTTCGTATCTCCCCCTTCTCATCCTCCCACCCCCCCGACTCCCATCCTCACTCCCTCCCCATTTTCCCCCAAAATTTTCTGACATCATCTTCCCCCCTTTACTCCACTCTGAAATCATCGCCTCTCCTCCCTTTCTTCGTACCTGCCTCCATTTTCCTTCCCTCATTCCCAACTCCTCTAATCCTTAATCCCTCTCTCCCCATGTGGCCTTACCCTCTTTGATCCTTACCTCCTTTCCCTAAAGCCCCCCTTCCCCCTCTTCCCCCTTTCCCCCTTTTCCATCCAGCTTACCTCCCCCCCCCAGGCTCCTCTCTGCCTTCTCGCCCTCCTAAACCTTCCTCGAGTATGAGTTATATTCTTCTGATGCAAACAAGGAGGAGGGCTGTGTGTAGGTCCCAACATTAAGTATCGAATTAGTCTTACATTAATGTAACTCTTGCTTTATATCACAGTAAGCTGTTGCATGCCTCATTGCTCCGGGCGGGGTGGGAAGGAGGGAGGGAGGGAATGGGAGGGAGCAGGAGGGGGATAAGAACATAAGAATGGAGGAGACTGTAGGAGACCATAAGGTTTACACTATACAGTCTCATGCCCATTATCAACTATCATCCCCATCTATAAAGTTATGATACCTTCTTTAAAACGATCAATAGTTTCAGCGCTCAATACATGGTTGATACGTCTATTCCATTCATTAACAACTCAGTTAGTAAACCAGTTCTTGCTTATTTCTTTCTTAAACCTAAATTTGTTCAATTCAAACCCATTACTAAGAATCCTACCTTCCTGTCTTAATATGACAGGATAGTAGAAAGGTAGGAGTGAGAATGTGAGAGAGTAGGAGTGGATAGGAGAAAGGTGGGAGTGAGAATAGGAGGAATAAGGAGTGGATAGGAGAAAGATGGGAGTGAGAATGGGAGGGAGTAGGAGGGGATAGAGGGAAGGTGAGAGTGAGAATGGGAAGGAATAGGAGAAAGATGGGAGTGAGAATGGGAAGGAGTAGGAGGGGCTGGGAGAAAGGTGGGAGTGAGAATAGGAGGGAGTAGGAGTGGATAGGAGAAAGATGGGAGTGAGAATGGGAAGGAGTAGGAGGGAATAGGAAGAATGTGGGAGTAAGAGTGGTAGAGAAGAGGAGGCGATAGAGGAAAAGTGGGAGCGAGAATGGGAAGGACCATAAGGGAACAGCAGAAAGGTGGGATTAAGAATGGGAGAGAGTGGGAGGCGATAGTAGAAAAGTGGGAGTGAGTAGACTCCCTAGGATGCAGGGGAGAGTCTCTGGGAACCTGGAGGACCTTCGGAAGCCGCCTGGAAGAGAAGGGAAGTCTTTTCGTCTTTAGTCCAGACAGCCGCGTGAAGTCACATCTTGGGAGAATAGATTCGAGGCAAACCTCCTCCTCCTTCTCCTCCTCCTCCTCCTCCTCCTCCTCCTCCTCCTCTTCCTCCTCCTCCTTCTCCTCCTCCTCTTCCTCCTCCTCCTCCTCCTCTTCCTTCACCTCCTCCTTCTCCTCCACCTCC
>NC_134815.1:29780159-29787659 GCF_046742065.1 Oratosquilla oratoria
GGATGTGTATGGACGTTTTTACACGTCACGACTACGACAGCTTGTGAAAGCGTCCATAGACCACCCATGGTTATTTGAGAGGACGACGTCGTGTCGTGGACACCGCACGGCGAAAAGTCGATACGTGCGAAAGGAGCCTTGGTGATCGTTCCAGGGTTGAGGAGATGGGTCAGAGTATTTGGAGATCAATAAAAGATGCTCCAAAAGCTTAGTGTTTTCTTCATTTTCAAAGTTTCTGTCCTGATCCTCCTCCTTACCGAGAGAATGCCACTCCCGAAGTTGAATAAAATCGCCTGGCGGCAGCAGTGTTAAAAGATGAAGTGCCACTCGGGATGGAAAGGTGTCAGGACTCGAACACGGGGAAGGATTCTTGGGAAATGTTTGTAAACAAGAGCTCCTTACTGGAGGCTTCAACTTTGCATTGGAAAAAGAGGGGGAAGAAGGAAGAGGAGGAGGACGAGGAAGAGGAGGAGGAGGAGGAGAAGGAAGAGGAGAAGGAGGAAGAAGGTAGGAGTTAAGGCAAAAGGGAAGAAGGAACAGATAAAGTGAAGGAAGTGTAGAGAGGGCAGAAAAGGTGAGAAGGTTAGCAGAAAGAGGGGGGAAGGAAGGAGAGATGAAAAGAGGTGAAGTAGATTGCAAGGAGAACAAAGAGGAAGACCGGAGGGAGAGAGGAGTAAAGAGGTGGGGGAGAGGGGGAGGGGGGAGTAGAAGACCAGAAAAGTCCCGTTGACGGGAAGAGAGACAATCTGGCCGAAGGGTCGAGTCTTCGGGAAAAGGAGGAGGAGGAGGAGGAGGAGGAGGAGGAGGAGGAGGTGATTGATGCGACGAGACTTCGGGAGAGCCTGCCGGGGTTTCAGCCTGAGGGGATTGAGCCCCAAGGGGGGAAGGGGAGGAAGAAGGAGGAGGAGGAGGAAGAGGAGAGAAGGAGAGGGGGAGGAAAAAGAGGAGGAGGAGGAAGAGGAGGGAATGAGAGGGGGAAGGGGAGGAAGAAGGAGGATGAGGAAGAGAAAGGAAGGAGAGGGGCGGGGGAGGAAGAAGGAGGAGGAGGAAGAAGAGGAGGGAAGGAGAGGGGGAGGGGAAGGAAGAAGAAGGAGGAGGAAGAGGAGGGAAGGAGAGAGGAAGAGGCACAAGACTAAAGAAAAGAAATTACTGGAAAGAAAGATGGTGAGGAGGAGAGAAGAAAGAGAAGAGAGGGAAAGAGAGAGAGAGAGAGAGAGAAAGAGAGGCACAAAACAAAGAAGGAGAAAATAGTGGAAAGAACGAGGGGGAGGGGAGGAATAGCAGAAAGAGAAAATAGGTATTGAAGGAGAGAGAGGAGGAGGAGAAGAAGGAAGAGTGGAGGGGAAGAGGCGCAAGACAAGGAGGGAGAAAATAATGGAAAGAAATAACAGGTAAGAGAAGGAGGAGGAGGAAGAGGAGCATTTGCAGAAAGAGAAAGTGGAAACTGAAGGAGGAAGAAGAGGAGGAGGAGGAAACGAAGGAAGGTGGGAAGAAGACAAATCTGAAAAAGAGGATGGCAGAAGTAATAGAGAGAGGAGGTCGAAGAAAAAAAAATGAAAAAAAGAGGAAGAAGAATAAGAATGTGGTACAGAAAAGGAAGAGGAAGACAGAAAACAAGAGAGGAAAAGAAAGAAATAAACAATGGAGGAGCAAACCATTCGAAAGAAGAGGGGAAGGAGGAGGAGGAGGAGGAGGAGAGGCAAGAAGAGGAGGGATAGAGAAGAAGAAAGAAAAAGGAGAAAAGTGAAGAGACAAGTAGGGCAGTGGAAAAAAAAGGAACAGCAAAAAGACATAAAGGAATATATATTTTTTTTTAATAAAGGCAAGTAAGAAGAGAAAGGATAAAGAAAAAAAGAAAGAAGAGAGAGAAGCCAAGTGTAATGAAAAAGAGGAATATAACTAAAAATATATATTTGTATATAATATATATATATATATATATATATATATATATATATATATATATATATATATATATATATATATATATATATATATTTACGTTGAAGGAGATAAAGAAAGGTTAGTGAACGGTAGAGAGGACAGGGAGGAAGAGAAAGAAAGTTGAAAGTCTTTAAGGAGATAGTTTCGACATTATTGTAGTAAGAAAAGAGAAGAAAAAGGTACAACACGCTCAGTCAATATCCTGAAACCACACCCATACCATCTTTATATGCCACGTCACCGAAGGGGTGAGTGCGGGAGGTGCCGTGGTGGTGGTAAGGGTAACGGTGATGTTGGTGAGTCTGATTGGGTTGTTAGTAAATGTGAAGGTGGTTGGGTTGTTTGCGAGAGTTAAATTGGGGTCGGGGGGAGGGGGGAGGGGGTAGTGGGTAGTTTAAGAATACCATTCGTGAAATGGTAGAAACAGTCCCGCTAGTGACCTAGTCAAAGCGTACGGGTCTCGCATTTTTCTTGAGCCGGGTTCGAGTCCTGCACTTTTCCCCGATTCCCAGTAGTGACTGTTACCTGCCCCAGCAGTCCCCTAAGCATATAGGGCAAGGGTGACGGCTTCGGCTGTAGCTCATCAGCTCCTCCTGGCGTATGATCCTCACCTTCTGGATGACCTAGTCACAACTTGAGAGAATTTTATTACAATTTAACTAAAGGAGGATAAGGTATCACCCGGTAAGGAAGGGTGTGGTGTACGCGTAAGCACCATATATTCGTGAATATCGTGTATACTATGAAATTTATATACTTTAGAATATGAGAATTATGTTATTTTTTGTACGAAGTGTGTAAGAACCAAATGTTTTGCTCGATCGAGAGTTTTCTTGCCTCTGGGTTGGGCCGTTGGCGTCCCTAAGCTGGTAGTTTCGATTACGCTATCCTAGTGTACGCACGTTTTTTGGGAGTTCTTTAATTTATTTAATACACTGTTTCCCATTGTTAGTATTCTTTCATTAGCCGCCCTGGTACAAGGAGCTGGGTTCGAAACCCGCTATTATTTCTTTGTTACCGGGGGGGTGGGGGGTCCTACATTGATGAATAAAATCTCCTGACGGGGGAACTAGAGGTAAAAGGAAATACCATCCGCTAGGGGATTTTTTTTTTTTTTTTTTTTTTTTTTTTTTTTTGACGACGTTCTTAGACGGTCAAGGTTTTACACACCACTAACCAACGGAGGTAAAAAAAGAAATCTCAGAGCTTATCTGATGACAGACAAGATTACTCGGCGTCAGGGTGATCTCCGGGATGGATTGAAGAAACGAGTGTATTCACGTGTACAGTATTAGAGTCACTGACAGCAACTAAGCTGCTGCCTTCAAATGGACGGGAGGAGGAGGAGGAGGAGGAGGAGGAGGAGAAGGAGGAGGAGGAGGAGGAAAAGGATGAAGAGGAATAGGAAGGGTACTTGGAAAAATGGAAATAGGAGAAGAGGAGGAGGAGTAGGAGAAAGAAGATGTAGGAATAGGAGGAAGAAGATGGAATGAAAAGAGGAGGAGTAGCAGAAGGAAAAGAAGGAGAGAGAGACAAAGAGGAGGAGGAGGAAGAAGAGGAAGCATGCGAGGAGAAGGGGAGCAGGAAGAGGAGGGATGGAGGGAAAAGGGTAGAAAGAGCAGAAGGAAGAAGAGAAGAAGAGGGAGACAGAGGAGGAGAAAAAAGAGGAGGAGGAAGAGGAGAAGGAAGTGGAAGATGTTGGTTATGATGGTGCTGTCACTGTGGAATGACAATCAACGAATTGTAAAATAGATAGATAAAAAAATAAAATCAAATAAAAAAGGAAGAAGAGGAGAAGAAAGAAAAAAGAAAGAGGAGGAGGAGGAGGAAGAGGAGAAGGAGGAGGAGAATTTAGATGATCTTACCGGAACTAACCAGCGTTTCTATCCCTGTGGAGTTGTAATCGTGATGAAGGAGAGGTTTGATTGCTCAACTTTTTGTAAATAGAGATTAGTCTTGAGCCATAGAAGCATGCTGCGTGCCTCTAATCCATAGGGGCGTCACTCAAATTCCTGATATAAGGGGTCATATGAAACTCATGCTGGCGATACCCCCTACGGAGGAGGAAAAGGAAGAGAAACAAGAGGAGGACGAAGAGGAGGAGGAGGAGGAAGAGGAAGGTGAAGAAGGAGAGGAAGATGAGGAGGAGGAGGAGGAAGATGAGGAGGAGAAGGAGGAGGAAGAGGAAGGAGAGGAAGATGAGGAGGAGGAACAGGAAGGTGAGGAAGGAGAAGATGAGGAGGAGGAGAAGGAGAAGGAGGGGGCGGGAGAGGAAGATGAGGAGGAGGAAGAGGAAGGTGAGAAGGAGAATAAGATGAGGAGGAGGAGCAGGAGGAGGAAGAGAAAGGAGAGGAAGGAAAGGAAGATGACGAGGGGGAAAAGGAAGGTGAGGAAGGAGAAGAAGAGGAAGAGGAGGAGGAGGAAGAAGAAGGTGAGGAAGAAGAAGAAGATGAGGAGGAGGAAGAGGAAGTGGAGGAGGAGGAGGAGAACCCTCTACAGCGAAACATAGTGAAGCCAAGCGAAGCCAAGCGAAACGGGGCGAGGAGAGGGTAGCAGACGAGACTGTGTGCGTGCTCTCGCGCGCGCGTGCGTGTCCGTGGGTTGACGTGATCGGGTTGTGGATATTGGATTGATATGAACACGGATTCGGGTTGAGGATGATGTGGGTGCTGGCCTGGGAGGACAATGCGGATACATGTCTCTCGGGTGAGGGGACTTGTTTACTAGCGCTTCTATCTTCGTGGACAACCTCGCCTAACTTGTACTTGTTTTTTTGTTTTATTTTATTTTATTTTTTGTTTATTTATTCGTTAATTTTTTTTCTTTTCTTTTTCGTTTTTCTGGGAGGAAGGAGTAGATTTTGGGCGTACGTGTGTGTGTGTGTGTGTGTGCGGGTGTGGGTGTGTGTGTGTATGTATGTGTGTGTGTGTACGTGTGTGTTTGTGTGTGTGTGTGTGTGTGTGTGTGTGTGTGTGTGTGTGTGTGTGATTCATCATGGTCATGGGTCACGTGTTGTACTCATGATCGACAGCTATTTCCCTCCCAGAAGAGAGCCCAGAGCTCACATATGACCGATCTATGGGTAATACTGTGACTTTACACGCACACACACACACAATTTCCCACCCACGAGAGTTGGAGTAACGTCTCGCAGCGCATCGATTCTAAAACTATTTTAGTCCTGGGCGGGATTTGAATCAGGACCGCCGTAGTGGCTGCCGGGAACTCTACCAACTGCGCCATCGAGTCGTGTGTGTGTGTGTGTGTGTGTGTATGTGTGTGTGTGTATGTGTGTGTGTGTGTGTGTGTTTATGTGGGCGGTAAGGGTTAGGGTTGGGGGAAAGGTGTTCTACTGGTGGGCAATGTCGCGCTGACGCTCTTATTGAACCTCGGCGACATGGGGGGCAATGGAGAGGATGGGGGTGGGGGGAAGGATCAGAGAAATCCGTTCAAGGGGCTGGGGGGGATTTTCAGGGTCAGGGGGGGAGGATGGGAAGGAAGCGGGGATGGCTGGGAACCTAACCGGTATTGTATGTGTTGTAATAGAGGCTTGGGGGGGATGGGGGAATAAATGATGGGGGGAAGGGTATCTCCCCATTGTGGGGGGTATGGTGGAGGAGGGGTGGGTATGGGATGAGGTTAGGGTAGTGTGTGACTGAAAGGGAAATGTTTACATGTATAGAAAGAGAAGCTTTATGTGTGTGTGTGTGTGTGTGTGTGTGTGTGTGTGTGTGTGTGTGTGTGTGTGTAGAGGTTTCATGTGTCGGAATCGGGTGTGTGAGGGAGATGGGTGGGTGGGTGGGTGGGTTGAGTGGGAGTAAGGGTTGTGTGTTTGTTTAACTAAAACATATGAAAGTAGAGATGGGTGTGGTTATAGGATATTGACCGAGGATGGTGTAATGTATTTTTCTTTTTTCTCTTGTTACAAGAATGCCACAACTGTTTATAAAAACTATGAGGATTTAATTATATATTTATTTATTCATTTATCTTATATATTTATTTGTTTTTTATTTATTTATTTGTTTATTTATCATTTGTTGGTGAATGAACGAGGGCGATTCAGTTCCTTTTTTCAGAAACAGAAAGTTGTTGGGCTCAGGACTCAAACTATGTCCTGTAAGACTTATGTGGTGAAAGAAGAGGAAGGAGGGGGTTCAGTCTTTAGGCACCAACGCACCAAGATCCCAAAGACTGTGGGAACACAGAGGGAGCTTCAGGGATCAATTAGGAGCAAATGTTAGAGAGACTGCACACTCACAAGCAAAAGTACTGACCTGCCCAGAATTTTTCATGACACAAAATTCAGATTATTTGACAATATTGTTTTTAATCAATGCAAGAAAATGTCTTAATCTTAAGCTGAATACCACATAGGGAAATGCATCACGTACTAGACAAGAGTCATATTGACGTTATGATGAATGTAGCGTGGGGATAGAACTTTAGCTCATGGCTGTACAGTAATGTGTACACGGTAGGGGGGAGGCAAGGAAGGGCTTTGAAGAGTATCAGAAGGAGAAATTATGCTGCATGAAGCCAATTACAAAATTAGGGGAGTAGGGGGGAGTCTTTGAACTAAGTGAACGGTGCGTAAATTAGGGTGGGGGAGAGGGGGAGAGAGGGAGGGGGAGCTGTTTGTCTGTCGAGAATAGACTGAAGAAGAAGTGAACTGATTTTAGGAAGAAATAAATTCATTTGATTTGTGTGATTTTCTCTCCAGATGTCGTTAGACGATTTTATTCAGCTGTGGGGTGGGGGGATTTGACCCCTTCCATTAGAGGTCATATATATATATATATATATATATATATATATATATATATATATATATACTGTATATATATATAATATATATATATATACTGTATATATATATAATCTAAGTGACCTTCATTTTCAGTACAATCGTCTGGAGTTGTCCAGAACGTAGGTTGAGGTTGATAGGGATATGGAACTGCCTAGTGTGGGCCTTATGGTCTCTTGCAGTCTCCTTCATTTTTATGTTCTTATATTCAAAGAGTTTGACTGTAATCCAGTATTCTCACATAAACTCAAAAGAAAAAAGAAAAAAATAAAGAAGTAGATAATAGATAAATATATAAATACAATTGAATAAAGATAATAATGTGAGACTAGCTTGGATAATTAACCTAGTTTTAACCATCTTCATTTGTTAACAGAATGATATGAATTATGTCACTGAAATAATAAGGTTAGGTCTTTATCTCTAGGGATTAGGGAGAGTGGGATATACACAACGAGTAAGGGGCAAGCTTTAGGGAGTTGTAGTTTGTATACTAAACACATAAACAGGAAAGTTTTAGGGAGTAGAGGCAGGGTAGGGTTGACTCAAGCCTGAGGGAGGAACAGTGATCAGTGTGGGAAGTGGAAGAGAGCGATTTTTTTTTTTTTTTTTTTTTTTTTTCAAACCGAGTGTGTATTCACTTGGTCTTTGGATCACGTGTTGGACTCGTGATCGACAGCCATTTCCCTCCTGGAAGAGAGCTCAGAGCTCGTAGGTCCGATCTATGGGTAATGCTATGACCTTTCACA
>NC_134815.1:29792659-29805159 GCF_046742065.1 Oratosquilla oratoria
TCCTGTTCCTATTTCTCCTCTTTCTTCTCAATTTGTTTTTCCTCCTCCTCCTCCTCCTTCTCCTACTCCCTCTCTCTCCTCTCTCCTCATTCTGTTCCTACTCCTATTTTTACTTTCTCTTTTACTTCTCTTCTCCTTCTCCTTCTCCTCCTTCTCCTCCTTCTCCTCCTTCTCCTCCTTCGCCTCCTTCTCCTCCCTCTCCTCCTTCTCCTCCCTCTCCTCCTTCTCCTCCTTCTCCTCCCTCTCCTCCTTCTCCTCCTTTTCTTTCTCCTCTTCCTCTACCTCCTACTCCTCCTCCTCATCTTCTTCCTCCTCTCTCCTTTCTTCTTCTGTTACTTCCACTCTCACTTCTCCTTTTGTTTTGTTTTCTTCTTCCTCCTCCTCCTCCTCCTCCTCCTCCTCCACCTCCTCCTCTTCCTCGTTCTCCTTCTCTCCTTTCTCCTCTCTCCTCTTCCCGTTCCTATTTTTGCTTCTGCTTCCTCTTTTGTTTCTTTTCCTCCTCCTCCTCCTCTTCCTCCTCCTCCTCCTCTCCTCTCTCCTGTCTCCTTTTCCTGTTCCTACTCTTGCTTTTGCTTCCTCTTCTGCTTCTCTTCCTTCTCCTCCTCCTCCTCCTCCTCCTCCTCTTCTTGCATCACCCCGAACGCTTTTCTTGTCTCCTAAATTATTCCTCCATTGTGACTAGGTGGCCCGCTCATAATCTCGAGCCGCTTTGCTTGCCAATGCCGCCCACGCTCACGCCCACTCACAACACCGCCTTTACCAACACCATCTCTCCACGCCCACACCATAACCCTCACCTTGACACTCTCACCCTTCACCCTAACCTTCACTCTTACCCCCAGTTCACACTAGCGTTTCGAACCGTGCGGAAACCGCGGCGGTACCGCAGTGTCAAGGAAAGAATGCGCGGTCATGTGTGAACGCTTCTGTTGACTTACACTGTAACTGAACCGCCGCGGTTGGAACCGCTAGTGTGAATAGGGCCTCACCCTTCTCCCTATCCTTCACTCGTACGGTGATTTTCATCACCTCATCCTTTGAGGTCACCCATTAACACACACCTCACCCACTGATACACACCTTTCACCCTCAAGCCTCATCCTCACCACCCCTGCGGACCTGAGTCACGTAGCATTTTATTACGAATGGAGACTGATCTCCACTGGAAGGAAGATAACATTGATCAATTTAACTTCTGTCCTTCCACTCCATTATCGTATCTCTCACTCCACCTCTGTGACTCCACTTCTTCGGTTGGACATTGTCCTGAAGGGTAGAAGCTCCGGTTATTGGCAACTAGAGACAAATTAATCGTTTTCACAATTACTGAAATGAGCACGAAAGCGAGTAGAACCATATATTTTACAATAATTTCTGTTAAAGATTCCACGAATCATTCATCTATTTATTTATTTCTTCATATATTAACTTTTATTGATCTATTTATTGATATATATATATATATATATATGTGTGTGTGTGTGTGTGTGTGTGTGTGTGTGTGTGTGTGTGTGTGTGTTTGTGTGTTTTGTTAAGTATTTGATATCACATTTGTAAGTAGTAGGGGGCGTACATACATACACAAATTTATACATACACACATGAGTATACAGATACTGTCATGCACACACAACCATATACACGCGAACACTCTTCACCAAGACTTCGACAAGATTCTTTGCCCAGTATGTGTGTATATGTGTGTGTGTGTGTGTGTGTGTGTGTGTGTGTGTGTGTGTGTGTATGCGTGTGTGTGCATGAGTGTGTGTGTGTGTGTTTGTGTGTATGTATACACATGTGCATACTTACACACACACACACACACACACACACTCACCTCATCTCTTTTATCCTTTTGTCCCTCCGTCTCTGAATATGCATATATACACAAGCAGAGCACATTTACAACACATCAGTCGCTTGATATCTTTCTGTTACAAGTTGAACAACGCTGATGTTTTATTAAAGAAGTTCGAGGTTGGCGAAATGAGCCGAGAATGTAATGAAGGAAACGGGTGCCGCCGACGACGAGGTCGCCGCCTCGTTCTGCTGTCGATAATCTTCGAACTCGGGCTGAGGCGGGGTCACCTCGCGTCTCCTCGGCTTCCTGTCGAAGTAGAGAGAGTCTCCCGAAGTGGAAGAGGAAGAAGAAGAAGAAGAAGAAGAAAACCACCTCGATCGGCGTGGAAGGTCATGAATTATTAAAACCATTACTTTGCTAAACGTTAGACGAGGGAATGGGAGTGGGGGGGGGGAGTGAAGAGTCGGGAGGAGTTGTTTTCCCCCATCAGAAAAGAAAAAGAAGAAAAAAAAACGGACGAGTGTGATTGCCATCATCTACAAGTGAAGCGAGTGATGAAGACAAACCCATCTCTGGGTGTAAATTTGTATTCTGTCAGGACGTTCATTGTATGACTCAGCCTTTTATTTATTTTTCCTTTGCTTTATCGCATGGAGTGCGATGGATCTGTTAGAGAAGGGAGAGAAAGAGTAAATTATTGATTTAACGACTGCCAACACAAGTCACACAGGTTGCGGGGAGGAAGGAAGGGGAGGAAGGGAGGGAGGGAGGGTGAGAAAGAGGAGAAAAAGAGAGAGAGAAAAGGTGTGGAAGGGAATGGGGTGGAGGAGAGAGAGACAGAGAGAGAGAGAGAGAGAGAGAGAATATAGATAATGGAGAGGGGGGAGAAAAGAACTAGCAGAGGAGAGGTCACGTCGTACGGAAGGAATTACTAGACTACCGTTGAACTGATCAGTTTCCGACAGAAGCTTGAGGAAGAGTTTCAAGGTATTTTTTATTTTATATATTTCATTTTTTATTTTATTATTATTTTTTTTTTTTTTTTTTTTTTTTAGGAGGGGTGACTTTTTTTTATAGGAAGAAAGAGGTAAAAAAGAATGTAGCATGAACGAAGGACAGAAAAGAGCAAGAAGAGGAAAGGAGTAAAAAAGAGTGGAAAGAAGAGGCACAGGTGGGGGAGGGAAGGGTAAAGCGAAGAATGGGGAAGGTTTATTGACGAAAAGGGAGCGAAAGGTTGATATGAAAAAACGCCTTGCTGGAAGGTAAACAAAAATTCTTCGTAGAAGAGACAGGGGAGATTGAAAAGCAAAGGTGAATACGGATGAGAGGAAGAGGAGGGAAGAGGAAGAAGGGGAGGAGGTCCAGAGGACGTACGAGGAGGAGGAGGAGGAGGAGAGGTGGTGGAGAGATAGAGAGAGAGAGAGGAAGGAGAGGATTTGTAGGTTGAAGTTGAGTGAGTATTTCAGGTCAGTTGACGATAAATTGGGCTCCTCATAATGGCAAACAGGTCATCAGGTCATCTGCCGCAGGTCACTCTGGTATTGGACAGGCCGTGTGGCATGAAGGTCCTTCGTTGTCAGGTCATTCATGTGACCTGGTCTTTTCGGCAGTGGGGCGTGTGGGGTTAACCAGAAAAAAGACACAAGAATCATCTCTCTCTCTCTCTCTCTCTCTCTCTCTCTCTCTCTCTCTCTCTCTCTCTCTCTCTCTCTCTCTCTCTCTCTCTCCCCTCTCTCTCTCTCTCTCTCTCTCTCTCTCTCTCTTTCATGACAGTGTCCAGTGATAGACCAAGTCTATGAGGGTTGACCGCGGCCTCCCGCCAACGGTTCGCCCAAGTAACGATTCAACAGAGAAAGAGAGAGAGAGAGAGAGAGAGAGAGAGAGAGAGAGAGAGAGAGAGAGAGAGAGAGAGAGACTTAATGAGCACAATTAGGTAAGGATCATCAACAGCAGGTCCATGAGTCTGCTGCTGCTGCCCTGGGGAGTCGGGGGAAGGGCCCATAGTTGTCTTCCCTCTTTCTTCTGTTTCACCAACACCTTCTCCATCACCTCCTCTTCTTGATGAGCGTCCTTCTCCTCTTCCTCCTCCTCCTCCTCCTCATTCTCCTCTCCCTCTTCCACCTCCTCCGCCTCCTCCTACTCGTCGTCGTCCTCTCCCGCTCCTTCTCCGCCTCCTTCTCCTCTTCCTCCTCCTCCTCCTCCTACTCGTCGTCGTCCTTCCCGCTCCTCCTCCGCCTCCTTCTTGTCCTCCTCCTCCTCCCCTCTTCCCCTGCTCTTCGTCCCCCTCCTCCCCTTCTCCTTCTCCTCCTCCTTCTCCTCCTCCTCCTCCTCCTCCTCCTCCTCATCATCATCATCATTACCTCCTCCTCCTAATCATCACCATCTTCCCTCTCTCTCTCTCTCTCTCTCTCTCTCTCTCTCTCTCTCTCTCTCTCTCTCTCTCTCTCTCTCTCTCTCTCTCTCTCTCTCTCTCTCTCCCTCCTCTTACCCCCCTTCTACAACAACACCCACTCGTCCGCCACCCCCCATCCCCCACTCCCCCCACCCCGCTCACAGTACGTGCAATACATGGTCGTAATCATTGCAGGGCCGTTAATCACTGCAACATGGGCCGGGATGCCCATACTTCAGGTCATATTGCTCTCCTCCCCCCCCCGCTGTCCTCCCCCCACCCCCCAGCCTCCACTCCCACTCCCCCAACCCCCTCCCCTCTCCCGTCCTAACTCCTTCCTCGCCTCCATTTCTCCTCCACGACCTCCGGCCTCCCTCTCTCTCTCTCTCTCTCTCTCTCTCTCTCTCTCTCTCTTCTCTCGCATTCTCGCACTCGCTTTCTCTCCTATCTGTCTTTCTCTTTCACTTCCTCTTTCTCTCTTTTTATCTTTCACTTTCTCTATTTCTCTCTTTCTCTCTTTTTCTTCGATTCCACGTTTCTTAGCCCGTTTCAGCTGCCTCTCCTTCTCCCGGTTCCACTCAGTGTCTCCTCTCCCCATTGTTTATCTCTCTCTCCTTTTCCCCTTTCACTTTCGGCTTTCAGCCTTAATCTTCTCTCTTTCCTCCTCCTCCTCCTCCTCCTCCTCCTCCTGCTCATCTACTCCGCCTTCTCCTCCTCCTCCTCCTCCTCCTCCTCCTACTCCTCCTCCTCCTCTTCCTCCTGCTCATCTTACTCTGCCTCCTCCTTCTCCTCCTCCTCCTCCTCCTTCTCCTCCTCCTCCTCCTTCTCCTCCTCCTCCTCCTTCTCCTCCTCCTCCTGCTCAGTACGTCAGCACCCAGCTATTCTTCCTCTGGGGGGAGCCCCTGATGAGGATCGATTACTATTACGTTCCTTCCCCCTTCCCCTACCTTTCCCCCCTTCCCCCTTCTCACCACTTCCCCCTTCCCACACCTCTTCCCCCTCCCCTCCCATCTCTTCCCCCTCCCTTCCCACTTCTTACCCCTTCCCCTTCCCCCTTCCCACCTCAAACTCTCCTTCCCCCCTTCCCACCTCTTCCCTCTTCCCACTTCTTCCCCCTTCCCCTTCCCATTCTTCTACTTTTCCCTTCCCTCGTCATCTCCTTACCTACGATATCCTTCCTTCCCTTCCCATTCCCTTTCCATCCCACCCCTTTCCTTCTTTCCTTCATCATCAGTCCATTGCTCTTCACTTCCTTTCCTTCAGTTCTTACCTTCCTTCCTTTCCTTCTTTTCCTTACCTTACCTTGCCTTCCTCTCTCTTCCCTTGCTTTCGCCTTCTTTTTTCTTTCCTTTTCTTTCCTTTCCTTCCTTTCCTTCCCCTTCCCTTCCTCTCCCTTCCTTTTCCTTACCTTCACTTTCTTACTTTTCCCTTGGCTTTCTTTCCTTCCTTTTCATTCTCTTTCCCTTGCTCTCCCTTCCTTTCCCTTCCCTCTCCTTCCCTTTCCTTCCCTTTCCTTCCCTTCCCTTCCCTTTCCTTCCCTTCCCTTCCCTTCCCTTTCACACTTCCCTTTCACTCTCACGGATTACGGAATAGGGTCTTTATTGCATGTGACGAGCACAGGATGCATGGCGATGGAGTGGGCAAATCGAGGCTATGGAAGTATGGAAGAAGGGACCCAACCGTACGGATGGAGAAAGGTTCTGGATCACACTACATGGTCATGGAACCCTTGATAGCCTGGAACTTCGGCCCCCGACGTGTCCCTTGTATACCTTGGCTTTCGGACCTCTTTCGTCAGGTTATAGGCAATGTCACATTGGTTTAGACCCAAACCAGAGCTACGCTGGAGTGCCACCCATACGCTGGGGCAGTGTAACCGCGGTTTAGCATTGCTCGACAGAAGATGATTAATGATGACGTCGTTAATGGGATGAAGGGCGCGGATTGGAAGGGCGAATGCAGTTAAGTCGAGGATTAAAGGAAGGAACACGGTTAGCTGCCTGGAACGTATTGAAGAGGACGGGAGGGAGGGAGAGGAGGTCACGTGATGTGGTGTGGTGTGGGTGTGTCGCCAACTGGGTTGCTGTTGTTGTTGTTGTTGTTGATGATGTTGTTGTTGTTGCTGCTGCTGCTGCTGTTGTTGTTGTTATTGTTATGGAATGTAGTTTACCAGCGCTTCTATTCTTGTGGCAGGGCACTGGGTTATGAGACTTACTGGAAGCGCGGGAAGGTGGGAGTGAGGAGGAGGGAAGAAGGAGGAGGAAGGGTTAGGAGGAGTGAGGGAGGAGGAAAGGGAGAATAAGGGAGGGTTAGGAGGAGGAGGAAAGGGGGAGTGAGGAGGAATAAGGGGTAGGAGGAGGGAATGGAGAAATGGGGTAGAGGGGAGGAGAGAAGGGGGAGGATGGAGGAGGAGGAGGAGGGAAGGGAGAGGAAGGAAGGGGTTGGAGGTGGAGGGGGAGGGAAGGAGAAGTGGGGAGGAGGGAAGGAGGAGGGGGAAGGGGTAAGAGGAGGGAAGGGGGAAATGCGGGAGAGGGGAGGAGGAAAGGAGGGGGAGGGAGGGAAGGGGAGGATGGAGGAGGAGGAGGGAAGGGAGAGGAAGGAAGGGTTAGGAGGAGGGAGGAAGGGTTAGGAGAAGTGGAGAAGGAATGAGGGGGAAGGAGGGAAGGGGGAAATGCGAGAGAGGTGAGGTGGGAAAGGGGAGGATGGAGGAGGAGGAGGAGGGAAAGGAGAGGAAGGAAGGGGTAGGAGGAAGAGGGAAGAGGGAGTGGGGAGGAGGAGAGGAGAAGGATTAGGGAAGGGGAAGTGGGGAGGAGGAGAGGAGGAGGAGGAGGAGTGAGGAGGAGCGAAGTGGGGAAGGGAAAAGATTGAGACCCACCGGAAAGTTCATTTGAAAACAAACGCAAGATTTTGTCGCGGCCACGCGCACGCCAACCTACCAATTCTATGTAATTGGCCAACAATATAATTTTGGGGGGATGGGGTACCGCGTGTGGGGACCGGTAGCTGAAGGGAGAAATACATTATCAATTTTTTAGTCAGCCAAGGAAAAAATTGGTGCATAATGTTAACTGGATATGATATAATTTTTTTTTTTTTTTTTTTTTTTTTTTTTTTTTTTTTTTTTTGTAGCTCTGCTTGCCTCCAGGAAGTTCTTGGAATTTGTGGCAAAAAATATTGGCTAACTTCAGAACATAAATGCGTGAAACTTTGAAGACTTGTAACGATTTTATCGGTTGGTGCTTGCAGAAAAACAAAAAAAATTCAATAACCTAAAGGTTACTGGACTGGAAATTATGGTTGAAGACAGTTTGAGTCCATTGGCTGGCATGCAAAAAAAAAAGAAAAAAAAAAAAATTACGTATGAAGCCCTCCTTAATGGTAACACAGTTCATCAATTTTGCTTTACCATAGTGGTTCCCAACTCTTTATTTATTTTTTTTTTTTTTGGGGGGGGGGGGGAGGGAGTAAAACTGTGGTTCTCGTTTTTTTTTCGGTGATGGCACTTTCAACTTAGGTCACCCTCTTTCCGCTCCTTTTGACTTGAAGCCTCCAGATCCAGCAGGAAAACCGCAAAATGACCGACACTGAAAACCAGTTCAACACATCAGTTGAGGGAAAATATTCAAGCAGATACCTTCAATTAATCACAGAAAGATTTCTGCAAACGCCATTTTACAAATGTACCTTGAGAAGACATGACCACATTCATGATTACCTTAAATCTATCTGGCATACCCAGCGTGCCACGGCACACAGTTTGAGAAACACTAAGTGCCAGGCTGTTTTCTTCAGCTACTCGGAGACATGACGTCATTTAGTGTCAAATGACGTCATCTGGTGTCGAATGACGTCATCAAGTTCCTTCGGGGAATGACCTCTTGTCCGGACGGGTCAATGAAGAACCTTCAACTCCTCTCCTGAAGAAGACTCCCTGACGAAGAGGGGGAGTTGGTGACAATGCTTACTTTCTCAAGATGAAGTTCGAGGAAGGGGAGATGACCCTAACTGAAGCCATTTTCTGCCTTCGATCGTGCATAGGTGTGATGTCTTACGTTCGTGATGGTGCACATAAGCTGGCTCGTACGTAATCATGTGCGTGCGTGCTTGTGTGCGTGCGATTGTGATCATACATATGATGTGGGTCGCTACAGAATCACGCGCATGGCACCGAACGTGTGTGTAAGCTCTCGCCTGTGTGGATAAACAGGGTCAGCTAAGAAAGGGAGGATACAGTCCAATACATGAACCTATACGAGTGTACTTACCTAATTATAGTATACAGGAAGGGAGGTCCTGTCTCTAATTTTCCAGTTGTAATGTCTAGTTTCAGATTTATGGATGGATGTAACTTGGGCTGTATCTCCTTAATGTGTGTGTGTGTGTGTGTATCTGTGTAATTCAACATGGTCTTGAATCACGTGTTGGACTCGTGATCGACAGCTACTACCCTCCCGGAAAAGAGCTCAAAGCTCATGTATGACCGATATGTGTGTGTGCGTGTGTGTGTATGTGTGTGTGTGTGTGTGTGTCTATGTGTGTGTGTGTATGTGTGTCAGTCTGTGTGTCTGTGCAATTCACCATGGTCTTGAATCCCGTGTTGGACTCTTGATAGACAGCTACTACCCTCCCGAAAGAGAGCTCAGAGCTCCTATATGACCGATCTGTGTGTGCGTGTGTGTATGTGTGTATATATGTGTGTGTACACAAATTATTAGTCAGTCGAGCCTAAAAGGTGTATATGCAGTTTTGTAAACAAATTAGAATATCAACATAAACGTGTGAAATATAACAACCACTCAAGTAACATATCGTTGTAATGTGTCAATACACAAGCTCGGAAAACATTAATCATACTCGTAGATTCTTTAACTTCATAGCAGTGGTAGCGTGTTCCGAGTCATTTCTGTCCGTGAATTGTTTAGTTTGTTTATATTCGGACAAGCCGTTTGTGTCTTTTCCGTAATCTGTTCCGATCAAAGAATTGAGGAGCATTAACTTGATCTTTCTCTGCGAATCTGGGTAAAATTCTTCTTGGTGCCAACCGATTGTATTCATCTCATTAACCCCTCTGTCGCCATCAAAAATGTGAAGTCAGACAAAAGTTATGTACTATATATTGTAGTGTAGATGATACAGTATGAGTACCTTCATGGGAGAGTGATCCAAGCGCCACTGGTCGCCTTATTTCGTGCTCAACCAACCGACCTGGGCTTCCCGCACCGCCTGGTGGGAGTTGGATTCGTCTCCCTCGACCATGGTAACTCAGAGGGAGACGAATCCAACTCCCAGGAAGCCCAGGTCGGCTGGTTGAGCACGAAATCAGGGTCTGGCGGCCCGTGGCGCTTGGATCACTCTCCCACGGAGCTACTCGCATGAGAGAAGCGGAATTAGGTGGGGGTAGATGGCCAGAAGAGAGGATAATACATGGAAATTATGAGGATATCTGAAAGAAGTTTGCAGGAGTGACATGGTAGGGTTTGGGTCGTCCGCGCTGTTCACGGAGGACCCTGGATAGGTCATTGCGTAGCAGCGGACTCGGCATAGGCTGTTTATAATGATGAAACGAGGAGGAGAATTACTGAAAGGAAAATATTCCGGTCTCGGTAATGAATGTAGGGTCTGGGTTTGCATAGCGCCATTGTCCTTATGCACATGAGTTTATTCCCCCTCTTGCGGACCTGATTGCGTTCCGAGGCAGAGGCGACAACGACCGTGGACTCTGGGTCTGGGTTCAAAACCTGACTACGGACCAACCCACGCATATTCACTCACATACGTATACCCACGCGTGTGCGCAATTTTAAAAAATGCACACAAGTGTACGTATACACGTGAGCACAGGTAAAGATTTCTTAGACCACACATAGTCTTGTAGTGGCCTTATGTACCATTTGTAGGCGCCACACGCGCGAACACACACACACACACACACACACACACACACACACACACACACACACACACACACACACACACACACACACACACACACACACAAACCACACAACACACACACACACACACACACACACACACACACACACACACACACACACACACACACACACACACACAAACAAACAAACAATGTACGCACACATATGCTCGCGTACAACCGCAGTTAGTTATGACAGTGTGGTCTTAACTTATTGCCTCACATTTTCGTATAAGATACATTTTTGGTGTCACCATGTTCAGTATATTTAGTAGAGATCTGTATATCTATAGAATGCCCAGTGGTCCAGGACGTTATTATGACAGTACCCCATAAATCTTTTAGGTGTTTTCATGTTCCCCATAAGAGACGTGCCAGTTTGCAATGGGTTCTTGCGAGTGTGGTTGCATGATGCTCTTTGTTTCATCTTGTTTACGAGACCTTTTGGATGTGGGTGACCGTGAAAGGATGTCTATCGTCAAAGCTCTTGGAATCCTTAAGATGCTCAAAACAACCCACCGACGTCAAGGTGTCAGAGAATTTACATCCTGTCCCTGGGCAAAATGGTGATTAATTCTTGGCAGAGGAGGAAGAGGAGAGTGGAGGAGAAGGACGAGGAGGAGGAGGAGGAGGAGTTTGAAATCTTTCCTTCTCCTCAGTACCACTCGAGCGAGCCATCAGGCCAAAATGAAACGAAAGGAAGAAAACAAAAAGTAGGGGAAGGGAAGGTAAAGTAAATATTTAAGAGATTGATAACGTGCAGTCAGGCGAGGAATTAGCCGAGAATTTCACGAGGAAGGAGAGGGGAGAGGAGGAAGAGGAAGAAGAGGAGGAGGAGGAGAAAGAGAAGAAGAAGGCAGATGTGGAGGAAGAGAAGGAGGTGGAGAAGGCAAAAGGTTAGGAGGAAGAAGAGGTGGAGGAGGAGAAAGAGAAGAAGAAGGCGAATGTGGAGGAGGAGGAGGAGGAGAGGGCAAAAAGTTAGGAGGAAGAAGAGGAGGAGGAGGAGGAGTAGGAGAAGAAGTGGGCGGATGTGGAGAAGAAGGAGAAGGTGGGGAAGACAAAAAGTGAGGAGGAAGATTGGGTGTAGGAGAAGAAGGAGGGGGAAGTAGAGGAGAAGAAGGAAGTGGAGAAGGCAAAAGGTGAGGAGGAAGAAGGGGAAGAGAAGAGCTGAAAGACATGAATCATGAATGGAGGCAGAATCCTGAAGAGGAGAACAAGAGGGGAGAGGAGAATGAAAGAAAATAGTGGAGAGAATGGGTGGAAAAAGAAGAAGAGGAAGGGGAGAAACGGAAGAAGGAAAATGAAAGGAGAATAAAGGGAAGAGAGGGTGAAAGGGATGGAAAGCGAAGACAAATAACAGAAAGAGAAGAAGAATGAGGAAAGTGAAGAGGAAATGAAAGGAGGTGGAAGACAAACATAAGGAGTAAGTAGGAGAAGAAATGAGGAGGAATGAGTTTGAGATGGAGGGAATGATGGAAGAGAGACGAGTGAATGAAACGAAAAGGAAGAGGAGAAGGAGGATTAATACGAAGAGGAAGAGAAGGAGGATTAAGGGGAAGAGGAGGAGGAGGGAAGTCTTGGGCGACCTCTGAAGCAAGAAGATAATCTGCCCAGAGTCAGGTAGATCTGTGGATGGATGCAAGGCACAGAAGCACAGGAGGAAGATAGGAAGAAGGAAAGGAGGGAACAGTGAAGGAGGAAGGAGGGTCGAAGAGAGGTAGGGAAGAAGAGGAGAGCTTGGCCTACCGAGTCCAAACTGTCGACTTGAAGGATAGTCGTGCTTTCTTTCATGACAAGGATATCCATGCATATGCATAGTCCGAGCGAAGGCCGGGTCCCACGGGTAGGACTTCTGAATGGGAGACTGATTCCTATCTTGCTCTAGTCCCGGGTGCTTAGGAGGAGGAGGAGGAGGAGGAGGAAGAAGATGAAGAGGAGGAAGAGGAGAAGCAGAAGCAATAGGGAGAGGAGCAGTAGGAGTACGAGGAGGAGGTAGGCCGGGGTGCTTAAGAGGAGGAGGAGGAAGATGCAGAGGAGGAAGAGGAGAAGCAGAAGGTATAGGGAGAAGAGCAGTAGGAGTACGAGGAGGAGGAAGAGGGAGAGGAAGAGGAGCGGAAGAGTAGGAGTTGGAAGAACTTAAGGAAGAGGAGTAGGAATACGGTGAGAAGGAGGAATAGGAAGAGGAGGAGGAGAGGAGGTCCTTCTGAGACCGGAAACGCGACGCCCCCTTCCCTCCTCCTCGTAAGGTTTACCTCGAAGAAGAGGAAGTCCACTTTTCGGATTTCTCTCGAGTAGATCCAGATTAGACATGGCCAGAAGAAAGTTTCATCACAGCCGAGTTCGTTTCTGGTGTTTTGTCGTGGACTTCGACT
>NC_134815.1:29810159-29812659 GCF_046742065.1 Oratosquilla oratoria
ACACATGGCGTATCTGTACAGTATATATAAGACTTTCTCCCAAAGGTTTTACATGTTGATACAACGAATGCGTTCGGCCAAGATTTCCGATTTCAATTTCCGTCGGAAGTCCAATGTGTCATGTCGCAATTGGTTCTTGTCTCCGCGCCCTCCCTTGATAAATACAGTGTCAGCTCCTTCGTCGTCGTCGCCGTCGTCGTTGTCAGCCTCCAGATCGCGGAGATCGGGCGTCCCTTCCCCTGGGGTCAAGACTCCTTCGAAGGAGGTTAACGTGTTTTTGTCCTTTGTCTCCCCCAGGGGAAGAAGAACACTTCCTTCCCCCCTCCCCTCTCCACCGTGATAGTCGATACTTGATGCAGTAGTGTTTTCTCTAAATCAGATCTTGTCCCTGGTCTTCCCCAGAGGCACATGCAACCCCCCCACCACCACCACCACCATGTCAGCCAATCCTTGACCCCTTCTTCCTTTGTCCAAGTAAGACTCGAAATGCCAAGGTTGACTTTAAGTTAAGGACCACCCTTGGAGGCTGAAAAAAAATATGTGTCAACCTTAAGAGAATGTTCAAAGTTCATCATTATGTTCAGAAGTTCAACGCGAAGTCTCCTTTACTTTAGTTATGGGTCCTCCTACCTACCCAGTAAAGAGAATCGTCTCAGAACATATGAAGAATATACAAACTTCGCCAAGAACGGCTGCAGAAAGGGAGGAACCTCGGCGGACGCCCGACGCGAGTTGTCGGGTCTTCCGATGACAGTTTCAATTTGCTCCGAAGAAGAAGAAGAAGAAAAAAAAAAGAAAAAAAAATCCGTCGACTTGTTTCCAATCGGGTCCTAGGGTTGAACTTCTTCGCCAAATTTCTTCAAGAATATCTGCTCTACTTGCCGTAAGACAATATCATTCAGCTGAGAAACGAACCAAAGTCAGGACGACCCCAAGCCTCACACACAGTCTCCCTGCTCCCCTCACTCCCCTCCCCTACCTTCCCCTCCCATCACCTTCCCTCCCATCACCTTCCCTCCCATCCCCTCCTTCCCCTCCGTTCCCCTCCCTTCCCCTCCCATCACCTTCCCTCCCCTCCCTTCTCCTCCAATCACCTTCCCTCCCCTCCCTTCCCCTCCCATCACCTTCCCTCCCCTCCCTTCCCCTCCCTTCCCCTCCCATCACCTTCCCTCGCCTCCCATCTCCCTCTGTTCTATCTCCCCTCTCCCCTCCGCCCAATCCCATCCAATTCCCTCCCTTCCCCTTCCATCACCCTCCCTTGCCTTCCATCTCCCTCCCCTCTATCTCCCCTCTCCCCTCCCGCCCAATTCCACCCCATCCCCTCCCTTTCCCCATCACCTTCCCTCACCTCCCATCCCCTCCCTTCCACCTCCCCTCTCCCCTCCTCATCCCATCCCTTCCCTTCCACCTCCCCTACCCTCCCTCCCCATCTCATCCCCTTCCCATCCCCTTCCCTCCCTTCCCCTCCCCTGCCCTGACCTGCCCTGCCCTACCTTCATCTCCCCTCGCCACCCTTCGTACCCCCGTTCCTCCCCTTCCACCGACCCAGAACCCTGGCCGCACGTGCATAACCACGAGAGATAGTGCGGACGCACGCACGCACGCACGAGCCAAGGACGACAAGAATGAGGAAGAGGAGGAAGAGGAGGAGGAGGAGGAAGAGGATATCGGTAAACTATGACGAGCTCGAAACCGGCGAAGACGGCGAGGCTCGTGGAAGGAAAAATGCAGAGGACAGAGTGATGCGCCTCAAGGAGGAGGAGGAGGATAAGGAGGATGAGGAGCTACAAAGAAAACATGTTGAAGTGGCATGGAAGACAGGGAGATAAAGGGGAGGGAGGGAGACAGGTAAAGAGAAACAGGTAGACGTTGAAATAGGCAGATACACACACGCGTACACACACACACACACACACACACACACACACACACACACACACACACACACACACACACACATACACACACTCAGAAAGACGGACTGACAGACATACACATAAATAAACAGGCATTGAATGTTGGAGAGAGAGGAGAGAAAGAAATTAAAAAAGAGAGTGATAAACACAGATAAAGACAAATAAGCAGAGAGAGAGAGAGAGAGAGGGAGAGGGAGAAGGGGGAATAGAAGACACATACTAATGTAATTAGCGACCGCCAAGAACCCAAGGCTCAGGTGTATGAAAAGAAGCCTTGGGCATGAACTAGCCCACCACAATTGTTAACATGTTATTCAAACAGGGTTTAAACTCGGGTCTGAGGCGAGGGGGTCTGACTCTATACAAACACTTATATGTGACGAATAGCGTTACATGTGTGACGGATAAGAGGACTACCGTGACGGGTAACACGGCTAGTGTAACGGATAGTGACACACGTGTGACAGATACTACCGTGTCTGTGACGGACAGCAGTGGGTGTGTGACGGACTACTGTGATGTATAGGTGCACGTGTGAGGTTGATACCAGGGCTGTTATGATATTAGGGCTACTGTGATGGATA
>NC_134815.1:29817659-29820159 GCF_046742065.1 Oratosquilla oratoria
TCCACCATCCATTTTATCACACTAGCAGACTAGATTTTCCGTACTATCTCCTCACCTCCCCCTTCCCATCCATCCTCACCCTTCACCCCTTCCCCTTCACCCTTCCCCCCTCCCCCCCTACACACATACACACCTCTCTTGTTCCTTCCCCTCGTCATACCCTTTTGCTCTCTGAAATACTTTTCTGACGCCTTTCCTTCACCCCCCTCCCCCTCCCCCTCCTCCCCTGACCCATCCATCCTGGGTCCTCACCGCGTCACTCTTCCTCCTCCCCACTCCCCCCCTTCCCCCCTTCCCCCCTTGCAGCTGCTCCCCATTCGTCAGCCGGTTGTTGCGGCGACTAAGGGGGACGGGGTTGTGATCCCCAGGATCTTTAATGGACTGTTCCTCCCCGGGGGGGGGGGGGTGATAGGGAGGAAGAGGAGGAAGAGGGAGGGCTACAGGGGAGGATCGAGCCTGAGCTTCCTGGAGGAAGTCTGGTGGAGATTTGAGTCTCTTCGTCACAGGTTGTCTCAAGAGAGGGATGGATAATGTCATCCTCTTCCTCCTCCTCCTCCTCCTCCTCCTCCTCCTCCTCCTCCTCCTCTTTATCATCATCATTATCATCATCGTCGTCATCGTGGTCAATGTCATCATCATCGTCGTCGTCGTTATCATTATCGTTGTCATCGTCATCATCATCATCATCATCATCGTCGTCGTCGTCGTCGTCGTCGTCGATGTCATCATCATCGTCGTCGTCGTTGTAATTGTCGATGTCATCATCATCATCATCATCATCATCATCATCATCATCATCATCAATCAAACAATCAATCAACCATTCATTCATCATCGTCGTCGTCGTCGTCGTCGTTGTCATTGTCGTTGTCATCGCCGTCGTCGTCGTCGTCATCATCATCATCATCATCATCATCATAATCAAACAATCAATCAACCATTCAATCAATCATCATCGTGTTGCTGCTCCTCCCTCAGCCCTTTCTCCCTCCCTCCCTCCTCCTCCTCCCTCCTCCAATCTTCTTGGCTTCCTCCTCGTCTTCCTCCTTTTCCTCTTCGTCCTCGTTCTTCCTCTCTTCTTCCTTTTCATCACCACTGTCGTCCTTCTCCTCGCCCTCCTCGTCTTCCTCTTCCTCCTCGTCCTCCTCTTCTTCTTCCTATTCATTATCATTCTCATTCTCCTCCTCCTCCTCCTCCTCCTCCTCCTCCTCCTCCTCTTTCTTCTCCTCCCCTTCCTCCTCCTCCTGCTTTTCGTCCTCCTTCTCCACATCCTCATCCTCCTCTCCCTCCTCTAGGGGACAAACAGCCTAAGTTTATTAAGTTGATTTTGTGGCACCCCTACGGACCAGAGACACGTAGCGTTTTCTATGGCCCAAAACTAATCTCCATTATATTGTTATAGCGATATTGCCTCCAAGGATAGAAGCGTTGGTTACAGAACTTTCCTTCTCGTCTTCCTTCTCTTTCTACTCCTCTTCCTCTTCCTCCTACTCCTCCTCCTCCTCATCTTACTTCTCCTTCTACTCCTCCTACTCCTAGTTCTATTCCTCCTCGTTCTCTTCCTCATCATCGTCCTCTTCTTCCTCCTCCTTCTACTTCTCCCTCTACTCCTCCTACTTCTCCTACTCCTAGTTCTACTCCTCTTCGTCCTCGTCTTCCTCCTCCTCCTCCTCCTCCTCCTCCTCCTACGTCTCCTCTTACTCCTCCTACATCTAGTTTTATTCCTCGCCCTCCTTTTCCTCCTCCTCCTCCCCCTTCACCTATTTTTTTTTTCTTCCTTTCTCCAAACCTCCCTTCTTTCTTTTCCTTCTACCTTCCTTCCTGTCTTCCTTTCTTTGATCCTTCATTTGATTCCTTCTTTCACCCTTCCTCCTTTTTTTTCCTTTCTCCCTCCTTCTTTTCCCTTTAGGCCAGTGGAGTCCTAAATCCTCCAGAGGAAGGTGAAGAAAGGCATGACTCCACACTCCACCACACTCCCAACTCTTATCTTCCTGAAACGGGTAAGAATGAGTTTGGAAGTATTCAGTCTACAGAGAGGGGAAGAACAAGTATATAACGAGTATTGTTTACGCAAGTGAATTGTTTTGGGATGAAGAAAGGTGGGCAGAGAGTGGGGGTAGAGGCGAGGAGTGGATGAAATACTCCCCCATACATACGCATACACTCACCTACTCCTCGCCTTCGACAGAAGAGAGTTCGTAGTGAGAAGGGTGAAGAAGTTTCTCTGGGAACCTTTCGTATTTTAAGTAAGGCCAGACTGTGCATATTCAAAGATATGGTGAATATATTTTGATTTATTCTTCACCTGATGTAGGTCTTCCTCCTTGGCTAGTGACGATCTGAAGAACGGGAAGACGTTTCCGGGTTTCTTGTGGTCAGGCACCAGAGAAGGATGGTCTTGTTAGCGGTCTCGCACAACGTGGGCGTTGGACTGCATCGGCGGCAGGACTAATTTTATCTTAAAACAGTTGAGGCCCGAAATAAGGACAGCGGCCTTCCA
>NC_134815.1:29822659-29825159 GCF_046742065.1 Oratosquilla oratoria
TTTCAATACTGTACATGCAGTTCGTGTTCATATCTCGTTGCGAACAAATTATCTTATTTTTTTCCAAGAGGTAATTACTCGAATCATATATATGTATATATATCCGTGTGTGTGTTTGTGTGTGTGTGTGTGTGATTCACCATGGTCTTGGATCACGTGTTGGTCTTGTGATCGACAGATTTTACCCTCCCGGAAGAGAGCTCAGAGCTCATACATGACCGATCTATGGGTAATGCTGTGACCTTGTACGCACACACACACCCAACTCCCAGCCCAAGAGAGTTAGAGTAACGACTCGAAGCGCAGCGATACTGAAATTATTTATGCCCTGGGCGGGATTCGAACTCGGACCGCTGTAGCAGCGGTTGCGAACGCTACCACAGCGCCATCGAGTGTATGTGCGTGTGAGTGTGTATGAGTGTATGTGTCGTGTACACACACTTATACTGTTAGAATTGACCAAATAATTATGTGTATGCTCTTGCGCATGGAATGTATTTATACAATGTTTATACATATGTATTGTTTTCCAGCGTCATAACATATCTATTCACACAGTAAAATACATTATGTTGTATCTCTCTATCTCTATCTATCTATCTGTCTATTTATATATCTCTCTGCCTGTCTGCCTCTCTCTCTCTTTCTCTCTCTGTCTTTCTCTCTTTCTCTCCATAGTAATGACTGGGCAATCTAATGCTAATACTAACAGTCTGGTACACTTGCTGACAACGTCTTCCAGAAAACGTATCACGAAATATAGTTCTTCCAACTCGTACAGTAACCATTTTTACGAACTACGAAAGGATAGGATCGCTTGAAACTTACATGCTAACTGTAAGCTGACAGGACTGACATACTTCAAAATATCAGCCATTGGGTCAAGAGGAACTTTTAATTAGTTACGCATTGCGGCAGGAAATGAAGGGCAGGCGGAGATTCTCGTTGCTGAGGCGGCCCTGGGTTGAGAGACAAGGCAAGGCCCATAAGGAGCCCAACATGTGTCCAACAAGAATCAAACACGAGTCCAACGAGAGTCCAATATGAGTACAATAAGTTGCCAACATTTGTCCAACAAGAATCCAACATGAGTCCAACAAGAGTCCAACATGAATACAATAAGTTTCCAACATGTTTCCAGCAAGAATCCAACATGAGTACAACAGGAGTCCAATATGAGTACAATAAGTTTTCAATATAAGTCCAACATGAGTACAATAAGTTTCCAATATGAGTCCAACATAAGTACAATAAGTGTTCAATATAAGTGCAACAAAAGTCCAACAAAAGTTCAACAAGAGTCCAGTATGAGTCCAACAAGAGTCCAAGATGACTCCAAAATGTTTCGGATACGAGTCTAACATGACTGACGAATCAACTGATTTGGTCATATTTCAGTCGTAACGGTTGGCTATACACTTAAATCAAACAGCGTGACTGGAGAATGGTTGTGTATGGATGCTATTTTGACGCATCCCGAAGGGATTTCTCCTCGTTTTCATCAACAAGAGTACGAGGAGGGAGGGTTGCCGTGTAAATGAAACAGCCCTGCTGTAGATGTGCTATGTCTTACTGCATTGTTTCTGACCCGGGCAGTGGGCGGGAGACAGGGATGACCCTTCATCCACAAGGAGCTAAGGTGACACGGAAAAATGGGCGGTGGATGGAAGTGGAATGGGTGGGAGTGGGTGTGTGCTGTGGCTGGCTACCCCCCTTATAAACAGGGGGGAAAAACCCATGGTATATAGATAGATAGAAGAAGCCCCTTTCGTCCCAAAGGCTCACAACAACTAAAATAAAAAGTGCCAAGAGTGGCCTCCAATGCCATCTGGTGCCATCTAGTGCCACCTGGCACGGAAGCCTTCACACGAACACTGAACGCCAGATCCACCCTTGGAATCCTGGATAGGGATGATGAGTGTTGTGGAATAATTTAGGTGATAATTAATATATGCAGCTTGCTCTATGACGCAATCCAACCTGGGTGTATAATCAGTAACAGTGGAGATTAAATGAAGAGTCGTAGGGTGAAAGGGAATGTACTCCACTTCCATCTAGTTCTCTCCACTCCCCTTGACTCCCTTATCCCTACTCCCCTCCTCCTCCTCCCTTCTCCCTACCCCCTCCCCCTCCCTCTCCCTCTTCTTTCCCCTGCCCCTCCTCCCTTCTCATCTCCCATTCCTTCTCTTCCTCTCCCTCTCTCCCATCTGACTTCACGAGCTATAGAAGTAAACTTGAGTGGAAGTGAATGGAGATGCAGTGAATGATTATACGTTCCATCTAAAGCATGTACACACATACGCACACACACACACACACACACACACACACACACACACACACACACACACACACACACACACACGCACGCACGCACAAATTACATACCCATGTAATTGACTCCACTCGTGTGTGTGTGCGCAGACGCGTACAAATGTGTACATTGTACACACTCGACTGTGTTTGTGTCTGTATCTATATTTGTAATCGTTTGCCTGGA
>NC_134815.1:29830159-29835159 GCF_046742065.1 Oratosquilla oratoria
GGAGATAAAGAAGAATGTGGAAGAGTAGGACAAGGTAGGTGGAAGAAAATAAAGAACGTTCAGGAAGAGGATGGGAGGAAGGGGATGGAAGGAAGAGTAAGAGGAAGGAAGGAAGGAGTAGGAAAGGAGAGGAATCGGGGAGGAAGAGAGTGAATGGAAGGGGGGAAGCCACCGCAAAATTCAGGGATACAGATGAATGGTTGGGGGACATGGAAGGGGGAATGTGGAAGAGAGGGGAGGACTGTCAGATGTGGGGAGGAGATGGATGGGTTTGGAAAGGGGAGAATCGGGGAAGGGAGAGAGGGAAGTAGGGAGAGGGAGGGAAGGAGTGGAGGAGGACATAATAGGGAGTGACGATATCTGGAAACAAAAAGTCACGAAGAGGAGAGGGAAGAAGAAGGGTAGGAATGGAGCATGTATATGATTTGTATATGCATGTACATATGTATATACCACTGGTGAGGAATGTAGTAACACATTTGTAAATCACAACTAACACCACAGTCGGACGAAAGAGAGTTGAGTAAGCGAAACTATATATTTCGTTTGCTAACTGCAGAGGATTGTAGTTAGCAATCGAAATGTGTAGTTTCGCTTACTCAACTCTTTCTTTCGTCAGAGTGTTGTGTTAGTTGTGATATGTATATACATACATACATATATATATATATATATATATATATATATATATGTATGTATGTATGTATAATGCATATATCTACATATGTCTGGTCGCAAGCTACTAGACCCCTGTGGGTTCTATTCAGACTTGAGAAAAATAATTTACCCATTGCGGGGGAGGTAGTGAAAAATCGTAGACCTTCACCAGACACGTTGTATGTCAAAAGATACTAAATTGCGAGAGGAATCCTGCAATTAAGGGAAACTATATGTGTGTGTGTATATATATATATATATATATATATATATATATATATATATATATATAGAAACTATATATATATATATATATATATATATATATATATATATATATATATGTATATACATACAGTATATATATATATATGTATATATATATATTATCCACATACATATGCATGATATGTACTCTTGTGTTTGGGTATGTGCATATGAGGTGATTTTCTTACGCCAGGAGGCGGTTAGGTACGACCAAGATTGACACCTTTGCCTTATGTGCTCCGTGTGCTTAGGCAAGTGGCAGAGGTGACACCGGAGGCGGCGGGCTCGAACTTAGAACAAGAATGGACGCAGCGTGTTTCTTAGCATGCGCGCACACACACATACACACACACACGAGCGCGCGCGCATATTTATATATATATATATATGTATATATATATATGTATAGTGTGTGTGTGTGTGTGTTTGCGCGTGTCTACTTAATCGTATTGCCATAATTGTAGTATACAGGGAAATAGCAACGCTCGTGGAATCCTGCCTCTTACTCTTCGTTTATCATACCTGACTATAGATGTGTGTGTGTGTGTATGTGTTTATGTGTGTGTGCGTGTGTGTGTGTGTGTGTGTGTGTGTGTGTGTGTGTGTGTGTGTGTGTGCGTGTTTGTGTGTGTGTGTGTGTGTGTGTGTGTTCATGCACACGTGCGTATGTGACTTGAATGAGAGTGGTGGCAGCTGTAATATGTGTACGCAAGTACGGGATGGAGAAGAATGGGCGTGAAAATGAGGAGAAAAATGGTCAAGAGGCGGAGACGAGGGATATAATGGAGAGGGAGGAGGTGAGGGAAAAGGAGGTGAAAAGAGAAGAGGAGAGTGGGGGGGAGAGCAGAGTGAGAAGAGGAGAGGCGGGGAGACTGTGTTGGTAAAATGGCTTTAGAAAAGACGAAGTGACAGGGTTCGGATTTGGGGTAAAAAAAAAAAAAAATAGGGAATGTTGGGGCTAGGGTAAGAGAGGTTTATCCCTAGAAAGAGGGGAGGGGGAGGGAGGGGAAGGGAGGGGGAGGGGATCACTAAGGGGCAGCATGGGAATGGCTATCGGAACGAGGAGGTCTGTAAGCCAAGTCCCGATCCCCTCCCGAGGTCCTGCAGGGACAGTGCGCTCACACGGCCGAACGCACAAGAAGCGGCCCGACACCTGGGTTGGCTTTTCCAGCCCACTACCCTCCCTATTGTTGCTGTCACCCTCCCTTGTTAGGGGGAAGGTAGGGGGTAGGGGGTAGGGTGGGGTGGTTCGGGATCAGTAGGCTCATCATTTCGAGCAGTGACATCTGGCTGGTTGACTGAGCGGAGGAGGAGGAGGAGGAGGAAGAAGAGGAAGAGGAGGGTGTTCAGCTTCGTCAGCAGGACGGTGTCGTAGCTATTGCAGGCTCATCCGGTCTGATCTGGCCAAACAGTGGATGACTGGCGTCAAATCGAAATTAATCTGGCTTGAGCCAAGGTCACACTTCTCCCATGCAAGTGTGGATCAACAGCCAGGATCGAGGATCAGTATCAGCTGCCTAGGCTAGGCTAGGGTTTCTAGAGGTTTGTACACACGCACTCACACACGTACACACACACACGCACGATGGCGCAGTGGTTAGAGTTCCCGGTCGACACTACAGCGGTCCGTGTTCGAATCCCGCCCAGGGCTGAAATAAATTCAGTATAGCTGGGCTGCGAGTCGTTACTCCAACTCTCATGGGCGGGGAGTTTGGTGTGTGTGTGTGTGTGTGTGTGTGTGTGTGTGTGTAATGTCACAGCATTACCCATATATCGGTCATATATGAGCTCTGAGCTCTCTTCCGGGAGGGAAATAGCTGTCGATCACGAGTCCAACACGTGGTCCAAAGACCATGGTGAATCACATACATACATACACACGAACTGTTTATTGTCAATGTATCACTGTATCTCTGTTAACTCAATCAATCGGTTATTATTACAATTATTATTATTATTATTATTATTATTATTATTATTATTATTATTATTATTATTATTATTATTATTATTATTATTATTATTACACACAAACACACATAGATACATACATACATACTTAATACATACATACAAACGCGCGCACACACACACACACACACACACACACACACACACACACACACACACACACACACACAAACAAATACACTACATGACGTCAGGTAGCCCATTCTTTGGACCCGGAAATACCACGTCCGGGCGCTTATTTATCGCAAGAAGGAAAGGATGCCCATAACGTATCCTTTGTTAGCATTCAAAAAGTACACTTCGCTGTCCAGCGCACACACTCTCATGTCAAATGCAGTATGAACGAAACGGACCCTCATGTGTTTATGTGGAAGTATAATACATAAACGGAACTACAACACACCCGCCTTATTTGCGTGCCTCTGTTGAGTCTGTGTTTGGCTTTTCGTCTCGCCTGTGACCCCCGACCCGCGTCTGTTTCTATCATAACATGTCCACGCTATGACAGACTTCCCCCCTCCCCCTCCCCCTCCCCGGGCTACCTGAGCCAATATGTTACGCTCGGATATGACGTCACCGTATTCATTCCATCCCGCGGGGGTACAGCTGTCCTCGTTATATCCCAGCCCGGATTGAGTCCGTGTTTTGCAGAAGAAATTGCATTTTCCTAAGAACTCGTGACCAGTAATTCAGTGCCTGTGATTCACCATGATCTTGGATCACGTGTTAGACTCGTGATCGACAACTGTGATCTTCCCGGATGAGAGTTCAGAGCATATATAGCCTAATCTATTGGTAATGCTGCTAATGCTGTGAACTTACACACACATACACACACACACACACACACACACACACACACACACACACACACACACACACATACACACACGCCCAACTCCTAGCCTATTAGTGTGTGTATGTGTGTTTGTTTTTGTTTTTGTTTGGCTAATTGAAATATACAGGATAGAAGCAATGCTCGTGGAGTCCAGTTTCTTACTCTCCAATTTCATACCTAGTGTGTGCGTTAATTATATTTGCCTAATTGTAGTATATAGGGGAGGAACAACGTTTGTGGGATCTTGTCTCTCACTCTCCAGTTTTCATATATAATGTGTGTGTGTGTGTGTGTGTGTGTGTGTGTGTGTGTTTGCACACATGTGTGTATACACATTTGTGCCCGAAAACGTGAATCCTCATAAATATATAATAAGCTCTTACAGATTGTGAAGACTGACCATTTCCAGATGGCGTAAAAGCGGACACTTTCCCAACAAATTGTCAGTGACAGGGAAGACTTGTAGGCCTCTTTTGCGGCTGATAGGACTGAAAAAAGGGGGAGAAGTGTGTGGGCATAGGTTTATCCGCCTTGCTATGTCAACATTTATACCTAAGCACACCGGATGCGATAATAGATTTTCTTTGTGATGCAAATGTCTCCTTGATTCTTTGACGCCATGTTGGTCCTGAATTGATTTTCTCCCCGTTACTGTATAATTTATTACAGTAGAGGGAGGGAGGGGGTGAATAACATGTCGTACAACAGATTACTATGTCCAGCATAGACGACCCCTGGAATGAACGGAATCTTGTTCGATCGAGACCCCTTGTTTTTAAAAGTCTCGACCCTCACCCTCCTTCAATTTTTTTTTTTTTTTTTTTTTTTTTTTTTTTTTTTTTTTTTTTGTAGCATAACAGCATCCATAGAGCGTGGCCCAGTGCTGTACGAGATTCAGCCAGCTTTTTGTCGTATTGAATTTAATTTTAATAAGAAAAATATTGCTCTTTATTATGCCCACGGGCGCTTTTGAAATGTCGCTCAGTATGTGTTGATGGGCTTTTTATCTGCCTGGTGTATAAGGAAAAAATAGGTTGATTTTCAACGTGTTTGATTTATCTCCCTTCTATGTGCTTTAGGTTAGTATTTGCATCTGTCTATTTATCTTTTTTTTTTTTTTTTTTTGCAACTTCTTCCTCTTCTTTATCTTCTTCGTCGTCGTCGTCGCCTTGTTGTTGTTGGTGTTCTTCTTCTTCTTCTACTACTTCCTCTTCTTCCTCTTCTTCCTCTTCTTCTTGTTCTTCTACCTCTTCTTCTTCCTCTTCTT
>NC_134815.1:29840159-29862659 GCF_046742065.1 Oratosquilla oratoria
TAAGTTCGAGTCCCGGGACTTGCTGTGGGGTCAGTGCTTTGGTTCCCGATAGCCTTGGTCAGGCCGGGGAGGCGACCCAATGTCGACCACAAAAAAAAAAAAAAAAAAAAAAAAAAAAAAGTATATATATGTATATATACGTATATACATGTAATATATATACATATACAATATATATATATTTATATATATATATATATATATATATACAATATATATATATATATATAAAAGCGGTTTGCTGCAACTGACAGGGTCTTGCCCTCCCATGGGTTTCTCAACTCGCACTGCGTGTTACTGGGATGGTGAGCCGTAGCCACACACCATCACAATTACACTCAGTCATCTCCACTTGTCCCCAGCTGCTCTGAACCTCACGAATACCTATTTATCGTCCAGTTGGCTCAGTCACTCACGGTCTAATACCCCACCATGACTCACAGCCCTGCGATCGTTGTTCATTCCATAGAGTCAGGAGTCAGGGTAACCTTATAACCCTTTCATCATTTGATAAATCAGAGAGCTGCTCGTCCACGTTCACAAACGTGGCGGTACATGTGTGGTCGCTATCAAGCTTATGCACACACACACACACACACACACACACACACACACACACACACACACACACACACACACACTCGTGGTGCGGTTGGTAGAGTTCCCGGATGCCACTACGGTGGTCCAGGCTCGAATCCCGCCCAGGGCTGAAATAATTTCAGTATCTCTGCTCTGCGGGTCGTTACTCTAACTCTCATGGGCGAGGAGTTGGGGGGGGGTGCGTGTAAGGTCACAGCTTACCCATACATCGGTCAAATATGAGCTCTGAGCTCTCTTCTGGGAGGGAAATAGCTGTCGATCACAAGTCCAACACGTGGTCCAAGACCATGGTAAATAACTTACACACACACACACACACACACACACACACACACACACACACACACACACACACACATGCACGCACGCACATACAGTACACACACACACAAACGTTGGAACAATACAAAGATTCAAATCTGTGTATGATCATTGGGAAATATGAGGATGCAGAGCAAATTAGAACTATACGTGTACTTGAATTTGATACTAGGTGTGATCAATGGGAGAGTAATAGACGAGATCCACGAGCGTTCTTCCTTTCCCGTATACACACACATACACACACACACACACACACACACACACACACACACACACACACACACATACACACACGTACACGCACACGCTCGCGCCTATGAAACCATCATCGCACTAAAACTACTGATTAAAACACAAATAGTTTCAGTATTTTACTTTATTTTTCCTGTGACGTATATTAAGTATTTCCTAAGCACAGCTTTGGAGCTCGTGTTATGCCTCGGAGGATTGCGAGGCCTTGTGATCCATGGCTTGCCTCGGTGAATGGGATGTAGATTGTTCGATGTTCCATTTCCCTTCCCTTCTATACCCTCACCTCCCTTTCCCTCCTATACCATCAACTCCCTTCTTCTCCCTTCCCCTCCCATACCATCAACTCCCATCTCCTCCCTTCCCCTCCCATACCATCAACCTCTTCTCCTCCCTTTCCCTCCCATACCATCAAATCCCTTCTCCTCCCTTACCATCAAATCCCTTCTCCTCCCTTCTCCTCCCTTACCACCAACTCCCTCCTCCTCCCTTCCCCTCCCATGCCATCAACTCCCTTCTCCTCCCTTCCCCTCCCATACCATCAACTCCCTTCTCCTCCCTTCCCCTCTCAGACCATCAACTCCATTCTCCTCCTTTTCCCTCCCATGCCATCAACTCCCTTCTCCTCCCTTCCCCTCCCATGCCATCAACTCCATTCTCCTCCCTTCCCCTCCCATGCCATCAACTCCCTTCTCCTCCCTTCCCCTCCCAGACCATCAACTCCATTCTCCTCCTTTTCCCTCCCACACCATCATCTCCCTTCTACTCCCTTCTCTTCTCTGTCCTTTGCCTATTTCTTTCCCCAAAAATTTCCCTTTCCTTCTCCCTCTCTGCTAAACGTCTCTTTTTCCTCCGCGACCCACTCATTCTTCCTTTCACTCAATATTCCTTTCCCATTATCTTCCCTTTCCCGCTCCTCTTCTTCCCCTTTCCCATCCTGCTTTTTATCCCTTTTCCCCCTCCCCTCGCCTTTCCTCTTCGCTTTGCTTCGCTCGAGCGCCCTCTGCTGCGACAGCTTGTCCTCCTCTCTGCTGACCGCGTCCTCGTAAAGTGAGAAAGTCGTGGCACAAGCACGTGGCACCCTGGCACCCGTGGAACTTCGGGCAGAGGAGGAGGAGGAGGAGGAGGAGGGGAGGGGAGGAGAAGAGAGATAGCGTGAATGGAATAAGAGAGGAGGCGGAGGAGGGGAGGGGAGAAGTAAGGAGAAGAGATAGTATGAAGGGAGGAGGAGGAGGAGGGGAGGGGAGGAGAAGAGAGATAGCGTGAATGGAAGAAGAGAGGAGGCAGAGGAGGGGAGGGGAGAAATAAGGAGAAGAGATAGTATGAAGGGAGGGGGAGGAGGAGGAGGAGGAGGAGGAGAGATAGCGTGAATGGAAGAAGAGAGGAGGCAGAGGAGGACAGATGAGGAGTGAGGTGGAGAAGAGATAGTGTAAAGGGATAAGAGGGAGGAGGAGAAGGGGAGAAGAAATAGCGTGAATGGAAGAAGAGAGGAGGCAGAGAAGGAGAGGGGAGGAGTAAGGAGGAAAGGGGAAGAGTAAGAAGGAGAAGAGATAGCGTGAAAGGAGGAGGAGGAAGAGGAGGAGGAGAGATAACGTGAAGGGAGGAAGGGAAGAGGCGGGGGGAAGGGAATTAGGAGACCGTTGGTTTAGGAGATTTGTAAGGGAAATATTTAATAACAGTTGTTGGCAGGAGGGTGTTATGTATTACGAAAAAGGGAAGAGGAGGGAGGAGGAAGAAGAGGAAAAGGAGGAGCAGGAGGAAGATGAGGAAGGAAGAGACCATCGTTTTGGGGAAGGAAGGATGGAAGTAATGGGAGTTGTGGGTAAGGGAGTGTTACCCATATGAAAAAAGGGGAGATTTGGTGGAGGAGCGAGAAGAGGGGGGGAAGAGGGGAGGAAATGAAAATATCGTGAAGGGAAGAAGGGAAGAGGAGGAGGAGGAAGTAAGGAAGAGACGTGAGGGCTAGGGAAGATAGAAAGGAAGTATTTCGTGACAGTTGTGGTGGAAGAGGGTGTTATGTATTTGGAAAAAGGGGGGAAAGGGGGGAAACGGGGAGAGAGAAAGGGGGAAGGAAATGGAAGAGTTGTGTTTAGACCTGACTTACGGGAAGGAGTGATGTATGCAGATCATAGTCGCTGGAAGGGGGATGGAAGAGAGGGTGCTGGAGATGAAAGAGGCGTTTGGAATGGGGTGGAATGGGAGTCCGGGGGGGTGGGAGGGGAAGGGAGAAGAGGTACGTCTTTCTTCTTCTTCTTCTTCTTCGTCTTTGTCTTTGTCTTTGTCTTTGTCTTTGTTATCTTCTTCCTCTTTGTTTTCTCTCGTTTTCGTCCCGCCTCAGTGTCGCAACCACTTGTGTTGTGTTGTTTAGGTTTTCCATTAAATTTCGTCTTTTTTTTTCTATTCATTTCATATCATTTGCATGGTTTTCGGTATTATTTTTGTCATATTGTTTTCTCTCGTTTTGTATCATTCGTTTAAATGTCTTGACTATTTCCTTACGATTTTTTTATTTTTTTTATTTGTGTACCCATTTCGTTTCTTGAACTGGTTTATTTAAATCTACAGAAAATATCTTAATCCCATCCTGGACTCCAATCTAAACCAGGATAGGGGAGGAAGTGATGAGAAAGGCATGGGAGTTCTGGGGAGTCTCAAAGGGTAAATCAAGTTCTTGATAAAGCGACAACGCACCTATGATTAATGAATCACGTTGACTGTCTCAATGAATGGGGATCAGGCAATGTAAGCACTGAGCCACTAGAAAGGGGGGGAGAAGGACGAAGATGGGGGAGACAGAGGGAAGGTAGGAGTATGGGAGATGAGGGGTGGGGAGAAATAAAGGTTGTTAGAGAGAACTTTTATCTCGTTAAGATGATTAAGTATACGTTTTCTTTCATGTTAATCCCAAGCTCCTCCCAGAGTTCGCTGTCGTCCTGGATCTGAAAGAAAACGGGCCCCGGTTTCCTTGCTTGTTTTTAGTTCTCGTGCTAAGGCTCCGTTGCACATTTGTGGGCCTTCAGGGACGGAAAAAGAGGCACTTTATGACAATGTCAGTGTGACCGTAGATCCTGTAGCCGTTTTCTTCTTCTTCTTTTTCTTCTTACTTCTTTTTCTTTTTTTTCTTCTTTTTTCTTCTGTATGGTTGTAACTTCTTATTCTTACTCTTCGCGTTCTTCTTCTTTTTTTTTTTTTTTTTTTTTTTTTTTTTTTTTTTTTTTTTTTTTTAAGTCCCATCTCTTCTTGCCTGTATCCTTCGATGGCTCAACCTCCTCGCTACAAAAGGGGTGGGCGGGGTTACGGGAAGTACCACAATGTTGAAAAAAATATCCTGAAAAAAAGGAAGAAAAACTTAGTTCAGTTAAGCACGGGGAAGTGTCCAGGAGGACTCGCAAGGGAGGATTAACGTCCTGCAGAAGTGTCAGAGGTTTGTATGAGGGAGGCATTTGTCCACCAGTGGACTCAAAATGGCTAATGGATTAATCGAGAAGTGGAAGGCTCTTCAAGAAGGATTTGAACCAGTGACTCAAGGACACTGGGTCATAGTTGCTACCCGCCGTCCCACCACAGTGGAAGAAAAACTGGGAGGGAAGAAGGAGGAGAAGGACTCCCCCTCGGGGGGGGGGGAGTGAGAAAAGAATAATAACGAAACAGGAAGTGGTGGCTTGTAAAGTGAAATAAAAGAAAGAGAACGTGGAAATGGGTTCAAGGGCTCCCAGGGAGGAGGGAGGGAAGGAGGAAGGGGGTAAGTGGGGGAGGAAAGGATTGATGTCAGAGGTGGAGATGAGGGTGATTACTGAAAGCGATGCTGTAAGGGGAGGAACAACATGTGGGTGAGTTATGAATGACAGGGTGGGGGAAGGGGAGAGGAGTGTGGGGAAGGGGATGGGTAGAAGTGTGTGGAGAGGTCTGAGGGGAGAAGAAGAGGAGGAGGAGGAGGAGGAGGAGTTGGAGGAGGAAGAGGAGGAGGGAAGGGAAAGTAAGCGTAACAGCAATGGTCGTAATCACTTGTGTTCGGATGAAGAGGAACATAAAGGAGGGGCACTGATGGAGGACGCGAGGGAAGCAGTGAAGAGGAGGAGGAGGAGGAACAAGACAAGGGTTCAGAGCAGTGGAAGAGGGCTGAGATTGTATTTTAAGGAGGAAATAAGAAAAGAGGGAGAGGAGCAGGAAGAGGGAGTGATGAGGGAGTGTGGGGAAAGGTGGAGGAAATGTAGTTTCATTTGAATGGACGAAGACTGCGTGGAAGTAGGAAAGGAGGAGTGGAAGAAGGAGTTAGAGGAGTGGGAAAAGGAAGAGGGGTGGAGAGTGGTAGGGAGTAGTGGGGAGTAACTCCCAAGGCTAGAAACGTTTAACGATACCAGTGAGAAGAAGAGACGCTGGTTGTGGAAGAACGTCGAGAGGGGAGAGGAGGGGAGGGGGAGAAGAGGGGAGGAGGGTGGGGGGAAGAACCTGGTTTAGGGTCGAGGGGGAAGGAGGGGAAATCCCCCCCACCCGCCCCCCGCACCAGAAGCTGGGGGCGGTTCTTCACACGCGTTAGGTCTTCAAGCTGGGTGGCAGAGGTGGGGTGTTTATGCATGCGTGTGTGTACGTGTGTTGGGTCATATACAAGAGTGGGTGCGTGTGTATCCTTTGTATGTATGTATGTATGTTTCTACGTGCACGTTTATATATGTATGTATGTACGTAAGTATGTATGTACGTACGTATGTATGTTTGTACGTACGTATTTATATATGTACGAATGTATGTATATTTACGAATTTATTATGTATGTACATATACATCAAGGTAGAGGAATCATCGAAAGAGTGTGTGTGTGTGTGTGTGTGTGTGTGTGTGTGTGTGTGTGTGTGTGTGTGTGTGTGTGTGTGTGTGTGTGTGTGTGTGTGTGTGTGTGTGTGTGTGTGTGTGTGTGTGCTTATGTATGCATTCAGGTTTTTCAATAAATTTTCTGTCGTTCCTCCAGCTTCAGCCAGGTTTTCACAGAGAAGCTTTAAAGAGAGAGAGAGAGAGAGAGAGTGAGAGTGAGAGAGAGTGGGGGGAGGGAGAGAGAGAACTGGCAGGACTTTGGAATGTGTATTCGTAGGCCGCCTACTGACGATGAGTTAGTTGATAAAGAGAAGTATAGACTATGATGATTTAATCCTCTTAAGTCAGCTTAAGTAGATTACTTAAAGACCACTGGCTTCGTACATCGCGCGGCAACTTCGTTAGTAAAGAAACTTCGTAAGACTTTTGCAGATACATTGAAACAATGAGTACAAGAATTATTAAATTTTATTTTGTGCAGCTTCTTATAATCTTCGAGAAATTAAACATGGGAACTGAATAAGACGAAGCGATATGATACCATACTGCCTCGAAGGGGTTTACAAAGAAGGTGAGGAGTATACGCCAGGAGGCGCTGAGTAGCCATCACCTATGCCCCATGCGCTTTAGGGAGTGTTAGGGAAGGGTAACTAAGAGTTACTGCTGGGAATCGGAGAGAAGTGAGGGACTCTAACCCAGAACAAAGCGAATGCGAGACCAGCACGCTTCCGATTGCGCCACCGCTTTACAATGTTGAAGAGGGACGCTTTCAGTATCGGTGTTTACAGATGGCATTGATATTACTTCAGGGCTTTCGGGAGACTTCGTAATCGATGTTCTGAACAAGAGAAATCTCTGATAAGGACTGAACGCGAAAGGGAAGGCTGAAGTACTCCTCTCAAGCTCAAAGACAAGTGTAACGCAATTACGTTTAATGGTGAACGTCTTCAAAGTTGAAGAGGATAATTGCTTGGCACAAAGTTTGCGGAAGATGATATTAATGAATTTTAAAGAGATGTATTTGAAACAACACGTATGTAATTAGCCTACACTCAGCTCATATCAATAACTGTGGTAATTATTGAGAAATAGGTGTAGTCTGTGAAGACCAAAGGTATGGAGGTATCAGTACCGGAAATAACATTGAAGAACAGGAAGAGGAGAACCTTAAGAAGGTGTCACACTGTACGGAGCTGACGTTGCGGTTTGTTGGCGACAGCAAAGTCTCCCTTTTTATAAGCCGTTAGACCCGAAAGGTTACGATAGTGCTTTAACCAGGGGAAGATGATGGTCGTCGTTATACCAAGTTCTGGCTGTCGTTAGGTGATTTTATTAAATTAATTAAACTTGCCTATCACCTGGCCGTATACGGCGCTACCGCATAGTGTGACAACGGCATAAGCGTTTTATGGATTAAGTTTCAAGAAATGAATGGCAAGGGGAAGAGTGTATCAGACAAATAATGGGAGAGGTGGACAAATCTACAGAAGCGATGTGGTGTGATTGAACAGACGCAAGAATCGAGAAAGAAACGAGGAAATGTCTTTGTTTCGCAAGGAATCATGTGTGTATGTCTGTGATCCACAACGGTATTGGATCAAGTGTTGGACTCGTGATTGACAGCTATTAGCCCCTCTGAAAAGCAAAGGAAGGAGTGGGTGGTAGTCGCGGGAGCTGGAAAGAGGAGTAAGTAGGAGGAGTTGGGACAGGGAGTGCTTGGAATCTTGGAGTACTGTCTGGGAGTCTGACAGGAGGGTGTAGTTGCTGCTGTGTGATTAATGTCGGTGAGGGGAGGAGAGATGAGAGGAAATCACAGTAACAGAGATGGGGGGGGAGGAATAGGGAGGAAAGTGGAGGAGGACGATTTAGTGGTGGAGGAGGAAGAGAAGGAGGAGGAGGAGGTGGTGGTGGTGATGAGAGGATGAGAGAGGAGGAGGGAATTTTCAAATAGCTGAAAGAAGTTAGAAAGAATGGAGACTGGGAGGAGATGGATGAGGACGAGGAGATCATACGTGGACCGATTTACGGGTAATGCTGTGACCTTACACACACACACTTACACACACACACACACACACACACACACACACACACACACACACACACACACACACACACACAGAAACCTTTGCCCATCAGAGCTAGTGTGTGTGTGTGTGTGTGTGTGTGTGTGTGTGTGTGTGCGCGCGAGTGAGAGTGAGAGAGATATGAAACATTTCTGAATGTAGGACGACACATGCCTCCATGCCATCAATGTCTAGAGTGACCAAACGAACCTTGACCTGACTTGGCGACGCGAATTGTTAGTGATCCCTGTGGCACTCCTCTCTTGTGCCGCTGAGCGTGGCGGGCGACAGATTTAGGCAGACAAGAAAGCCTGACTGCATTCTGAAAGGCTTACGATTGGCCTTCAACCTTGTGTTGGGCTCTGCTTTCCATCGGTGACGTCGTGGGTGAAGCAGGTGACATCGAGGTGAGGAAGGAGAGAATGAAGACGGTTAGGCATGGAGGAGGAAGAATAAAAGAGGGGGCGAAGAGAGAGGAAAGGAGAGGAAATGGTTTGAAGTTATGGAATGGGGATTAAAGGTGGAAGGGGGAGTAGGGCTCGCCTGCGCTTCCGAGGATAAGGGACCGCAATATATATATATATATATATATATATATATATATATATATATATATATATATATATATATATATATATATATATATATATATATATTGATTCTAAGAGAACATTTTCTCTTTGTAAAAAAAAATTCTCTTAAAATAATTAACGCCACTTGTGCTTTAGCATTTAACAGAATTTTTTTTACGAGACTTTACCCAAAACATATATATATATATATATATATATATATATATATATATATATATAAATATACATATATATATTAAACTGGCCTTAGATAAGAGACTTTGAGCCAGAGCTTCTCAACTCAGACAGGTAAGCTGAATCTTCAACAGAGAGGAATTGATCTGGATGTCTGGACGTGTGTGGATGGAATGGAGAGAAGAGAAGAACGGAGGGAATGTAGAGGAAGAGGAGGAGGAGGAGGGTAGAGAGGTTGTGAGGAGTGAAAAGAGGAGTAAATGAATAACGAAGATTACGTCAAGGACATGAAGGATAACAAAGAGATGAAATTGGAATAGAAATGGAAGAATGGAAAATGGAGGAGAACTCGAACGAAGAAGCAAAAAGAAGGAGTGGGAGGTGGTCACGGGAGTTGGAAAGGGGAGCAAGTGGGAGGAGTTGGAACAGGGAGTTCTTGGAGTCTTGGAGTACTGTCTGGGAGTCTGGCAGGAGGGTGTAGTTGTTGCTGTGTGATTAATGTCGGTAGGGGAGAAGAGATGAGAGGAAATCACAGTAACAGAGATGGGGGGGGAGGAAGGTGGAGGAGGACGATTTAGTGTTGGAGGAGGAGGAGGAGGAAGAGGAGGAGGAGGAGGTGATTAGGGGGATGAGAGAGGATGAGGGAAATTTTAAGTAGCCGAAAGAAGATAGAAAGATTGGAGACTGGGAGAAATGGATGAGAAAGAGGAGTAGAGGAGGAAGAGGACGGGAAGGAGAAGAAGAGAAGAGGATCAGTGTTAAGCAAAATAAGTAAGTTTAAGTGATGTGAAGGGAGAGGATGAAGGTGGAAGGAAAAAGGAGAAGGAAAGAGGAAGGGAGAGTAAGAGGAGAAGAGGATTAGGGAGGAAGTAAGGGGAGAAGGTGAGGGGAGTCAGATGAAGATTCAGATGATCATGAGACAGGGAAAGGATCAGAGGGGAAGCTTTGAGGGGAATTAAGCCAATAAGAGAGGACGGTAGGGAAATGGGAGTGAGGGGAGGGGGGTGAAGGCATCAAGGACCCGTATTTTCAAAAACCTTTCTCCAGCCCATTAGAAAATAGAATATTACTAACTTCATTGGGTGTACTTATAAAACCTATTAGTACATGTTATAGGGAAGGCTGTAAGCTATATACACTAAATTAAGAAAATTTTGTAAATTTAAATATTCTAATGGCAGAAACCTTCGCCAGGACTGACACGAGTGAGAGACGAGATGAAAGTGAAGGTGAAGAACGAATGGCAAGTAAATGAAAAATGAGAGTATGATTAAAAACATAGATAAAAGCTGTAGACAAAAGAGAGAGAGAGAGAGAGAGAGAGATGCCTAAACTCATTCTAGAGTTAAGGATTAACCCTCAGTTTGATCAATTATTACACACTTTCTCTGGCGGACACCGGGCACCGGGCAATTTTATTCAGCTGAGGGAAACCTCCCATAGTGGATGGTGGAGTTGATGTTGGGGGGTTGATGTTGGGGGTGGGGGGAGGAAGAGGCATCCGTGGTTGGGCGAGTGGGGGGGAGATGGGAAAGAAGAGTACTCACTCCGCCTGCTTCCATCAGGGATTCTTATTACAGTCATTACAACGGAGTTCATCGATCATATTCTGGCTTCGCCCAGTTCCAGCGGCATCTCAAATATCACCCTTCAGTTCATCCTTCCTTACCATGTGGCACTTTTTCTTTTATTTTGGCTGTCGTCAGGTGATTTTATCCATGGCACCCCGTCAGGTAAGGAAGGGGGTTGAGGACATCACGATAAACCACTTCCGTAATGAAGAGTACTTTTTCTTCCGGCTGTCGCCAAGGTATTCTGTTCGTTGGTGTGGCAATTTGTTGTCAAGTGTCCATTGATGTGACTCTTTGTCGCCAAAGTGTTCTGTTAATTGGTGTGGCACTTTGTCGCTATGATGTTCTGTTCACTGATGTGGTATTTTGTCGCCAAGGTCTTCTGTACATCGATGTGGCACTTTGTCCCCAACGTATTCTGTTCTTTGATTTGTCACACTGTTGTGTGCATTGATGTAGCACTTTGTCGCCAAGGACGGAGTCGACACAGTGCCATAGGCCTTTGACTTTGTTCTGGCACTATCTAACGAAGTCGAAGGAAGCCTCGAAGAAGAACTTCAATGAACGATTCTTGAAGACGTCACCGAGGTTCTTCGAGGAAAGATCGACTTCTAAGGCTTGTCCGAGGACAACCTTCACAAGGAGCGGGTGGTCACTGCGCGGCGTCCGATGAACCCCTTCAACACGGTAACGAAGTTCGTGGATGTTGTCTTTTGGTTAATCCCAGGAGGTCTGATTCAGTTCAGGAACGGGACTTTGGACCCACCGGAGTCTGAAGCCATTGAGACTTCGTTAAGTTCCTCATTCTGCCATGGACTTCGGTGAGTTCGAGTGACGTTATCCAGAACAAAATCCAGAAAGTGGGTCTCTGTGTTGAAGGTGTGGAGGAGATAGGGGACCCGATTCGGAAAGCCCCTGGAGGGATGAATCCTCGCCGGCCGGAAGATTTCGGGCCAAAGAAGGGGAAGACCCGATAAGAGAAAGAGTTTTGGAACGGTCTATCCGACAGAGAAGGGGATTTCTGGGACGGACCTACCGACGGAGAAGGGGATTTCTGGAATGGACCTACTGATGGAGGAGAAAGTTCTGGAACGGGCCCTGTGGCAGAAGGGAAAGAATAACATGGAACGTCGGAGGAAATAGTTCTGGAACTGACCGAACTGGAGGAAGAGACTTTGGGAACGGACCTAGCGTCGAAGAAGGGGATTTCTGGAATGGACCTGCTGATGGAGAAGAAAGTTCTGGAACGGGCCCTGTGGCAGAAAGGAAAGAATAACATGGAACGAACATACCGTCGGAGGAAAGAGTTCTGGAACTAACCTAACTGGAAGAAGAGACTTCTGGAATGGACCTAGCGACAACCGAAGAGGTAGAGCTCTTGGAACGGCATTTTCAAAGGAAACGATATTTCTGGAATGTACCCAATGACAGATGGATGTGAAGATTACTTGGTATCGCGTTCCGGTTGAATCTCCCGGTCCAATAGAAAGAAGAGGTTTCTGGAACGGACCTACCGAATAGCGAGAAAAGAGCCAATGGTGCTCTCGCTTGGCGTGGGGAACAGAACGAAGGAAATGAAAAAAAAAGCAAAGGAATAGGGAAGTATATAAGGAAGAGGAGGAAAGTGTTAGAGAGAGCAAGACCCGATTCATGCGGTAAGATGGAGGAAGTGTGATTTTTGAGAAGGGGAAAAGAGGGGAACGTGTGGTGAGAGAAGAAAGGAGGGGGAAGCAGAACCTGTGGAATAGAAAGTGCAAGGAATGACTTGAGAAGGCAATATTTTGGTGGGGGCTGGTCATGAGGGGAGGAGGAGGAAGAGGAGGAGGAGGAGGAGGAGAGAGGAATGAGAAAGGTTGCTAGGGTAAGAATGGGAGGCAAGCTGAAGAAGAGTTTTGGTGTGTGTGTGTATGTGTGTGTGTGTGTGTGTGTGTGTGTGTGTGTGTGTGTGTGTGTGTGTGTGTTTTCCCAAATAGGGAATCTAGCTCTTGAGAGAGGGTCCTGACGGGCATATAGGGACTGGATTAGGGAGTGTAGGAAGTTGGGAGGAGAAAATGGGGAGGCTGAACAAGACTGTCGTTGTCGTAAAGAAGACTGGACGGGAAAGAGAGGGAAAGGATTAGGATGGGCAAAGAGGCCGGGCTGACAAGGCCACTCGGAGGTGAGGGTTGATTATTTACGATTAGAAGTATGTTTTTATATGTTTTTATACTATTTTATTTATTGATTTGTTTATTTGATTTTGTTTCTGTGTATTTATTTGTTTTATTTTTATATTATTATTGTTATTATTACTTTATTATTATTATTGTTATTATTATTACTATTATTATCATTATTATTATTATCATTATTATTATCATCATCATCATCATCATCATCATCACCATCATTATTATTATTATTATTATTATTATTATTATTATTATTATTATTATCTATATATTAATACCCTTGTACCTATGTGTGTCACTTAGGATCAAAACCCATTGTTATAGTTCAGTTTTAATCTAGCAGTATTCAAACGTCTATACAAGTTTAATCATAGCTTACATGAAGATAAACGTCTATAAAAGTTTATTGTGACATGACATAAACGATTCAAAAAAATTTATTGCCTGTGATTGACATAACGAGAAAGAGAAAAAGAGAGAGACGACTCGAGAGTCCGCTGCGCATTCCGTGCTTCCAACGGGTAACGTATGACGTCATGTCGCGTTGCTTTCTGAGCTCCTGACAGAACCTCACGAAAATAAGTAGCTAAATGAATAAATAAACAGTATTCAAACGTTTATACAAGTTTAATCATAGATTACATGAAGATAATCAAACGTCTGTAAAAGTTTATTATGACATGACTAAACGATTCAAATTTTTTTATTGCCTTTATGATTGACCTAACGAGAAAGAGAGAGAGAGAGAGAGAGAGAGAGACGACAGGAGAATTTGACGACAACGTCGGGAGACTTTGACGATTCCTTTGGGAGAATGAAGACTCCTTTGTAGTACTTCAAAGTTTAATAACCGTGAAATTTCCGTGGGTCCTGCTAGTTGTTGTTATTATTATTATTATTGTTATTATTATTATTATTACTATTATTATTATTATTATTATTATCATTATTATTGTTATTATTATTATTATTATTATTATCATTATTATTATTATTTATATTATTGTTATTATATTATTATTATTATTATTTATATTATTGGTGTTATTATATTATTATTATTATTATCATTATTATCATTATTATTATATATATATATATATATATATATATATATATATATATTCTTTTATATATATATATATATATATATATATATATATATATATATATATATATATTTTTTTTTTTTTTTTTTTTTTTTTTTTAGGTGTTTGCGAGGGTGGTACCTGCCCGAACCTTAACTCTGCAGAGGTTCGGGTTGTATGATAAAAGAACATCTGAACTCGTGACTGAAAGGATGTAAACTTAGATGAAGTGGCACCATTTGGCATCGAGGGGGAAGAGTGGGCTGCCAAACGCTGCGAGAGAAATTAATCGAAATTTTGTATAAAAACCTTTCATTTCTGAGGAGCATTATAAAGACAAATTAAATAGCCAAGCGGCAACGAGGGTATAAGATAAAGTGCCTCCCTGTACGGAAGTGAATTAAGGGGATGGGATTTTTTTTTTTTTTTTTTTTTTTTTTTTTTTTTTTTTTTTTTTTTTTTTTTTTTTTTTTTTTTTTTTTTTTGAGAACAAAAATAATTCATCATACAGGGTGCGTCTTGAAGGAAACTATTCCTTCATCTAAGTTTAGGATAATGTAAGATGCCAAATCAACCTTTTAATGTTTCGGTCGAGATTGCAATAGAGAATTATTCCCACATCTAGGGGTGAAGAGACGTTGAGTATGAAAAAATTCCCTAGGCTATGGACCAAATAGGGACTTAATAAGGAATTATCCCCATGTCTATGGACAGAAAGATCTCGAATACGAAAACAGTCGCTAGTCTATCCGGCCGAATAGAGGTTTAATTAAGAATTTCCCCTAAATCTAGGGGAAAGTAGGTGGGTAGGGGAAGTTGGCAGGGAATACCCCCTTCGTGAAGGATTAGAATAATCCCTAGATATGAAGGGAAGGCGTAGGAAATACCCCTTCATCTATGTCTAGGAAAGGTATTGGACGGGGAAATACCCTTGCAGTTGCAGTGTGGGTAGATAGTGTTGGTTGGGGAATTTTCCCCCAAATAGAGAGGAAGGGGAAGGTTTATGCTGTGGAATCGTCCCTTCACCTTTAGGGAGGGTGAAGGAACTTCCCCCTTCATCCCTGAAACGAAGAAATATTTTATCTGGGTTGATCCCTGTATTTAGGGTTTGGGGCGTGTTCTGCTGGACATTGTCCCTTCCTTTTAGGGGAAAAGGGAGGAATGGTAGGTTAGTGAGATATTTCTTTCAATTTATGGGCGAGGAGTTGGAGGAGGAAGAGGGCGAACGAAGAAGAGGAGAGAGGAAGAGGAGGACTTAAGAAGGTGGAGGCGGGGAGTGGAATGAGAAAGAGAGGGAAGAAGATGATGATGAGAAGGAGGAGAAAGAGAAAAAGGAAGGGAGGAAGAAGAGGAAGAGGGGGGGAGGGGGCGAAGAGAGAGAGGAAGAGGAGGGGGACGGGGCGAAGAGAGAGAGGAAGAGGAGGAGGAGGAGGAAAACGAGGAGGAAGAGGAGAAAGAGGGGAGAGGGGCAAAGAGAAAGAGGAAATGGGAGGAAGAAGAGAAGGAAGAGGAGAAAGAGAAAGAAGGGGAAGGGAGGAAGAAGAGGAGAAAGGGGAGGAAGAAGAGGAGGAGGAGGAGGAAGGGGAGGGGGCAAAGAGAAAGAGGAAGGGGAGGAAGAAGAGAAGGAAGAGGAGAGAGAGAAAGAAGGGGAGGAAGAAGAGGAGGAAGAGGGGAAGAAGGAAGAAGGAGAGGAAGAGAAGGAGGAGGAGGAAGAAGAGGATGAGGGGAGGGGGGCAAAGAGAAAGAGAAAGAGAAGGAAGAGGCGACAGAGAAAGAAGGGGAAGGGAGGAAGAAGAGAAGGAGGAAGAAGAAGAGGAGGAAGAAGAAGAGGAGAAGGAGGAGGAAGAGGAGGAGGAGGAGGAGGAGGAGGAGTGCATCTGCGTGAGGCAGGAATCCTTGTTTACGGCGCGAGGGAGCCAGGAAGCCCGGGCCGTGACCAAAGGGGGCAGAGCGAGATTCGCCTGCACCCAACATATTCGGAGACCTAATGATTCTCCCTCCTGTGCGTTTCCGTCTCGATAATTCTCATATTTGTTTTATGATTTTTGACAAATCCCCCACCCTTCCCTCCCATCCCCTCATCCCCACTCCCCACCCCCCACCCCCATTCTCTCATCCCCCACTCCCCTCCCATCCCTAATTTATGACGAGGAAATGTGTTTGTGGATGAGTGTAGAGAAAAGAGGACGTCGATATTGAGCCATTATGGGAGAGGACTTTGGAGGGCGTTTTATCTTTATTGATATTTGTGTGACTCCCCCTACGTAGGTGAGTCTTAGGAGGAAGGAGTACAAACTTCCCCTACCATGGGGAGTATTGAATACGTTTGTGGTTGTGTTTAAGACAGCTAAATGCATTTTCAAAGTCTGTGCAATCGTATTTCGCCGTCCAGATAATTTCTCTTTTATAATGTTGTTACTTAAAGGCCAAGATGGGAGGGAGGGAAGGGGGGGGAGGGGAGTGTGTAAGGGATGGAATGAGTGGGAGTGGTTTCTATGCCTTTGTCTTTTGACTACCTCCCGTGTAAGGGGGAAAACCCTTTGGTATATGTATGTAATTATAGGCAATTTATGAATAGGAAAAAACATATATATTTTTCATTATGATTTTTTTTTTCGTTCGTCACTGCTGCTCTTGACAATTACCACGTTGAACAATGCATTGCGTATCTCTTCCTTCAAACATTACATTCCCGAGTTCGTTCGAAAACTGGCCATGCATTAATGATAACAAAATACATAATCCTGGCGTAGAAGTATGTGTATTGGTAACAATGTTTTTGAATGTGTGAACGAAAGTGTTTGTATTTATATTTTTGGTCATTAATACTTCAGAAGTATTTGCATTATAAATTCGAAAAACGTTAGTATTAGGATTTGATCTCATTAAAAGAATATTTGATCAAACACAACCTTACGCTTGTTTGGGTGAGGATTGGGAGTTTGAGAGTGTTCTGGGTGAGAACTGGGAGTTTGGGAGCATTGTGGATGCCCAGAGCATCCTATGGGGGCAAGGTGGGTGTCAAGAGGACTGGGAGTTTGGGAGCATTCTGGGTGAAGACTGGGAGTTTAGGAGCATTGTGGGTGCCCAGAGCATCCTGTGGGAGCAAGGTAGGTGCCCAGAGGAGTGGGAGTTTGGGAGCATTCAGAGTGAGTACTGGGAGTTTGGGAGCATTGTGTGTGCCCAGAGCATCCTGTGGAAGCAAGGTGAGTGCCCAGAGGAGTGGGAGTTTGGGAGCATTCTGAGTGAGTACTGGGAGTTTGGGAGCATTGTGTGTGCACAGAGCATCCTGTGGAAGTAATGTGGGTGGTCAGAAGACTGGGATGTCCTTGGGAGCATTCTGAGTGAGTACTGGGAGTTTGGGAGCATTGTGTGTGCCCAGAGCAGCCTGTGGGAGCAAAGTGGGTGGTCAGAAGACTGGGATGTCCTTGGGAGGTAGGGATGCATTTAGGGGGATGGGACGTCTATGGGGCCAGGAGAAAATAGGACAGCTAAGTTGATTGACCAGGGAAGGGAGTGGGGAGAGATAGATGAAAGGTAGGGGAGGGGGAGAAAAGAGGGGAAGGGAAAGGGGAAAGGAGGGACGAGGGTATGAGGGACCGAATGAGGTTAAGGTAAAAGATGGTTGTAGTGGAAAACGAAGAAGAGAAAAAAAAGTTGGGATATTTTGATGTAAATGATGGAGGATGGGGTGGAGGGGGGAGATGAGGAGGTTGGAGAGGACGATGGGGGTTGGTTTGTATGGGGGATAGAGACTATAGGTATTGGGGGGGTAAGGTTTTATATTTATCTTTTTTATTTACTCAATCGTTTGTTTTAAGATCAAAAAGGGGGATATAAATGTGTACGGAAAGGTCGGATAGTGACCGCATGTCTTGGCTACTTTATTTATAAAGAGGAAGAAACCTTTTGGTATATAAATAGATCAATTAATTTAGTCCTTCTCTCATCCGCTTATTCGCATCTACATTCTGTTCGGTTCTTATTAATTTTGATTTACATCTTTCAATTAATCTTTCTACTCGCCTAATCTTCTTATACATTGTAGTCGATCGCCCCTCGTAAGGAGTATGAACAAATCGGATTCAGGTCGTTAGAAAAAAGAGAAAGAAAAAAGAAAGAAAACAGATATATTCTTCAGTATAAGTGTCATCCTAATCCCTCGGAGGTGCCTAAAGACTAGCTGGCAAAGCGGGAAGGGGGAGGAATTAGAGAGGGGAGGCAGAGGAACAGTAAAGATTAGTAGGGCAAGGGGAGGAAAGGGGTGAAGAGGGGAAGAGATGAGCAGTAGGAGGCAGGGAGATGAGGAGCCTTAGGAAAGAGAGATGAAAGAGGAAATGAAAATGAAGGAGGGAGTAGAAAGAATGAGAGGGAGAGGGTAGAAAGCTCTAAAAGAGAAGGAGGAAAGAAAGGAAGGGTGGAAGGAACAGAGAGAGAGAGAGAGAGGTAGGTAGGTGAAAAATATACGAAAACATGGGAATGCAAGATGAACGAATAATAAATGAAAAGATAAATAAACCGAAGATGAATATAGGAAATATGTCAAGAGAAGTGAAGGAGAGAACAATGGGGGGTGGGGGGGGGAAGATGAACAGATTTGGACGGAAAAGGGAGAGAGAGGAGAAGAGGGAAGAGGGAGACAAGGGAGACCTTGCAGAGGAGGAAGAGGAGGCGAGAGGTCGACAGGAAAGGAGAGAGGGCGAGGAGGTCGATTGGACGTTCAGGCGGCAGTGCCAAACGAAGTATGGCTGTTAAATTTGAAAAGGGGGACGCCGACAGCACGTGCCCTCCAGGAGGTTAGGTGTGCGTGTGTTGGGGGGAGGGGGGGGAGAGAACGACACCCCCCCTTGCCCCTCTCCCCCCGCACGTCATAGGGTCGGTCTATGACCCGGAGGGCGGAGAGAGGGTAGGGTAGGGGGAGAAGGGGAGAAGGGTTGTCGGTTAGGGAGCTGTTCCCCTGTAGTTTAGGGCCTCCAGGGAAAGTTACGTGGAGCTTGAAGAAGGGGAGGTGTTGGCTGAATGTGGCTACGAGGTGTTCAAGGTAAAATGAGAGAGAAGTGATTTAGTGGGTGGGAGCTCGTGTATATAGCGTATAGATATACTATGACTAACGAGGTTTAGGCAGGTGGCGGTAGTTCCTTGAGGAGGCTGCAAGAGACCATAAGGGCTATACTAGGCAGTTCCATGTCCATTGCCACCTATTATCCCCATCCATAAAGTTATCTAATTTTCTCTAAAACAATAGTTTCAGTGGTCATTATATGGTTACGAAGTCTATTCCATTCGTTAATCACTGATAGTAAACCAATTCTTGCCTTTAGCCTTCTTATACCTAAATTGATCCAATTTAAAACCCATTACTACGAAACCTACCCTCCTGTCTTAATATGATGACCTTGCCTGCATCACCCTTGTTAAAGCCCTTGACTCATTTGAATACCTCTATTAGATCACTGGAGTTGCTGGAGTCACATACTTATGATAAAAAAAAAATTGAAAAAGAATGAAGAATGTGTCTGGCGATGTATGTGGTTGTGTAGCTGTGTGGGGGGGAGAAGGGGGAGTGGAGCTGAGAGACTCATGGTGGGGGCTTCTGGACAAGGGGTTGAGGTGGGGTGGGGGGGCTATGGGTCAGACGCTTTGGGTCAGAATGGGGAGGGTGCTGGCCAGATGGGTAGAAGGCTACCGTCAATAGGTCATAAAGCTGACCAGGGAGTGGGGGAGTGGGGGGAATACGGGGGGGGGGAGTTTTGAAGGAAAGTGACTGGAGTTAGTTGTAGAGGATAGGTGGGTGTGGGATGGCGGGTAGGGGGATAGACTCTGTTCACACTAGCGGTTTGAACCGCGCGGAAACCGTGGCGGTACCACATAGTCAAGGAAAAACTGCCTCCACTGACTTACATTGGAACTGAACCGCCGCGGTTGAAGCCGCTAGTGTGAACAGTGCCATTAGGTGAGGTGAATATTGATGTTGGAGGAAGAAGTGTGGGAGGTGGTTCAAAGGATCCAAGGGTCTTCTACTTCCTGAACAAATGTCTTAGAATTATAGATATTATTTTCTTAAGTGTTTTCTTAAGACTTGACGCCTTCTTTGCCAAATGGAGTCCACGGGCCTGAATAGAGTCGGCTGACGACAACCAGAATAAAAACTAAAACGTCCACCGGAAAGGAAGAAGTTGGATGTGATTGGGTGAATTAACAGTCCAATTTAGAGTTGCTTTGTGATTCATCCGATTCCATGACTGATTGATTGATTGATTGATTGATTGAATGATTTATTCATTGATTGAGATTGAAAAGGTGGAAGACAGCTCGCTGTGACTACAAAATCGCAAAAATTGTAATCCGTTTCCCTCTCCAATCAATTGTTTTTCATTTCTTTCTCCTTCTTTCTTTGTCTCTCTTTTTCTCTCTGTTTCTATCTGTTTCTCTCTGTTTCTCCCGCTCTCTCCTTGTCTTTCTCTTCTCTCTCTCTCTCTCTCTCTCTCTCTCTCTCTCTCTCTCTCTCTCTCTCTCTCTCTCTCTCTCTCTCTCTCTGTCTGTATGTATCTCTCTCTCTGTTTCTCCCAGTCTCTCTTTGTCTTTCTCTTCTCTCTCTCTCTCTCCTTCTCTCTTTCCCCCTCTCTCTTTCCTTCTCACCTTTTTCCATTCTCTAATTCTTTCATACTTCCTTCCATTTTCCTCTCTCTTTCTCTTTCTTCCTTTCTTCCTTCCTTTGGACAACGAAGGACTCCAACTTCTATACATATACTGTGCTGCCACCTCACAACTACACGTCCATCATTACTCGAAAAACTTTGAAGTTCGAGACTCCAAAAGAGAAAACAAACTTCTGCGTGGGACAGTTAGTACCTAAACCCCGAAGGAACAAAAAATCTACACGCCCTAACCCTCCACCCCATCCTCCGCCAGCCTCCTCCAACCTCTTCCTCAACCCTCTACCCCACGTCCGTCAATTTTCAAGGAAAGTGGATGAGGCGGTGGACATCCAATGGAAGAGAAGAAGAACATCGTGAAGACAACTCCAGGTCTACTTTTTTTTTTTTTTTTTTTTTTTTTTTTTTGTGGGAGTAAGTGAGAGGGTCTCCGCATGCTGATGAGAATCGTTCGACGGTAGCCAAAATAATCATGCAAGACGATATCACTCGAGAACGGACTCACCAAGGCGGTCTTATGCCTGAAGTAGTGAGATGGTGTCTTTGAACTGAATGGAATCGTGATGTGGTACCTAGAACAAGCGTGCAAGATATCACCACCTGCGAATGGATCACGGAAAGACTTGGGGCATTAGAAAATGAGCTTCCAGAGACTCGAGGCGACTGGAATGCACGTCCAAAGTCTGGAGGTAGCTGGAATTGGCTTCAAGAGACTGGAGCTAACTGGAATGGGCTTAAAGAGACTGGAGGTAGCTGGAATGGGCTTCTAGAGACTAGAGGTAGCTGGAATGGGCTTCTAAAGACTGGAAGCGACTGAAATGGGCTTCCACTGGAGGTAGCTGGAATGGGCTTCCAGAGACTGAAGGTAACTGGAATGGGCTTCCATAGACTTAAGAGGGTTGTAAATGGGCTTCCAGAGACGGGAGGTTACTGGAATGGGCTTCCAAAGACTGGATGCGACTATAATGGGCTTCCAAAGACTGGAGGCGACTGGAATGGGCTTCCAGTGACTGAAGGCTGCTGGAATGGACTTCCAGTGACTGAAGGCTTCTGGAATGGGCTTCCAATGACTGAAGGCTCTTAGAATGAACTTCCAGTGTCTGAAGGCTGCTGGAATGAACTTCCAGTGACTGAAAGCTGCTGGAATTGGCTTCCAGTGACTGAAGGCTGCTGGAATGGGCTTCCATTGACTGAAGGTTGCTGGAATTGGCTTCCAAAGACTGGAGGTCTTAGAAAATTGGCTTTCAGAGACCGGAGGCGGTTGCAATAACAAAGTTAATGTAGGAGAAATTATATGTTGATGGGGGGGAGGAGGAGACGAGGCAGGGACCCGTGGGGTCGGGGGGAACTTTGGCGTTTAAGTGAGGGTGATGTATGGAGGAAGGCAGCTGCAGGTTGGACGCGGGTAATGTATGGGCGAGTGAGAGGGTGTGTGTGTGGATGGGTTTGGAGTCAGTATGCTGATGAGTCGCTAACGACGGGGCACAGGGGAAGGTACCAAATAAGTTTGAGACGGGAGTTTTTTTTTTTTTTTTTTTTTTTTTGAGGGGAGCGGGAGATAGGGTGGAGATTATACCAAGGGTGCACTAGCCACCCATCACAATCACCCATATGTCCTCTTTCCCTCCACCCCTCTCACCACCCTAAGAAGTTTTCGAGTCTAAGTAGGCGTCATCTAAACCCAGATTTCTCGAAGTGCGAGAAAAGGACTTCGATGGCACCGCTGCCACGGTGACGTCACGAATGGCTCCCTGGATCTCGAAGGCTTCTCCCCTAGAAGACACCTGGAGTCCGAAGGGGCGGAGCCGAACCCGTGACGAAAGGCACGAGGGGAGAAAGGAGGAGGAGGAGGAGGAGGAGGAGGAAGGAGGAAGGAAGAGAGGCGAAGGAGGAGTAGGAAGGGAGGGAGTAGGAGGGGGAAGTAGACCGGCAGAAGGAGGTGTAGGGAGGGAGGGGCCAGGAGGAAGCGGAGGAGAAGGAGGGGAAAGGAAGAGGAGGCAAAGGAGGAAGAAGAGGGCTAGGCGAAGGAGGAGAGGTAGAAAGAGAGGGAAGAGGAAGAGGAGTAGGTGAAGGAGGAGGAGTAAAGAGGAAGGAGGAGGAAGAGGAGTAGGCGAAAGAAGGGGAAGAGGAGGAAGCGAAGGGGGAGAGCTAGGGAGGAGGAGGAGGAGGAGGAGGAGGAGAAGGAGGACTTAAGGATTC
>NC_134815.1:29867659-29870159 GCF_046742065.1 Oratosquilla oratoria
TACTGTTGATATTTTCCAAGATTCAGATAAACGTCTACATTTTTTTTTTCTATCTAATTGTGCCTTTATTGCCGTTCGTAGATGTTTTCATCTTTGTGATTATCCGGTGTAATCCAATATAACGGGGAGATTGGTTGGGAGAGGTGGTAAATGGATGGGAGTTGGGAGTTGCGAAGGAGTGCAAGAGGGAGGAGATAGGGAGTGTGGGATGTGAGGGTTAGAGGGATTCGGGCAAATGAAGAGGAAAGATAGGGAGGGCACTGTAGAGGAAAGTAAGAGTGAAATTGGAGAGGAGGACGATAAAGAGAGGAAGGTGGAAGGTGTAGAGGAGTGAGTGGAACGGAGATGGAGTGGGAAAGGAGAGTGGATTCTGAGGTTGCAGAGGAGCGCTGGGGGAGTAGAGGAAACAAAATGTGGGAAGTGTAGAGGAGAGGGAGTATGGGATTGTGGAAAAGAGGCATTTGGGAAAGTGTATTAGAATGAATGAATAAAAATGAGGAGAGTAATGACTTTTGGAAGAAGTGAGGGGGCGCGGTACCCAGGGAGTAGGGAGGAGAGGGAATGGGACAGCCCAGGGAGTGGGGAATAGGGAGAGGGGTCGGTAATATGTGCGTAAACAAACAGGGCAGGAAATGGAGACGGCTGTGTGTTGGTGAGGATTGATTTGGGGCCAAACAAATCAATCTATGTATCAGCAAGCGGACCCTTGGGAGGAACGCGTCATTGTACACACAAAGAAACCGTTCATAAACAAACATGGCGTTTGTAAACAAAACGTTCCTCCCGTCAATATCGTCAATTCAGGTACGAAACGTTTTTGGTGTAGGGTGTAGAGCAGCTGTTGTCAACCTGTGGCCCACGGGGGAGGCCACAGGGGGCCCCCAAGAGGGCCATGGCCTTCTTGTAGAAATTATGCATTTCTGTATAATATCGGGAATCTGTGTATTAAAAACTCCCTTTACTCTGTCCTGGAAGAGGAAATATAAGATGATCGATCATGATTGACAACCTTGTAATAAAGCAAAGGGTTTTTATTCATCAACATTTTATTTTTATTAATTAAAGGGAGCCACACGAGTGTTGAGAATTCATGAAGAAAGGAAGTGAAAAAGGTTGATAACCCGTGTACAACGATTTGAGCATCTGGAAATAGATAATTATCTATTTATTTATATATAATTCTCTATTATCCACGATCAATTATAATTGCTTGCGGGTGGTTGTCAAGGACTGTAATTAGATTTTGTTAAGAAAGACCTCGAGGGGTGCGTCTTGTATCCGTGTAAGACTGCTTGTTTGGCGGGTTAATTGCGTTTAATAAGAGTTCGATATACAAAATTAGTCTTGTTTTACATTTGCACAAGAATCATGAAGCTAAACTATTTGGATACTCAGAGTGGAATGATAACTATATGTCAGTTGCTCATGCAGTAGTAATGGGTTTGACATTATTGTAATAACAAAGAAAATTAATTTGCATTTATGTAAAACGAGCTTGAGGATCGATCAATCCGTTGCCCCTGGTCTCCCTTGCAAAAGACCCGCGGCCTCCAGGAAACCGGCAACAGCGGTACCATAAGTCACTTAGAGAAGAGATATTGTATTATTGTCCAGGGATAGACAGTGTGGAGCGTCGTGATACGAGGTCCTCTGTGTCTTCTGTGTGGTAGTTGCATCTTTGGTAATTAATTCGAAGGTTCTGTGGCCAAGCCTATTCTGTGGTGGACTACATTCTTGTGGAATGCAAAGGAAGAGCAATGTACTACCCTATGTGCGAAGAGAAGTACATGTGTACGTACAGTACGTTTAGTACATGATTACTTGTCTTGTTTAACTATAAAATGTAGAAGTAGATGAAATAAAATAGAATATTATGTGTGTGCGTATGATTATTGCATGCGCGTACTCGTATGTATCATGTAAGCAGAGAAGGTGTGTTCGTGTCTACTTATGCTATGTAGTCTTCTGTTGCATATATCATAAGGATACATGTCGTGAAATTATTGCAAGGTGCTTTGGGTATCCACAGTGTGTGTGTGTGTGTGTGTGTGTGTGTGTGTGTGTGTGTGTGTGTGTGTGTGTGTGTGTGTGTGTGTGTGTGTGTGTGTATGTGTGTGTGTGTGTGTGTGTGTGTGTGTGTGTGTATTACATGTAAATTCGTGTGGGAATTAAGTTTTGAAGAATTGTATTTATGTATGAACGGAGTATTACAAAATCGTGCCATGTAGTCGTTGTCACAAGAGCGAATGAGACTAAACTCTAAGAACTTGTAATAGCGTTGCATCAAGAACTAAGACTCGAAGACTCTTCCACCGTATTGAGGGTGTTCGTTAATTGCACGAAGAGCTTGTCGTTCTTGACGACCTCCGATAGAACGAGCTGAAATTGGCCCGAGGTCGATACGAGCCTTCAAGTGAAAACAGGTTCTTCATGACTGAAATCGCAGGCTTTCAGACCATACCCGCCAGTCCACGGTGATCGATGACAGCGCTCGCCCTAA
>NC_134815.1:29875159-29877659 GCF_046742065.1 Oratosquilla oratoria
TCTCTCTCTCTCTCTCTCTCTCTCTCTCTCTCTCTCTCTCTCTCTTAAAGGGCTTTCATATCCCACATCCCTTAGACGCTCCGGGGTCTGTCTTTAGCCGATTAGAACCATATCAGGCTGTTTACATAAAAATCACAGCATCAACACAACATCAGTGATTAATTAAAATATCTTTCTAACCCCCTAATGACAGCAAAAGAAAAAAAAAGAAGAAGAAGAAGAAGAAGAAAAAAAAAAAGGGTCGGAGGGTTTGGCAAGCACCTTGACACCACGGAATCATTGTCACCTAAATAAAATCCCTTGAAACTACTGAAAATGTACATGAGGAAGAAAAATAAAATCATTGGTTGGTTTATGAAAACATTCTCTAGCCCCTTGATGAGTAAAGATTCATATGAAACGACAAGAAATAACTGTCCGCAGCCATCCAAGGAAGCGACCATTGCCGTCTCGTGGGAGTTAAGGAATTAATTGAAGCCGTTTCAGGCCTCAAGGGTTCTGTAAGTGAAGGGTTAAGTACCGCAGACGCTCGAAACGGGTTTATGTATAATTGTTACAACCGAATACCTCTGGACTTAAAACGAGCTCGTGATGGCGAATTGGTCAAGACATGTGGAAGGAATGAGTGAAAAGAAGACAAGGAGGATATACCTTAGACTCGTTTCACATGTACCGACTTTTCGTCGTGTGTTGTCCACGACACGACGTCGTGCTCTCTAATAACTATGGGTGTCTATGGACGCTTTCACAAATCACGACAAGGTGTGATGCCGTCCATAGAACCTAATCATTATTTGAGAGCACGACGTCGTGTCGTGGACGGCGCACGGTGAAAAGTCGATACGTGTGAAACGAGCCTATGGGTTTTCGCTGTGGTGGTTGATACCGAAACGATTTCTGAAGAGTGGAAACTTGAGTACAATTGTCTTATGACTGCGGTCGATGCCGTTACCCTTGCCCTATGAGCTTTTGGGACCGTTGGGGCAGGTAACAAACAGTCACTGCTAGGAATGGGTGAGGAGCGCGGCATTCGAACCCACAACTAAACAAATGCGAGCCCAGCACGCTTCTGATGTCGCCACCAGCACATAAAGTGGTATCCGGTAGTAGTTCGAATAATAGGTAAAAAGCCTTCCAGAAATGGAGGAGTTAGGGTCAGGATGGTATCCAGTAAGAGTCTCTGACATCGAGGGTTTCTGTACTAGAAGAAGAGCCATCGAGAGCGAGGGTGAACGAGGGTGCAAGAGTGAGAACAAGTGAGAGTAGCAGAATCATTGATAAGAGAGGGGAGAGCCAGCGAGGGGAGAGGCGGTGCCAGGAGCGAGTAATGACAGCAACAGTAATGAGAGAAGCTGCTATGTAATGAACAATTGATTACAAGCAATATGGCCGGCAGCCTTAGGTAGGAGGGGAGGCCAGGTCGCCTCGGGGGTAAAGAAGAGATCCTGGTTGGTGTCGGGGTAGGAGCTGCTGAAGGATTAAGAGTAGTTACCACCTGGAGTCGTGCAGTAGCCATAGAGTAGAATGGATTAGCCCTCTGGGTTTGATGGTTCCAGAAGGAATATCATAAGCAAAGCGCTTGTACCTGGGTGGTGGAGTAAAGGTTAAAGGACACAAGCTTTCTTTGGCATCCTTTAGTATGCTTTAGATAAGTCCATATTCACCACAAGTAACGGCGAGTAAGTTTACACCGGTGTCAAACAGCCCAAGATATTTATGTTACCATAGAAAGAACATAAGGATGGAGGAGACTTCCAGAGACCATAAGACCTACACTTGGTAGTTCCATGTCCATTACCACCTATCATCCCCATCCATTAGGACCTTGAGGAAATCGCCTCCCTTTGTGGTGAAAGAAACATTACTAAGGAATAAGAACGAAACGACAAAGAACAGAGGAATTAGTGGCCATCATTGGACGTTCAGGGAATACACTGGGGTCGGTGGGCAATTAGTCCCGAAGTAATGGTTGTTGTTGTTCCTATGGCAATTGGAAGAAGAGCGTGTGGGTGACGAGTCACAGGGGAGGAATGGTAGCAGACGGGCGGGAGGTGGGGGGGGGAGAGAGACAAGGCTTAGTACGGTAAGAATAATCCTTTATGCTGGTAATGATGACCTTTGCCCAACAGATGTGGCAAGGAACATTAGTCTCTCTCTCTCTCCCTCTCTCTCTCTCTCTCTCTCTCTCTCTCTCTCTCTCTCTCTCTCTCTCTCTCCCTTTCTTTCTCTCTCTCCCTCTTTCTCGCTTTCTCTCTCTTTTTATATTCTCATGCGTTCTCTTCCTCTCTCTCTCTCTCTCTCTCTTCCTTCCCCCTCTTTCTCTCTCACGCTCTCACACATTCTCTCTTTCTCTCTCTCCTTCTCTCCCTCACTCCCTCCCTACCTCCATCCCCCATGTGTGCTTTATTGTGCCGTGTAGTGGATTAATTTAATTGTCATTATATACTGGAGTCGAAGACCACAGATGAGAGATGGATGTAATTACGTGATGCTGGAACGC
>NC_134815.1:29882659-29885159 GCF_046742065.1 Oratosquilla oratoria
GTGTGTAACCAAAAAATAAATAAAATGTATTTTCCTGTTATTGGGCATTTTTGTGACGTTGTGTGTATGTCTGTGACGTCATGTGTTTGTGCCTGTGACGTCATGTGTGTGTGTGTGTGTGTGTGTGTGTGTGAGAGAGAGAGAGAGAGAGAGAGTCATCACGGTCTTGGATCACATGCTGGAGATGAATAAAATGGTTTGGTGCCAGCCAAAGATAATGTGCCACATGATACGTCCAGGGGATAAGAATCGGTTCTTGACGAACACGAAAATACTTGAATCGCTTATTCGTGAGACGGTCAGGGAAGAAGGAGGGCAGTTCCGAAGAGGAGTAGGAGGTGGAGGAGGAGGAGGAGGAGGTGAGCATTCTCGGAGGAATTGAGAGCTCCAGATCATGTTTGGGTTTCGGAAGCTGGTCTCATGAGCGTGCAAGAACCGATGCTTCTAGCTGAAGAGAAACGAAGACCCCAGGCTGCGCTTGAGATCCTTGTTAGGAAGGACAAGAACATATCATACCCAGGTGCCGATTCACAAGTTGAAGGTGCCACGCAGGTAGATAGTGTAGTTCATTGGCACTTAACATTAAATGTAGCCTTTGGGGGAGGTGGGGGAGAGTGAGAGAGGGCACGAGGGGGTGGAAAGGGAATGGGAGAGGAGGAGAGGAGGCGGATGTTGCCTAAGGCACCGTGAGACACCAGAAGGTTCTTTTTCATTAGGGACAGCTTGTCTGATATACAATAATGGTGCGACAACAGAGGTGCAATAACGAGGATGAGTGGCCCCAGAACCGGTACGCTCTCTCTTCTCTCTCTCTCTCTCTCTCTCTCTCTCTCTCTCTCTCTCTCTCTCTCTCTCTCTCTCTCTCTCTCTCTCTCTCTCTCTCTCTCTCTCTCTCTCTCTCTCTCTCTCTCACTCTTTCTCTCTCTCTCCCTCTCTCTCTCTCTCTCTCTCTCTCTCTCTCTCTCTCTCTCTCTCTCTCTCTCTCTCTCTCTCTCTCTCTCTCTCTCTCTCTTCCCCTCCCCTCCCCCCAAAAGTTTGACCCTTTAGTTACCAAAATGGTGCCATGCTGGTGAATGAAATCGCCTGGCGACAGCCGGAATTAAAGAATAAGTACCATCTGGTACGGCAGAAGACTATTCGTAACTGAGGTTCTAATAGATGGTCTACAGTAGGTGAATGACCATCAATATCAATTTTCTCCGACACTTCTATGGTATACGACATTCCGACATCCGGCCCACGTTGTGGAGGTCCCTCGGCGGAGTAGATTAGTTCATTTGAGTACTCGGAAGAAGGTAGAATATGTAACCAAACTGAAGAAGTGAATCGAAACCACATCGAGTCGGACCCTGACCTCGACAACAACTGCAGCAGCAGCCACTGTGAAGTATCAGCTGTCTTCGCTTGACGAAGGTTTCTTCAAAGACCTCTCTATCTCATTCTGCGGCTGGTGGCTTTCCGGTTGGCGGTCATCATGCAGTGTCTGAATCTGTTTGGCGAAATATAACCAGGAAGGAACAGAATAGCGCTTCACAACGTCTGATCCGCAGGACCCTAATGGGTCAGGGAATTCCTCAAGTGGGGTCTCAAACCGAGAGCCACTAACAGTGAGTGGATGCAAAACGATTAAGTTTGATGTTGAAGTGATCTCCAAAAGGCTAAGGAACAGCAATACAGTAAGGGAGTACTTGAGGAAACAAGTTGAGAAACCCTGGAATAGGGAGTTGGTGTCGAGGATAGGGTGGACTTTTGAACCTTGTTTTTGTGTAGGTGAGGGGGAGGGGGAGGCTATGGGAGTAGGGATAAAGGGTGTAATGTCTGCATGAGAGCTGCACCTGTTGTGTTCTTGGAATGTCATTGTCCTCTTTTGTGTTACGAAGTGGAGAGGAACCTATCGAAGAACAAGAGCCTTTAGTTCGATGACGACGACGCTACGAAGACTGGGAGATGCGTAGGAAGAGTTGAAAGGGGCTGACATGTGACAAGGATCTATTTCAGAGGAGGATGAGTGAACGTTGAAGGAAAATCAGAGAACAGGTCAGAGAGAGAGAGAGAGGGGGGGGATACGGAGAATCTGTAGGAAAGGTAATAAGTATGCGAGAAGAGGAAGAGGGGTAATGAAATAGAGAAGGATATTAAATACAAATAAATGTAGAAAAACCAAGAGAGGAAGAATGTTTACAAAGCTGGAACAGTAGGCTAGTGTGTTTGATTTGACCTTCTCACCGTGGGATTGATTTTATTTTATCTATTCAACTATTTTATCTTATTTTGTTGTTGTTATTATTATTCTTATTCTTATTATTATTATTATTATTATCATCATTATCATTCTTTATTATTTTATTTCGTTTTATTTTATTCATTTATTTACTTATTCATTTTCTTTTCATTTACTTATTTATTTATTAATTTATTTGTTTTATTTGTTTAATTTCTTTTATTTTTATTTTATTTTATATCTTATTTATTTGTTTTATTTATTCATTCATCTATTCAT
>NC_134815.1:29890159-29905159 GCF_046742065.1 Oratosquilla oratoria
ATATCTCTCGTAATTGGTTGAAATCTTTTTAGTAAATACAGAAACATCACGAGAGGCTGCGCTTAGCTTACAGTCATTATGTAACGTCTGCTATGGTCTACGAATGTTAAACTCGGAAATTGACAAAGTCGATGGAGGCAAATTTAAGGAATTTACAGGGAGGAATGGAGATCAATCCTCGAAATAACGCAACAGACAGGAAAGAGGGTAAGTTGGGTAGGAGAACTGACTGAATTGAAAGATATTGTAGAGACAAAATAGTGAAAATGGTATTTGATAGGGAAATTAACCAGTAAGGAGGATGGGAGAGGGAACAAGAGTGTTAATGACTGGACACCGCGAGATGGGAAGCGTGGTAAAGAGAGACCAGACAGAAGATGGAGAAATGAGATAGAAAAGTTTGCGGGAGTGGTGTGGCAGAGGCTCGTGTAATCGTATGACTCATGGGGGGGGGGGAAGTAGGAAGAGTCCTTTGACTCTAAATAGCTGACGGAATATTTATCACCACTCCTCCCCCCTCCCACTCCTCTCCATCCCCTCTCTCCTCCCCCTCCCCCTCCTCTTCCTCCTCTTCCTCCTCCCCCTCCTCTTCCTCCTCCCCTCCTCTTCCTCCTCCCCTCCTCTTCCTCCTCCCCCTCCTCTTCCTCCTCCCCCTCCTCTTCCTCCTCCCCTCCTCTTCCTCCTCTTCCTCCTCCGACCGGCGGGCCATATACTCGTTTCACATTACTCTTCCTCCTTTCGTCATCACCCTTTTTCCCTCGTGTTTTCTTCTTCCTCCGCCCCGCTCTCCTTTGTACAACTTCCCCCATAGTCTGTTTCACTTCTCTCCACCCTCTCCTCATGTTTCCTTTTCATCAGATCATCCTTTCTAGTCAGTCTTTTTCCAGCAACCTTCCGCCTTCCCCTCCCCTTCCCCTCCCCCCTCCTCTTCCTCCTCCTCCCCTTCTCCATCCCGTCATCCCACTTTTAAACCTCCCTTTCTTGCATATATAGTATACATCCTCTCCTCGCCTCTTCCTCCCATCTCCTACTTTCCCCCCTTTCCCCTTCCTCACTGTTCTGCTTTTCCTTCATTTATTGCTGCTGTCTTCCTCTTATCGCTCCCCGTTCCTTTATCTTTGAATTTCATCTTCTCTTCATCATTCCCCTCTTCTCACTTCCTCCATCTCTTCCTTTCCTTCATGGTCTCCTTACTCTCCCCCTCCAAACTTCAGCTCTTTCCTTTGACTCCCCTCCACATATTTCTCCTACCATTCGTTACAGCCTCAGCCTCTCTCTCTCTCTCTCTCTCTCTCTCTCTCTCTCTCTCTCTCTCTCTCTCTCACGCTTTCTCTCTCGCTCTCTCTTCCTCTTTCTCCCTCCTTCTCTCTCTCTCTTTTTATCTCTCTCTCTGTGTCTCCTTTTCTATCTCTTTCTCTCTCTTTCTCTCTCTCTCTCTCCTTCTTTCTTTCATCTCTCTCTCATCTTCAGCGCTAACACTTGAATCCTATCTACAACTTTAATTCCAACCCAAGAAATCCTAAACATCCTCCCACCGGAACCCACCTGTGCAAATTCCCCCCACCTCCATGGCCGCCCCTGCTGTTATGTGGATTGTAACTACTCCCGCGCTGCACCTTGCCACTTTATGTGAACCACACCTCCGTGTCCTCCACAGCCCCCTTCCACCCCATCCCCCACCCTTTTGTCTTGTATCGTGTTCTCCATCTGCACGAGTATTCTGTCACTTGATACACTGTCGCTGTCCCGTCCCCTCCCTGTCCCGTCCCATCACTACACCTGAAGCTCTCTGTGTTTCCACTGACCTACTGTTACGTTCCCACGCTCTGACGACGCCCCAGCTTACCTCGTGGGGGATGTTAAAATGCCCCTTGGACGACAGGTGGCAGCACCTCACGGTCTGCAGATAGTGACGTCAGCGAAGTCTTCCTATCCTCATACCGTCCAACAAGGATTGACATACCTCAGCGATTTATGTTCCAGTAAATGCCGAACCTGGGGGTGGGAGGTGTATTATGAATATGATAATGATAATAATGATAAAAACGATAATGATAATAATAATAATGATAATAATAGTAATTAATAATTATAGTAATAACAATAAGAATAATAATTGTACTAGTAACAATAATTGATAATAATAATGATAATGAAAACTACAATAATAACGGTAATGATAACAATAATAGTAGTAGTAGTAGTAATAATAGTAATAATAATAACAATAGCAATGAATCCTAAATGTAAGAATTAGAAACCAACTATTTAGCAACAAAACTGAAGCAGATATTCAACAATTTGAAATGAATGGAGGGTGTGCCCTCTCGTGCCTGCGCGTGTGTGTATTTTTGTGTGAATTAAACAAGTACATGAACATATGATATCCTGCTGAATTCCTCCTGCCATCCAATATCATATGTAACATGAACACAAATTTCAGGAACATGTTTTAGCCCAAAGGACAAACTCCTGCAGGAGTACGTTATTAGAATAGAAGTAAAATGTCCAGACTCTTGAGCAACATGTTTTAGACTCAAGAAGGAGACTAGCTCTTGTAACAGGAATCCACCATGAAGGTTATTGGGAGGATGATACGCTTCAGTGGAAACAGTGAAGGGAGGGATGGAGGTTAGGGGAAAGGGGCGTAGCCACTCAAGTAAAGTGAGGGAGACTGTTAAATACTCCAAGAAACAGATGGTAAGAACTTCTTGTGAATACGCAGGAAGTAGGTACATGAATCTTATTAAGGAGAAAGGACGTATGCACATAGACGTATCCATCCATCTGCCTAAGGAGTCTACTTGTATACGGAAAAGGTTCTCCCACCTTATAAGGGAGGTAGCCAGCCAAGACTTGCGTCTTCCCTCGAAGCCATCACAACACCCGTTTGTTTTTCCCTTTTGTCTTAGTTCCTTGTTCATTAGTTCTTTCCTTAGTTCCTGCCTGAGGCAAGGGTTCTCGTTTTTTTCAAGCAAGGATCCCTTTTACGACAGAAAATAAACAGGGGACACTCAGATGGCTGGATGACCCAATATGGGACTTGCACAAACTTAAAATAACAGCAATAAAGATATAATTACAGAAATAATTAATACACAAAAATAATCACTCATGGTACATACACTCGTGATGGCCGCTAGATGTGTACATGTATACGTATACTGCTGGTGGTTGGCATTCCATCAGTGTTGCCACTTCGATAATCCATGGCCTAAGAGTAACTCAACCGAAGGTTTGCTGGATCATGACTCATGGAATGAGAGATCGACTCCTGATGATTCAAGGATGACTCAGCAACGTTCAGCAGACGTTGTGGTGATGGGGGATGGGGGAAGTTTACAACAGCAAGATTAATCTTCTTTACAGTTTATATTTGTAATATATTTGTCAATTTTCTGCTAGTTTTTCAATATGGAAAAGAAGTAATGGAATTTGACTTTTTCCATTGAATATATGAAGAACGTCCACGTGTGAAAACAAATTCAATTTTATCTTTATTAAGTTTGATAACTATGATCCAAGAAGAAAGGTGGAAGGAAAATGGATTTATTTTCAAGGTTTACTCCGCTGCCGCCTCGCATTTGCTCGGTTCGAATCCCGCACTTTTTCAGATTCCTAACAACCACTGTTACCTACCCCGGCAGTCCAAACGCATAGGGCAAAGGTGACGCCTTCGGCCGCAAGTACATACTTTCTATCGTAGACTCCTCACCATCTTACAATATCAAAAACTATTCCAGAAGACTGGAAAGATAAGAGAACAAACATTTCTGGAACAAAGTGTCTTGGAAGTGAATAGAACATTCCTTTGACAGACTGGAAAAGGGGCAATAAGGTCCTGGAAGGGGAAGTTGAGGGTCGATGACTCCTTCTTCAAGGGGGTGGAGTGCCACAGGAATGAGTGAAAGAGGCCCGTGGCACCAATCAGAGTAAAAGGTTTCAAAAGTTCCAACAGGTACGGTACGGAAGGGGCTTCGGAGAGGGAAGAGGCGACCACTCACGCCCATTCCCCACTATCTTTCCCAAAATGCATTTCCAAATCCTCTTCTTCCTCCTCCTCCTCTTCCTCCTCATCCACTTCCTCTTCCTTTTCCTCCTCCTCTTCCTCCTCCTTCTCCGCTTCTTCTTTTTCCTCTTCTTCCACCTTCTCTTCCTCTTTCTCTTCTTCCTCCTCTTCATCCTCCTCTTCCTCTTCCCTTTACTCTTCTTTCTCCTTTTCCTCCTTCTCCTCTTCTTCTTTTTCCTCTTCTTCCACCTCCTCTTCATCCTCCTCTTTCTCTTCCCTTTCCTCTTCTTCCTCCTCCTCCTTCTTCCCTTCTTCTTTTTCCTCATCTTCCACCTCATCTTCATCTTCCTCTTCTCCTTCCTCTTCATCCTCCTCCTCCTCTTCCCTTTCCTCTTTTTCCTCGTCCTCCTCCTTCTCTTCTTCTTTTTCCTCTCCTTCCACCTCCTCTTCCTCTTCCTCTTCTTCCTCCTCTTCCTTCTACTCCTCTTCCCTCTACTCCTCTTCCACTTATTGTTGTTTTATTTATTTCTTCTACTTCTTCTTCCTCCTCTTCCTCCTCCTCCTCGTCCTATTCCTCCTCCTCGCCTCCTTGAGTGTATGTGTGTGATGGCACTTGCCCGTCAGGCGGTGGCACGGTGCCCGAGAAGTCCCGAACGTGAATGTGACTGAAGTGACACAAGTTCCTCATCAGGCAGACTGAAGGACTTTCAAGTGGAAAGACGGTGACAGTCTTCCATGCCATTAGAGGATGTTTTTTTTCCCGTGGGAAGGGGTGTTGCATCGTTATAAAAATCTAAGTCTATTTGTTAGGTCTTTCATACATTGGTTTGGTTTGTATATTTGTTTTAGAAATGCAAACATATTTGATTATATATGTACATGTTTATGCATGTATTTATACAAATATATATGTATGTGTGTATATATACACACTATATATATATATGTATATATATATATATATATATATATGTATATATATATATATATGCATATATATATATACACAAATGTATGTAGTCCTACGTAAATTCACATTTGTGTATATATCCTTACTGGAGTGTCAGACACTGATTGCGAGTTGGATCACTTTATTGAAGTTGTAATCGTTGTAATGGCACCAAATAGCCACTAAGACCCACTAATTAGTCTCTGAAATATCTGTTTGCTCCATCGATGGATACATGTTGCCCTCACATATGTAGTCACTAGCAAAAGTTTTGACCCACAATATCTTTTATGTCTTCAAGAAAATTACCTAAATGCAAGTTAAATACTACATATGGAAATATATAACGTATACGATTAAAAAAAATCATAGTAGGTCGCACGGGACAGTACCTCCCTCGAAAGTGTCGTCGTTTATATATTTTCTTCTGGAATGTTCAAAGACACATGACTACGAATGAAGACGATGATGGAAGGGATATGAAGGCAAGGAACGGTTGCGTTCGTCATGGTCTCTCTGGTTTCTTCTGAACAGCTCGGCGTTGGGACTGACGGCGTGACTGACCGTCTTTGGACTCGTTCAAGGAAATATATATATATTTATATATATATGTATATATATATATATATATATATATATTGTATGTATATATGCGTATACATATATATATACATATACATACATACACACACACACACACACACACACACACTCACACACATATATATATATATATATTATATATAATATATATATATGAATAATAATGATAAATAATAATAATAATAATAATAATAATAATAATAATAATGATAATGATGATAGCAAATAATAATAATAGTACTGATAATAATAATAATAATGATAATGATGATAGCAAATAATAATAATATTGATATCAATGATAATGAATAATGAAAAATTATAATAATAATAATAATAATAATAATAATGATGATAATTAATGATGACGGGAATAATAATAACATTGATATTAATAATAACAGATAATTATAAATAACAGATAATTATAAATAATAATGATAATAATAATAATAGATATAATAATAATAATAATAATAATAATGATAATAATAATAATAATAATAATGATAATAACAAAATAGTGATGGGAATAATAATGACATTGATATTAATAATAAGAGATAATTAAAGATAATAATAATGATGATAATAATAGTAATTTTAATAATAATGATAATAGATATAATGATAATGATAATAATAATAATAATAATGATAACAAAATAATGATAATAATAATAATAATGATAATAATAATAAATATATTAATAATAATAATAATAATAATGATAATAATAATGATAATAATAATAATAATAATAATAATGATAATAATAACAACAATGGAAAATATATTTCGATAGATGTAACCAATTGTCGAAAGTCAACTCCAAGATTTGTTTTTCTCGTGTTATTAATTGTTCCCATTTGTCTACGTAGTTACAATGGCCTGTGTGTGTGAGCGTGTGTGTTCATATGTGTGTGTGTGTGTGTGTGCGTGCGTGCGTGTGTACGTGGAATCGTGTCCGTATGAACGCATGTGCGTACACACGTGTACCTAAGCAGAATATCCTCCTTACATGTTTACGTGTATGTGTGTGTACGCACACGCGACTGTGTGTGTATGTGTGTGTGTGCGTGTGTGCTTGTGTGTGTGTGTGTGTGTGTGTGTGTGTGTGTGTGTGTGTGTGTGTGTGTGTGATGTCAGGTGGTACGCGTGATGTCACGTAACATGAGCTCTCGTGGTGGAAGGCGACGCGAACTGATCTGGCCGAAAGACAAGCGAAGCGATTCCAAGACAACGGCGACAAATAAATTCCTGGTCATTTTCCCCAGTCCCTGGGGATGCCGGCTGGGGATTGGGGAATTAGTGGTGGAGGTGTTGGAGTCGGAGGAGGAGGAGGAGAAGGAGAAGTAGTGAAGTAGAGATGGAGGGGGAGCAGATGAAGAACATGAAGGATGGAGGAGGAAGTGGAGAAGGAGGATGTGTGGCGACAAAAGAGGAGGAAAGGAGTATGAATAGGGACAATGGTAGAGGAGGAGGAGGAGAGATGGAGGACTTGGAGGAAGAGGAGGAGGAGGAGGAATAGAGATGGAGGACTTGGAGGAGGAGGAGGAGGAAGAGAGATGGAGGACTTGGAGGAGGAGGAGGAGGAGGAGAGATGGAGGACTTGGAAGAGGAGGAGAGATGGAGGCCTTGGACGAGGAAGACTTGGAGGAGGAGGAGGAGGAGAGATGGAGGACTTGTAGGAGGAGGAGGAAGGAAAACACCTGATACTTGCCACTTTCACGGTCGGTAGGTTGTTGACAAGGTGTAGATCAGAGGAGGAACAGATGTCAAGCATGGAAGGAAAGGTGGGGGGGAGGGGGGAGAACGTGGTGGTGGAAGGGGGGAGAAGGAGTAGAGGGGAGGTAAAGGAGGGGGTGCGTGGGCTGGACTCTGCTCATTAGGGAGGAAGATAGTGTTAATTTGTCCTTAGGGAGGAACTTGGTACACATCACAATGGGGGAAGGGGGGAGGGGGAGGGGGAGGGAGGGTAGAAAGAATGAGATGGTAGGAGATGGAGTAGAATAAGGAAGTCTGATAAAAGAGGAGGTGAGGATGGAGTGAAGGAGGAAGGGAGGAGGTGAGTGGAGATGGAAAGGGAAGGAGAAGGAAGTCTTACAGGGAAGGTAGATAGCATCCTACGTGTATCTCTCTCTCTCTCTCTCTCTCTCTCTCTCACACACACACACACACACACACACACACACACACACACACACACACACTTTCTATCTATCTCTCTATCCATATCTGTCTCTCTATCTCTCTTTTTCTCTCTGTATCTCTATTTCTCTCTCTATCTCTCTCCCAATCTATCTATATCTCCCTCTCTCTCTGTCTCTATATCTCTATTTCTACCCCTCTCTATCTCTATCTCTACCTCTCTGTCTCTACCTCTCTATCTCTATATTTATTTATCTCTCTCTCTCTCTCTCTCTCTTTCTCTCTGTGTCTGTTCCCTTCCATATAGCTTCTTTCCCTACCCAAAAGGAAAAGAAAGTAGTTTTGGAAGTACGAAACCTCCAGCTGTGGTGGTGTGAATAGATAAGAGGAGTGCGAGGGATGAAAAAATGAAGACGAGTAAAGAGAGAAGGAGAAAAGAGAGGAAGGAAGAGGAGCGGAGAGGCGGAGAGAAGGGAGGACAGTTGGGGAGAGAGAGAAGGGAAGGGGAAAAGAGAGTAAGGGAGGACGAGGCAGAGGAGAAGAGAGGAAGGAAAGAGAGGGGAGAGAAAAGGAGAAGGGAGGAAAGAAAGGGAGAGGAAAGGGGAAAGGAAGGTAGGGGAGAGGAAGGAAAGGGAAAGGGAAAGAGAGAGGAAAGGGGGAAGGAAAGTAGGGGAGGGAAGCTGTAAGGTTAACTTGATCGTCGATCAAGTAAATTAGGTGGGCGTGAAGGTGGGGCGTAGGGGCGTTGGCGTCAGAGGATGAAGGCACTGGCAGAAGAGGAGTTAAGTAGAATTGAGTTCTCAGAGGAGTTTTTTTTCGATGATGATGATATTCCATTATGATACCAATCACGTTTCTTATCTGTAAACGTGGGTTTGTTAGCACGTGCACGCGAGCTTGTGTGTGTGTGTGTGTGTGTGTGTGTGTGTGTGTGTGTGTGTGTGTGTGTGTGTGTGTGTGTGTGTGTGTGTGTGTTGGATTAGTTCACCTAAGCCTCTGGCCGTGGTCATGTTTTTTCCTGGATGAAGTAAGGTAATTTCAGGCAGCTGAGATGTTCTCCAAAACACACACACACACATACACACACGCACGCACGCACACACACATACACACACACACACACACACACACACACACACACACACACACACACACACACACACAAACACACACACACACACACACACACACACACACACACACACAAATACACACACACACACACACACACACACACACACACACACACACACACAGAAACTCACACACACACACACACATATATACACACACATACACACACACACACACACACACACACACACACACACACACACACACACACACACACACACACACACACACACACACACACACACACACACACACACATGCACAGACGCACACACACACACAGAAAGAGAGAGCGAGAGAGAGAGAGAGAGGAGAGAGAGAGCTAAAGAGAGAGATTAGTACAATTTAAAGGCAAACTAGGCAAAGCTATGAAAGAGAGAGTGAGAGAGGTTGGTCTGGATCCTCTCCAGCAAGCGGAGAGGATGGGTGGGCGGGTGGGGAGGAGAGGGTCCAGGTGTGAATGCGTGCGTGCGTGTGTGCGTGCGTGCGCGCGTGCTCGCCACAGGGGACCTCCTGAGGTCAGCATCACCGGAAATGTCCTAAGCTTAAACCCTTTTTAATCTCCCCATGTTTATATACTTCCTTCTCCTTCCTCCTTCCTCTTCCTCCTTCCTCTTCCTCCTTCCTCTTCCTCCTTCCTCTTCCTCTTTCCTACATGCTTCTTCCTTCTTCCTCCTCATCTGCCCCCCTACTCTCTTCCCTCCTCCTTTGCCCTTCCTCCCTTTCCACCTCCTCCCATTCCCCTCCTCCCTTTCCCCTCCTCCCTTTCCCCTCCTCTCTTTCCCCTCCTCCCTTTCCCCTCATTCTATTCCCCTTCTTCTTCTTCTCCCCTTCTCCTTTCCCCATCCTCCCATTCCCCTCCTTCTTTTCCCCTCTCCCCTTTCCCCTCCTCCCTCTCCGCTCCTCCCATCCCCGTCCTCCCTTTCCCCTCCTCCCTTTCCCCTCTCTCTTTCCCCTCTCTCTTTCCTCCTCAGTCTCCATGACTCTTCCCCCTTTTCTATTTGCTTTCTTCCTTCTTTCTCTTGGACTAAATGCCTCTCTCGAGCGTAAACATTTTTGGTGGACGAAGGTCTCTGGTGTTTGTAGTGCCGGCGACTCTGCACTGACCTCGATTGGGTCAGGCTGTCCAGAGCCCGACGTCACACAATACGCACTGTATGCTATCTCCTTTAACTTTCTGTTGTTTTATATTTGCACTAACCCCCACCCTCCCACATCCCTCGGTCTCTCTCTCTCTATCTGTCTATCTCTCTGTCTCTCTCTCTCTCTTCTTCTCTTTCCGCTCTCTGTCCTCAATCCCCCCTCTCTTTCTCTCTCTCTCTCTCTCTCTCTCTCTCTCCCTCTCTCTCTCTCCCTCTCTCTCTCTCTCCTTCTCTCTCTCTCTCCCTCTCTCTTTCTTTCTCTCTCTCTCTCTCTCTCTCTCTCTCTCTCTCTCTCTCTCTCTCTCCACTCTCTGTCCTCAATATCCCCCCTCTATCTCTCTCTCGTATGTGTGTGCGTGCGTGTGTGTGTGTGTGTGTGTGTGTGTGTGTGTGTATGCGTGTATGTGAATTCGTGCATGCTTATGTGCATATGTGTGGACCACAGAAGGCGAAGCCAGGCTAAGCGAACCAAGGATAGTCCAAGTTAAAAAAAAGAGAGAGAAAGAGATAGAGAGAGAGAGAGAGAGAGAGAGAGAGAGAGAGAGAGAGAGAGAGAGAGAGAGAGAGAGAGAGAGAGAAAGTAGTGGGGTGGGTGGGTTAGTAGGGCTTTGCGTGTCCCTTTGTGGCTCACCAACATAATGTACAAGTGACTGTCCTGTCCTGGAGGGCCTCAGCGGTCCCATTCCAGGGACTACCTGGAGCCTTTGGGGGGTCTGGGGGGTCTGGGGGGGAGACTCCGAGGCACCTGGCACCGTGGCACTGTGACACCGTGCCCACGAGAAAGAACACGAGCCTCAGGCCTCGACCTGGCAAGTGTCGGGCCTCCTGTTGACGGGGACCTCGAAGGAATAAGTCTGTATCGCCAAGAAAGGGCGTGGTCGTCTTCGGCAGGAGCTTTAGTGGGAGACCAATCTCAAAAAAAAAAAAAAAAAAACATAAATAAAATCGTTCCTTAATTCACTTCTTTTTCCAATTCTCCTCTTCTTCTTCCTACGTCCTCCTCCCTCCATACTCCTCCTTCCTTCCTCGCTGTATAGAAACATTCCTGTGCAGTAATTAACCCATATCGTGTGTGACTATACCCCAGTGTCTTCCCCCCCCCGCCCCCTAGCTCCTCACTTTGTATTTCTTCCTTCTTTCTCTTCTCTTTATTTGATAACCCGCACCCGCCCCCACCCCCGGCCACCTTCGCCAAGATTGACCACAAGAACAGAAGCGCCGGTAAACTAGTGACCACAACATACGTCTTCTCTCCCACCTTCGCCAAGCATACCTTTAGTCGTGGCATATCTTGTACATGTACATGTTGTACTTGTACATGTATTTGTACATGTACAAGTCTCCCACTTCCTCTTTCGTCCTCGTAATTCCTCGCCTTCTTCTTCGTCTCCTCCTACTACTCTAGAAGGTTCCTGTAGCCACTTGAGCCGTTGTCTTGCTGTACAAATGTCGTCATCACTCATTCTGTCCTTCAGTTCGCGTGCCCGCGCGTGCGCACGCGCGTGAGCGCATTAACGCACGCGTACTGGGAAGCGACCCACCACTCCTCGAGTCTGTATGTGGTAGTGGTGGTGGTGACTGTGATGACGGCAGTGGTAGGATTAGCACATTTTGTATTCGACATATTTCAATGACTGGCGCCACACCAACTGTGTATTATTGTTGTTATTATTATTATCATTGTTATTGTTATTATTATATTATTATTATTATTATTATTATCATTATTATTATCATTAGTATTATCATTATTATTGTTATTAATACTATTATCATCATCATCATAATCATCATCATCATCATCCACATCATCATCGTCGTCGTCGTCGTCATTATTATTATTATAATTATTATTATTATCATTATTATTATTAACATTATTATTATTATTATTATTATAATTATTATCATTATTATTATCATTATTATTACCATTATTATTATTATTATTGTTATCATTATTATTGTCTTTATTATCATCACTATTATTGTTATTGTTATTATAATTATTATTATTATTATTACTATTATTATTATTATTATTATTATTATTATTATTATTGTCATTATTATTATCATTATTCTTATTGTTATCATCGTCATCATCATCATCATCATTATTATTATTATCATTATTATTATTATTATTATTATTATTATTATCATTATTATTGTTATTATTACTATTATCATTATTATTATTATTATTAATTATTATTATTATTATCATTACTATTATTATTATTATCATTATTTTTATCATTATTATTATTATCATTATTGTTATTGTTATTATTATCATTATTATTATTTTGTTATTCTTACCGCACACTAATTTCACTTCCTGAAATGTAACATTAATGCATTTCTATTATTGGATACAAATATTACGTTTACTTATAATTTGTTCTTTGCGGCGTATTTCTAAATTACAGATTATTACTAAAGTAGTTTTTATCGCCAATGATGACAAATCTACACTTATTGTATTTATGCAGAACAATATTTTGATTAAGTTTTGAAATAAGCCAAGACGATAAAAAAACGAAGCAATTTATGGCAACGTGATGGCTTGAATAAAGCAAAGATCTCCTAAAAAAAAAAAAAAAAAAAAATCCAGTGATTGTTTTAAGTGACCAATGCTACGTGTTGTGTCTTGATTACAAACGAGCGCCATACGACCTAGATGTTGCGGCACCATAAACTGCAAACCAGTCAAATCACAAAAGAAGAGAAGAACTTTATATAAAGTCAGTCATAATGATCACCAAGAACATTGTCTGAAGGTAGTATATGCTTTGACTCGGCTAATCCCTTTATAAGGAGTTAATTGCTTTTATCATTATTATTATTATTATCATTATTATTATATATATATATATATATATATACTGTATATATATGTATATGTGTGTGTGTGTGTGTGTGTATGTGTGTGTGTGTGTGTGTGTGTGTGTGTGTGTGTGTGTGTGTGTGTGTGTGTGTGTGTGTGTGTGTGTGTGTGTGTGTGTGTGTGTGTAAAAAGAAAATGAGATGGCAATGTATCGCTAAAACTAGATAATTTCAGTCCTTCCCCTGAAGAAGGCCTAAGGGCCGAAACATCTGGATTTGAATAAAATTCCATACTCTAGCTTTAGCACTTCATTGGCACTACACACACACACACACACACACACACACACACACACACACACACACACACACACACACACACACACACACACACGCACACACACACACACACATTGCTGGCACTCCACAAGGACGCACATACGGTTATGGTGGTGATAAGAGTAACTGTAGAGTATTGTGTGTTCCTCTATGTATCATGGGCCGCGGGTGGATATTGGACCCTCGCCGCTTCCTTCCTAGTGACAATATGGCATTGGAAAGCCATTAAAGTATTGGTTCTGCAATTGAGCACTCGGCTTGCCGTTGGCTGAGTCCCTTGTTGAGCTGCCCTTGCAACGCCAAATCCATATCTAACACTCTCTCCCCCCCACCCCCACACGCGCGCACACACACACACACGCGCGCGCGCACTCACTCTATAACCATAACCTTAACTTGAGCCTTACTGTAGCCATAACTGTTGGCTTAGGTAGACATAATGACTTTCATAACAAATACCAGTATTTCAGCGAGTTTGGTATTGTCTCATCTTCTGCTCTTTAATTATTGTATTTGTCTCATGAAGCGTCTTTATTCCATCGCGATCCCATGGTATCCTAAACAACCTCAATGTTTCACATAGTATAAGTATGGTGTTGTTTTTCACCCAAGTATGATGTTGGGGTTCTCATGTACTTCAGACATCTTCGTTGTCGTTGTTCCTCGTAGCTACTTAAAGAGTTAAGCCTTAGAAACCCACTGCAAGGTTACCCATCTCTACCTTATTAGGTCGACATTGTGGATGGTGTAACGAGCTACCGTGCCAGTAATCACTAATACCCTTTTGGGCCTAGTTGGTGTCCACGTGCTTGCATGGGTGTGTGAGCTCCTTTGACTTCTTTTTCTTCTTCTTCTTCTTCTTCTTCTTCTTCTTCAAGTTCTTCTTCAAATTCTTATTCTTCTTCTTCTTTTTCTTCTTCTTCAAATTCTTCTTCTTCATCTTCTTCTTCAAATTTTCTTCTTCTTCTTCTTCTTCTTCTTCTTCTTCTTCTCCTTCAAATTTTCTTCTTCTTCTTCTTCTTCTTCTTCTTCTTCTTCTTCTTCTTCAAGTTCTTCTTCTTCAAATTCTTCTTCTACTTATTCAAATTTTTCAAATTCTTCTTCTTCAAATTCTTATTCTTCTACTTCTTCAAATTCTTCAAATTCTTCTTCTTCAATTTCTTCAAATTCTTCCTTGTCTTTTTTTCAAATTCTTCTTCAAAATCCTCTTCTTCAAATTCTTCTTCAAATTCTTCAAATTCTCCTTCAAATTCTTCTTCTTCTTCTTCTTCAAAATCTTCTCCTTCTTTTTCAAATTCTTCTTCCTCAAATTCTTCTCCTCCTCCTCCTCCTCCTCCTCCTCCTCCTCCTCCTTCTTCTTCTTCTTCTTCTTCTTTTTCTTTTGGCATTTATTCTCTCGTTCGACTTCCTGTGTTCCCCAGAAGCGAAGTCGATGAAGCCCCTGAAAGAGTCTTGTCCATCGGGCAATACCCCTAAAGCGTTTTAAACGTACAACACATGACCAAGCTTGGCTCTTAGATTCTTATATTCGCTTGTCCTTTACTTAATGAATATAGTTGGCGAGGTTTGTGTACATTTCCTTCTGGCTCACTCTTAGGAGGCTATGAGAACATCGTATCTTTGCCTTAGAAGCGTGGCACCATGATGAAGACTTCTCCAGGGTAGTTGTTCTTCGTGGCTCTTCGTTCTCTGGCTTCTTCAGCTCAACAAAAAATTAGAATCATCCAGACCCTGTGAACAACTCCTCCTCCTCCTCCTCCTCCTCCTCTTCCTCCTCCTCTTCCTCCTCCTCCTGCTCCTCCTCCTCCTCCTCCTCCTCCTCCTCTTCCTCCTCCTCTTC
>NC_134815.1:29910159-29912659 GCF_046742065.1 Oratosquilla oratoria
AGCTGGTTTGTATTGTCAGCATTCTGAATGAATATCTGAGTTGTTTAGTAAAACGCACCGATTTTTTTTTTTTTTTTTTTTTTTTTTTTTCCGGGAGTTTGGGTCCCGTGGTACGCTTGCCTGTTGTAAGGTACACCCCGGGTTTGTCATGTCTTATTTCTCTATATATTTATTTATTTATTTATTCATTTGTTTGTTTGTACTTCGAGCGTGTTCAGCTTTGTTTTAGTTTTGTATCGTCCCAATCTGAACGATGAAGGTAATTATGTACTAAGTACGTTTACTATATATACTTTTGTATATATGTATTTTTAAAAAGCTCTTTTTGAATTAAGAATATTCTTACTATGCTTATATATTCATTTGCTTTCTTCACCTTCTGCTATCTTCTTCCAGTTTCCCCTTTTCTTTTTTCATAAAACTTTTTTGTTTATGTCCGCCTTACATGCTATCCTTGAAATCTTGTTACATGCGCTCCTATAGTCACTGATTACTGGTACTGGGTGCTTGTTACTGATAATTACTATGGTACTGCCGCCACTTTCAGTAGCGTCAAGCACTTCTTGTCATGCCAAAACTGACCCCCCCTCATTCCCCTTCCCTCCTTCCCCTCCCACGTGCCCCCTCCCCCTCTCCCACTCCCCCTCTGGCCTCTCGAGAGTACAGTCTACCATTCAAGTGGGATTAAGCCACCATACACATTACCCCCTTGTTATCGGCCTCTGGAACGTAACCACCGTTTGGTATCTCTTTCTTATCACTTCCTACCACGTTTTGCCATTTGTGGCTGAATCCCCGTCCGTTTCTGTCACGCGGGGCTCCGTCCGTCCCGTCCTCTCTTGACGCCGTTTGTCTCTCCTTTTCCGTCTCTCTGACGTCATCTCTCGTAGCAATTTTATTCTAGGTGATGATAAATTTTTTTATCCGTATGTTTTATTTGTTGTTCTTTTATGTATTTATTTGTTGTTGTTATTATTATTATCATCATTATATATATATATATATACATACATATATATATATACACATATATATATATACATATATATATATTTATATATATATAAATATATATATATTTATATATATATACATACATATATATATACACATATATATATACATATATATATATATATATATATATATATATATACCTGTATATCTATATATATATATAGATATCTAGATATATATATATATATATATATATATATATTATCGATATTGTGTTCCTCTGTTACACCGTTCCTGTTGCCCGAAAGTTCATTTCTCACCGCACCGTGAACTTACACTGCAACCACTCTACTCTCCATCCAATCGACCATTTTCCTCTTTTTCATTACATACGACACATCAGCCTCTGCCCCCAGACACAGACCACTCATCACTATCACCACTTTTATTCTCACCAATACTATCGTCATCACAATGACCAGACATCATCACTATCACCGCTCCGTTATCATCACCATCACCACCATGACCAGCCAGCTGCATCACTATCCCCGTAGCTACCACTACGTTCATCACCACTTTCTCTCCCACCATTACTAATTCAACACCATGGCCATCCTATATCATCACCATCACCGCAGCCACCACTATCACGACTGGAAAAGTCACCATTATTTATAGGACGACCACTGTCACATTATCACTTATATTTCCTGCAATATCTTCATCATTACCACACACATCATTACCAGCCATTTTCTTCCTCCCTCTTCCCGTCTCCCCCTCATCCCTTCCTCCCCCTCCTCGCCTCCTTCCCTTCTTCCATCTCCCCTCCTCCCGTCCTCCCCTCCTCCCGTCATCCCTTCATCCCCTTGCACCCTTCTCCCCTCCTCCCCTCCTCCGCTTCTTTTCGTCCTCCCTTCACCCCCTCCTCCTCTTTTCCCTTCTTCCCTTCTTCCCGTCCTCACCTCTTCTCATCCTTCTCTCCCCCCTCCTACCCCTCTCCTCCTCCCCCTCCCCTCCTCCGCTTCCTCTCGTCCTCCCTTCATCCCCTCCTCCTCTTTTCCCTTCTTCCCTTCTTCCCGTCCTCACCTCTTCTCATCCTTCTCTCCCCCCTCCTCCCCCTCCCCTCCTCCGCTTCCTTTCGTCCTCCCTTCATCCCCTCCTCCTCTCCTCTCTTCCCTTCTTCCCGTCCTCACCTCTTCTCATCCTTCTCTCCTGCCCCTCCTCCCTTCCAGTAAATCGACATGATGAGTATCACAAAAGGCGCTTCTGTGGATTGTGACTGACTGACTGTCTGGACGTCCGATGTCCTACAATAGTCGCTGTTGAACACCATCAAGACCCAAAGGAACTGTCTCCTGGTCAGTGGTGAGCAATAGCTTGAGATGGCCATAGTTGCACCACATGATTGCATCAGTGTTGGTTGTTACACCATCAAGGAGAGGTGGAAGGACACCGGTTTTGTTCCACGAATGCAGGTTTGTTATGTGGCCACAATTTTGTTATGTGGCCACAGTTTTGTGGCGTGGCCACATGAGCA
>NC_134815.1:29922659-29925159 GCF_046742065.1 Oratosquilla oratoria
GTCAGGAAGGAGGGAGGGAAAGTAGAGGAAAGGAAAGTGGAGAAGGAGGGAGGGAAGGAAGATAGACAAGGAGGGAGGTAAAGAAGGAGGTAAGGAGGGAGGAGATAGGTTGAGGACCCCCGTTGAGGAAGACGAAGAAGAGTCGCCTCAGGAGGGAGGGTGGGTAAGGGATGGTGATGGGACGAAGACGGGGGGGGGGGTTGAGTGAGTGAGAAAAACAGGAGTGTTGGATTTAGGGACGGGGGGTCAGAGGGAAGGAGTCGCAACAAAGGAGGAGGGGGAGGAGCTACAGAAGGAGAGGAGGGAGAGGGGAAAGCGGAGGAGACTGAGGACAGGAAGGATGAGAAGCTAAGAAGGGGAGGAAAGGATGAAGAGAAGGGAGGGGAAGAGGAGGGCAAAGAAAAATAGATGAGGAGGTCAAAGGTGAAGAGAGAGATAGATGAGGAGACGGAGAAGGATGAGGGAATGGAGGAGAGAGGAGGTGGAGGAGGAGGAGGAGGACGAGGAGGAGAATGAGAAGAGATGAGAGAAGAGAAACAAGAGAAAGAGAACCTCGATTTTGAGAGTATTGGGGCTTGGAGAGGGCAGGTAAAGGGAGGAGATGGAAAGAGAGAGAGAGAGAGAGAGAGAGAGAGAGAGAGAGAGAAGGCCAGCTAGGGAAGTGGAAGCGATGAGAGATTTCGAAAATGCAGCCGAAGAATTCAAAATTTCGAGTCCAAATGGCCACATAACGAAATACCGCGGAAACGGTTAAGGAAGTAAAAAAGGAATGTGGGAAGTGAAAAAGGAAGGAATGAAGGAAGAAAGGAAGGGGTGAAGGAATATAGTAAAGAAAGGAGAGTAGGAAGGAAGGAAAGAAGGAACGTAGGGAGGAAGAAAGGAAGGAAAGAAAGAATGTAAGAAGGAAAGAAGGAATGTAGTAAGGAAAGAAGGAATGTAGGAAGGAAAGAAAGAAGGAACATAGGAAGGAATGTAGGAAAGAATGAATGTAGGAAGGAAAGAAAAAGAAGGAAGAAAGGAAGGAAGGAAAGAATGTAGGAAGGAAGGAAGGCTGGAAGAGCTCTAGTTATCGTCTCCTTTATAGGATATTGACTGCAGTAGCCTATGCAGTGACAACTCTACGGACCAGGGTCACGCATCACGCCCTTCTGAAATCTTCTCTATCACCTCCATGACTGAGGGACAGTATTGTTCCCGAGGATAGAAGTGATGGTAAAGTATTGGCAGCCTATAGGGATAGTACATGGGGGAGTTACTGGATGAGGACCCTACACCAGGAGGCGCTGAGTAGTTGCAGCCGAAAACGTCACTCATGCCTTATTATGCTCTTTGGGGGACTCTTGGGGCAGGTAACTCGGTCACTGCTGGCAATCGGAGAGGAGTGCGGGAATCGAACCCACAACTAGGGAAATGCGAGACCAGCACGCTTCCAATGACGCCACCAGCACACTTCATATGGGAGGAGGAGGAGGAGGATGGAGAGAGTGAGGGTGTTGGGGATGGAGAAAGGGCCGAAGAGAAAGAGGCATATTCGCCTTCACAGCAAATTCCATACTCCCCTCTGACGTCACAGCCACAGCCGCCTCTGACGTCACAGCCACAGCCGCCTCTAACGTCACAGCCACCTCTCACGTCACAGCCACCGCCGCTGGAGCCTCCGCCCCTCACGTCACAGCTCGCTATTCGGCAGTTTCCACGTGTCATGGCCGTGAGAAATGGCCCTCGGCCGTAACCCCAATAAAATTCTGATTTGCCAACTTTTCCGTCTTGGGTGGGTGCCCACTCACTCGCCCCTTCCCCACCCCCTCCTCCTCCATCCGCTCATCCTCCACCGCTAGCCAACCAACACCTCTTTCTGCCAACCATTGACAACCTCCCACCCCGTTTCCCCCCCCGACCTCTTTTAGCAGCTAACAATTTTTCTACCTCCACCCTACCATCCTCCCTTTTTCTTCTCCTCCCCCTTCCCCCTTTCCCCTTCCCCCTTCCCCGGGTCCTCCTCACCCGCTGCCGGGGGACCCTTTCTCACCCTCCAACACCAGTTACTCTTCTCTCATTCCTTTATCTGAGAAAGAAGTGATTCGAAGAGTAGAAGACCATCTGGTCCATTTCAAGCTTCGGTATTTCCGTAGTTCGTTCCAGAGAAATCAGACTTTCCAGTTTTCATAGTCTTTGTTCGTTTCCTTATGCCTGTTCTTCCTCCTCCTCTTCCTCTTCTTCCTCCCTCTACTCTTTCTCCTCCTCCAGTCCTCTTTCTCCTTGTCCTCTTCCTCCTCCTCCTCCTCCTCCTCCCTCTACTCTTTCTCTTCCTCCAGTCCTCTTCCTCTTTGTCCTCCTCTTCTTCCTCCTACTTTTCATCCTCTTCCAACCCTATTCCTCTTCGTATTCCTCTTCCTCTTCATCCTCATCCTCCTCTTCCTCGTCTTCCAATCCTCCTTCTCGTCCTCTTCCTGCTCTTCCTCCTTCTCCTCTTCCTCCTCCTCTTCCTCTTCCTTCTCCT
>NC_134815.1:29930159-29937659 GCF_046742065.1 Oratosquilla oratoria
CCTCCCCTCCTCCGCATTTCCTTCCCAACCCTCTGCCTCCCATCCTTACCCTCCTTCACTCTTTCCTCTCTTTTTCCCCCTCCTCTTCTCTCCCCTCCCTCTCCCCTCCTTTATTTCTAATCTTCGGCTTAGACCCCTTTCTCTATCTTCCTTTCCTCTCTCCCCATCATTTATCCCTCAGTTTCAAATCCCTTTCACTTCCTATTTTCTTTGTCTTCCTTTCTTTCCGTCCTCGTCTCCTTGTTTTGATTCGGCATGGCACACTTTCACTCATTTTCTTTTTATTCTTCTTTTCTTAATTTCCACTAATTTCCATCCTTCGATAGGTCTTCCCAAATCATCCTCTTCTTCCTCACCCTCTCTCTTCCTTCCTCCTTTTCTTCCCTTGTCCATTTCTCCTTCTCTCTTTATCCTTTCTTATTTTCTCTCTTTTCTTCTCTCTGTCACTTTTCATCTCTTTACCTCGTAAATCCTTAGTTGCCAGTTTTCTCCCATTCCCTCTTTTATTTCGTGTCTTTCTCTTTATCTCATACTCTATGTTTATTACCCACATTGTTCCTCTTCTTTCTTTCTCTTAAACCTTCTCTACCCTCCTTTATCTTTCTCTCTCTCTCTTTCTCTTTCTCTTTTTCTTTCTCTCGTTCTCTGTTTCTCTCTTTCTTTCTCTCTCTTTCTCTCTCTCTCTTTCTCTTTTTCTTTTTCTTTCTCTATTTCTCTCTCTCTCTCTCTCTCTCTCTCTCTCTCTCTCTCTCTCTCTCTCTCTCCTTTCTGCATTCCAACCCTGCCTCTCCTTCCGGCTCGCTCATCCTCCACCTTCCCCCAAAACAGTCTTGTTGTGTAATAAATGGGTGAGTGCAGGAGGAGGCAAACAGAGGAACAAACAGACGGACGGGCGGCGCTGCGCAATGGACGGGCCAACGGTGCCGTGGAGCAGCGTTGGGGTAAACAGACGCTGCGTCTCGGGGCGATGTAAGGATGCGAGTACTGAACCCTTCCCTCTGTGGCCGCGTCGGCTGCGGCGTCGGGGTTTCGGAGCCCAGGCCTTGTTACGAAGTCGCTGGAGGTCATTTCACAGACTACCTCTTCTCTCTCTTCTTCCTCTTCTTCCTTTTCTTCCTCTTCTTTTTCTCTTCTTCCTCTTCTTTCTCTTCTTTCTCTTCTTCCACTTCTTCCTTTTCTTCCTCTTCCTTTTTCTCTTCTTCCTCTTCTTTCTCTTCTTCCTCTTCTTTCTGTTCTTCCTCCTCTTCCTCTTCTTTCTGTTCTTCCTCTTCTTCCTCTTCTTTCTTTTTTTCTTTTTGCAGAATATTCTTCCTTTTCTGATTCATCTATTCTTTGTATTCTTCTTCGTTTTCTTTGTCTTCATCGTTTCCTTTTTTTGTCTTCATGTTTTTTTCTTTTAATCTCTTTTGTATTCATTTTCTTTTTTCTTCGTATTTTTCATCTACTTCTTTGTATTCTTCTTCGTTTTCTTTGTCTTCATCGTTTCCTTTTTTGTCTTCATGTTTTTTTCTTTTAATCTCTTTTGTATTCATTTTCTTTTTTCTTCGTATTTTTCTTATTTTTCTTCTTCATTTCATCTTCTTTTCCTTCTTAACTTTCTTTGTCTTTTTCATTCTTTTCTCCTTTACCGCTTCTTCTCTTCTTCCTCTTTTCCTTCTCCTTCTCTTCCTTTTCTTCTTCTGCTACTTTTGTCTTTCTCCTCCTCCTTCAAAAACTTCCTTCATCAATTGTCTCCACCATCTTCCCCATTCCTCTTCATCCTGCTCGTGCTCGTTACTTTTCCTTTGAATTTGAGTTATTTTTCTTTATTTCTTCCATTTCTTTTCCTTCTCTCTTTCCTTTCTCACCTTCTCCCTTCCTTATTTCTCTCTTCCCTCATAACGACGCCTTTAGTTTTTCTTCGTTTTCTCTTTTCATCCTTTTTTTTTTTTTTTTAATCTTTCCAGTGCATCCTCTCCCTCTTCTTCTTCCCGTCCCTCTTCTTCCTCTTCCTCTCTTCCGTTCCCCCTCCTCCTCTTCCTCCACTCCTTCCTCTTTCCCGTACCTCCTCCGTCTCTTCCTCTCCCTGTTTCCCGTCCCCCTCCTACTCTTTCTTACCCTTCCCCCCTTGTCTTCCTCTTCTTCTTCTTCTTTCTCACCCCCTCTTCTTTCTCGTTCCCCCTCCCTTTCCCCTTTCCCCTCCTCCTCTCCTTCCACCCCTCCCTCTTGTGTTTCTTTTCATCTTCATCTTTCTCTTCTTCTTTCCTGTTCCTCTTCATCCCCCTCTTCTTTGTTTTCCCTCTTCTTCCCGTTCCCACGCTTCCTCTTCCTCCACCCCTCCCTCTTGTGTTTCTCTTCCTCTTCCTCTTCTTTCCCGTTTCCTCTCCTTCACTACCTCTTCCTCCTCCTCTTCCTCTTCCTCTTCCTCTTCCCTCTCCTCTTCCTCCACCTCTCCCTCATCTTCTTCTTTCCCATTCCCCTTCCTCCTCCTCATCATCTTCTTGTCTTCTTCCTTCCTCTCCTTGAGCCCACGTGAAGACGCGACTGCCTGAGGAGTTGTGAATGAGCGAGCCTTCGACGAAGAACAATATCTAGCAGCCCGAGTTTATTCCCGCAGGAACTCGTAAGCTCGCTAGGCGAAGCGAAGTAAAACGAAGTAAAGCGAGGCAAAGCGAGGTTATGCGACGGAGATGGAGGTCGAATGATGGGATATGAGTGATGATGATGATAACGGTGATGTTGATAATGGTGAGTTGGTTGATGATGATGATGATGAAAGTGATGGTGATGGTGATGGTAGGACGTAAGCGTTGATTCGTGTTATGTTCAGTGAACACAACGTGAACACAATGAGCGACGCTACTCCTGGATTGGGTCGGCAACATCCAGTCTTGTGTTATGGTGGTCGTGTCCTAAACCGTGTACGCAAACGGTGCACCTGTTATGTGGTCATTCGTCATTTGTTGTCATTAGGGCTTCCCGCCCCTCCTCCCCTCCACTTCTTCGTCATCGTTGCTGTCTCTATTCTCATCGTTGTTGTCTTCATCGTCGTCGTCGTCGTCATCGTCGTTGTCTTCACCGTCGTCGTCGTCTTCATTGTCGCCATCATCGTCGTTGTCGTAGTCTTCATCGTCATCGTCCGTAGTTGTTGTTGTCTTCATCGTCATCGTCCGTAGTTGTTGCGGTCTTCATCGTCATCGTCGTCGTCGTCGTCTTTATCGTCGTCGTTGCCTTCTGTCAGTCAGAAAACGGCAGCCAGAAGAGGTCTGCTGACAAAGGTGGAAAACAAGAAAAACTGACCCAAGTTGCCTTCGATGGAGCAGAAGCGATTGAAAAAGGGCCCCCGGGAAGGACCTCGAAGGCGACCGAGCACGCCACCTCATCAGTGGCCCAGCAAGAGTCCCGATTGGATAGAGGACCTAGGAGCTACGAGGGAGATGAAGAAGGAGACGGGAGGCGGGGGGGGGGGATGTAGGGATGTCCTGGAGGGAAAAGAAAGTGCCCGGACATGGAAGAAAGGTAGAGAGAAGTGTTGCAGATGAGAAGAAAATGGTCCCGGGTGGGTGGGGGGGGGGGTTCTAAGAACGGGGAGAAAGACAATGAGAAGAAGAACAAGAAGAAAGAGTCTGGAAGAGGAAAGGTTCTGGAAGAAGGTGGAAAAAGGACCTCAGAGTCGGAGAAGAGGAGTGAGCCCTGCAAGAAGGAAAAGGGGTCTTGGAATAGAAGAAAAGGGTTCTTGGAAAGTGTGGATACGAATGCACAGAGGCCGGAGGAGAAGGAAGAGGGGAACTTGTGTGTAGTATTCTTGGTCGAGACATCACCGTGAAGAACGAGCAGCCTCTGGGTATTAGGCTTCGAAGTTAGAGGAATGTTGCAATCTTTCTGACGTCGCATAGGTGAACTGTCGGTGAGGGTGAGGGGAGGGGAGTTGTGGGGTGGCTGGAGAGGAATCGGTGGGGCGTGTGGAGTGATTGAGAGAGAGAAAGAGAGAGAGAGAGAGAGAGAGAGTACGTCTTTATTGATGGGGGCTGCGGATCAAACGGCATTTCTTCAGTCAGTGCATGGATGAAGAACTATGAATGTAGGGGATTCTTGTATGTAGCGGAAGAACCTCATACCTTTTTCTTCTTCTTCTTCTTCTTCTTCTTCTTCTACTTCTTCATCTTCTTCTTCTTCTACTTCTTCATCTTCTTCTTTTTCTTCTTCTTCTTTTTCTTCTTCTTCTTCTTTCTTTTTTCTTTTATGTAGAGTGAAGGGGTACGCACGCACAGACACACAGACACAGAGAAGCCACACTGCCACAGAGAAATACAGTATATATAGAAACACACATATACAGATACATAGACACACACACGGAGAAATACATACAAACACATACACACACACATGCATACGTACACTAACACACATACACACACACACACACACACACACACACACACACACACACACACACACACACATGCACACACACACTCACAAACACACATGCACACACACATGCACACACACACTCACAAACACACATGCACACACACACGCGCACACACACATGCGCACACACGCACATGCACACACACACGCGCACACACACACACACACACACACACACACACATACACACTCTCACACACACACACTTACACACACACACACACACACACCAGAAAATATATGCCCTCTTCTGGAGCCGCATCATTACGACAGAATATATAGGGAGAACTAAAATAAATTTGTCAAGATATTCGAGAGCATACTCAATAAGCTTACCATAATATTCTGGAGCCGGGATAAAATTCTGTTTAATATCAGTGAGTAGGTTGGGTAAAAGGGTATCACGTTTAAGAATGGAATCCACTTTTAGTGAAATTGTAACCACTTGCTAAGAATTGATTTGATAGAAGTAGGCTACGGCTTGTACCTTTGGTGGGGAGCCCGAAGGAGGGTAGGGGGTTCAATGCATATCTGAAGAAAATCACCTGACGCAGTTCAGAATGATAAAATCATATCATCGTGTTTAAAGAACCGGGTCGGAAGGAAGTGGAGTAGGATGGAGAGAAGAAGGAAGAGGAGGAGGTGAAGAACGAAGAGGAGGACGAGGAGGTTGTGGAGGAGGAGGAAGTGAATGAGGAAGGGGAGGAGACCTTGGAGGATGAGAAGGATAATGAGGAAGAGGAGGAGGAGAAGGAGGGAAGAAGAGAAGGAGGAGGGTACTCATACTCATCAGTATGAAATATTACTCAACATCAAGGAGAATGAAACTGATCAAGACCATCAGCGCCTCCGTCGGGGATCCCCTCCTCCTCCTCCTCCTCCTCCTCCTTCTCTTCTCCCTCGTCCTCCTCCTCCTCCCCTTCTTCCTCCTCCTCCTCCTCAGCTCATCTACCAAGGTGACCAAATGTTGGGAATAAATGAGACCAATTACGACCGACATGACGTTTAGGGCTCGGATGGACTAAATAGCTCCAGACGGCTCGAACGAGAAGACTATTAAATGGTTAACGGTGGCGTTGTAAAGCAACTGTAAGGAGAACAACCCAAAGAGAGAAGCTGCCGCCGGGAACTCGCTGGCAGTTTTGCTGTGCCCCGAGGCCGGGGGGAGAGGCTTCACCAGCAGCAGCAGTTGTAGATTCTCTCGTATCCACCGGAGGGTTGTAACCATAACTCCGGACCGCAAGATGGCTCTTTCTGCTAGTTGGACCCGCAGGAGGCGTCGGTCAGGGGAGGTTTATCGTGAAAGAGCAATTATGCAAAGTAAGGCGGAGGCGGCTGGAGCGAGGCCGCGGCGTTCCAGGACTGGGTTACTTGGGGGATGCTGGAGTGTTGGGCTGTTTTTCTTATGTTCTTCCCATTCCCGTACACCCCATTTTCTCTCTCTCTCTCTCTCTCGCTCTCGCTCTCGCTCTCGCTCTCTCTCGCTCTCAGTTGCGACGACATTGTCTCATCGGTTCTTGTTCTTGTTCATTGTTCTTCTTGTTCACTTGCGGTGCCTACGATCGTCATCCTTCTCCCCTCTTCCTCCTCCTCTTCCTCCTTCTCGGGAGGGCCGAGGCATATAAATGGTGTTATTGGAAGGGTTGTAGTTGGTTAGTGTCTCACTCGGCAGGTCGCGGAGTGCTTCCATCTAGATAAAGTACTCCGATCCTTAGCTCGATTTACATGATTACATAGAGCGTTCCGTTCGACTTCGGAAGGCTCCTCGAGATCGCAATCAGGCAATTACTTCTTCAAGCCAGGAAGCACTCGAAGAAGAGGTCGGAGGAATTAATTATCTAAGTTGTCTAAAACAATCTCTCTCTCTCTATCTATCTATCTATCTACCTCTCTCTATCTCTCTTTCTGTCTCTCTCGCTGTCTCTCTCTCTCTCTTTCTCTTTCTCTCTCTTTCTCTCTCTCTCTCTCTCACTCCCTCTCTCTCTCCCTCTCTCTCTCTCTCTCTCTCTCTCTCTTTCTTTCTTTCTTGGATATTATAAGCCTAACGAGAGAAAGGGATAACATATAACCACAATCAAAAGATAAGTATCCCTATTAGGATAAAACAAGAGAACAGAACTTTAGGACAGTTTTGGGCAAAGGCATCCCCCCCCCCCAATCCTCCCCAACAACTAGTAAGGCTTATTAAATGCGGTACTACGATTCCGAGGCGCGTATGGGGCTATTCGTCTTCAGTGGTGCAGAAAAATGGTTCCTTAAATTGCTCGGCTAATTAACTGTGGGGGCGCAAGTCTAACCCCCCTCCCCCCCCCGCACTGCCCCCGGCTGTGAGACACAAGCCTGCGGGGCTTGAGGATGTGGAAGGTCTGTGGGACTCACGTCCTGGAATCCTCGACACTTGCCGCTGGTGTTTGGATGCGTTCGACCATTTAGCGGCAGAAGCTCTCAGGCTTAGGGTTCAAAAGTATGGGACTTGGTGGGTGTGGGGGAAAGAGAATGGGGCTCCTGGTGTGTGCGTGTGTTTGTGTGTGTGTGTGTATGTATGTGTGTGTGTGTGTGTGTGTGTGAGAGAGAGAGAGAAAGAGAGAGAGTGTGTGTGTGTGTGTGCGTGCGTGTGTGTGTGTGTGTGTGTGTGTGTGTGTGTGTGTGTGTGTGTGTGTGTGTGTGTGTGTGTGTGTGTAAATAAGTTAGCGAGAGTCGGGGAGCAGATAGGAAGGGAGAATAAGAGAGTGGGATAGAGTAAAAGGGACAAGTGAGAAATAGGAACAGAAATGAAAAGGAAGAAGAGAGAGAGAGAGAGAGAGAGAGAGAGAGAGAGAGAGAGGGAGGGAGGGAGGATGAAAGAGAACGAATCTACTTAATTGATTGAGAAAGAGTGCGTGACGTTGAAGATGAGATCCTGAAAGCTATGATGGCAACTAACGGCTCAGAGATCTGAGACCTTTGGGAGAGAAATGCGACGGTGGGGGAGGTGGGGGGGTATTAAGGAAAGGAAGAAAGACAGTCCGTTTCTCTTGAGGGATGGATCTCCATCACTGTCACTCACTCACTCACTCACTCACTCACTCACTCACTCACTCGGTC
>NC_134815.1:29942659-29952659 GCF_046742065.1 Oratosquilla oratoria
CTCCTCCTTTTACTTCTACTCCTCTTCCTCCTCCTCCTCTTCTCATCTTCCCCCTCTTCCCCTCTTCCCCCTCCTTCTCCTCCTCCTCCTTCTTCTTCTCCTTATCCCCTACTCCTCCTCCTCCTCTTCCCCTCCTCTTCCTCCTCCTCATCCTCACGTATTGCAAGCCTCGTCCGCCCACTCTCCTGGCACCAATGACGTCACAGGCCACTCGTATAACAAACGCTCTGTAAGGTTGTATGCTACAACCCATGGCTACCTGGTACGTCCACAACCCTCCATACACACACGCACACACACACACACAAGCACACACACACACACACACACACACACACACACACACACACACACACACACACACACACACACACACACATACACACACACGCACACACACACACACACACACACACACACACACACACACACACACACACACGTACACACACACATACACACACACGCACATACACACACACACACACACACACACACACACACACACACACACACACACACACACACACACACACACACACAACTCGTGGCGCAGTTGGTAGAGTTCCCGGCTGCCACTACGGAGATCTGGGTTCGAATCCTGCCCAGCGCTCAAGTAATTTTAGTATCGCTGCGCTGAAGGTTGTTACTCCAACTCTCGTGGGCGGGCAGTTGGGCGTGTGTGTGTGTGCATGTAAGGTTACAGTATTACCCATAGATCGGTCATATACGAGCTCTGAACTCTCTTCCGGAAGGGAAATAGCTGTCGATCACGAGTCCAACACGTGATCCAAAGACCATGGTGAATCACACACACACAAGGGAATCGAAAGAGGTTTTAAGAGAAGATGAGTCTTTTGATGTCCATGTTCGAGTCTTGTAACTACCTGGCTTCTGCCAGTCGATTCTATCCAGTTGAGGGAAGCCCCTTCGGCCCCGAGGCACCCTTGTAAATTTTATTCTGGCTAACGCTGGAGGTGCAATCGGAAGCGTGCTGGTCTCGCATTTACTTAGTTGTGGGTTCGAATCCCGCACTTCTCTTTGATTCACAGCGATGACTGTTACCTTCCCCCCACCAGTTCCTTAAGTACGTAGAGCCAAGGTGACGGCTTCGGCCGCAGCTACTCAGCACCTCCTGGCGTAGGCTCCTCACCTGTTTCACCTAACGTCAGGTGAAGTGGAAATACAAAGGATTACAAAGGCGGAGCATACCGATAGGAGACCTTTTGATCCATATCTAGGTCGGATGCGAAAAAAATCATATTAATAATAAAATAATAAATAAAAAATATAATAATGTAAATAACAAATAAAAGATACATAAGTAGATGCATAGGTATAGTTAAATAATAAACAAACACGTAAATAGTAATAATAATAAATTGACATATAACTAATAATAAATGAAAATCAGACAGACAAAAGACAACAAAACAAAAACAAATACGTGATATAATGTGTCTATTTTACTATGTAATATATTTGTCTTTAACCTTTTTTTTTTCTTTCTTCCATGAAGGATTTAACGGTGGTATTCTTAAAAAAAATATTTCCTTTTATAAATCTTTCCTTATATGAATATTATAAAACCTTGGAAGGGAATCTTAAAAAAATATGTATTTCCTTATATAAATCTTTCCTTATAAAAATCTTATATAAATCCTTGAAAGCGAAAGATTTTTTTTAAGAATATCACCTAAGTATCTTAATTTAAGAAAGGAGTGTAGGAAACACCAATTCCTCTTGTAAAAAATAGGAGAAAGGAGGGAATTTGTATGAAGCGTTTTCTTTCTCGAGGAATTAAAGAAAATAGGCTTGACATTTGCAAAAGGACCGCCATTACCTTCTTTGTTTACCACTTTGCAAAGTTCTCTCACGCTCATGCCCGACATCTTGCCGAGAGTTCATGTACCACATTACCGCCTCAGCCAATCACGTAATTGCTTAATGTCACGTGACCTATTTCTGCCAATCGCGTGGCTTTCCTTAAAAAGGAAAACGAAATTGCAATTGCGCTATCGCAGTAGTGAATTTTTTTTTAGTACGTTTTTTTTTAGCAGAAATTTGTTATGCTTTGAAGGCTTAAAGTACCATGGACTCCTTCAAGAACATAAATAAATAAATAAATTAATAAACAAATTTGTGTTTTTTTTCATGGGAGAACGAATGTTGTGATGGAATGGATTACTGAGAATTCGAAAGTCCAGTTGATGACCTACTATTGTAATGTCACTTTTGTTTTCATACGTTCAATCTCGACACTAATTTGAACGTTTATTAACATTTCCGATCATAAAACCTGGGAATGGACTAGGCGTTCACACACACACACACACACACACACACACACACACACACACACACACACACACACACACACAGATGGTAGAGCGCTGAACTGGGAAGTAGAAGTGCTCCCAGTACCCAGTTCGAATCCTGCCCAGGGCCGAAATTATTTCGGTATCGCTGTGCCTCGGGTCGTTACTCTGACTCTCGTGGGCGGGGAGTTGGGTGTGTGTGTGTGTGCAAGGTCATAGCATTACCCATAGATCGGACCTACGAGCTCTGAGCTCTCTTCCAGGAGGGAAATAGCTGTCGATCACGAGTCCAACACGTGATCCAAAGACCAAGTGAATACACGCACACACACACGCACAAATACACACACACACACACCTCGTGGCGCGTTGGTAGAATCCCCGACTGTCACAACGGCGGTCTGGGCTCAAATCCTGCCCAGGGCCGAAATTATTTCGGTATCGCTGTGCCTTGGGTCGTTACTCTGACTCTCGTGGGCGGGGAGTTGGGTGTGTGTGTGTGTGCAAGGTCATAGCATTACCCATAGATCGGACCTACGAGCTCTGAGCTCTCTTCCAGGAGGGAAATAGCTGTCGATCACGAGTCCAACACGTGATCCAAAGACCAAGTGAATACACGCACACACACACGCACAAATACACACACACACACACCTCGTGGCGCGTTGGTAGAATCCCCGACTGTCACTACGGCGGTCTGGGCTCAAATCCTACCCAGGGCTGAAATAATTTCAGTATCGCTACGCTTCGAGTCGTTACTCCAACTCTCGTTGACGGGGAGTTGGGGGTGTGTGTGCTTGTAAGGTCACAGCATTACCCATAGATCGGTCATACGAGCTCTGAGCTCTTCTCCGGAAGGGAAATAGCTGTCGACCACGAGTCCAACACGTGATCCAAAGACCCAGGTGAACCAAGGTGAATCATACACACACACATACACACATATACACATGCATACATACATGCACACACACACACACATATACACACTCATACATATACCCACAAATACACAAACACGCATATACACATGCACACATATATACACACACACACACGCACATACACATACGCACAAACACATACATACACACACCTACTTACACACATACACGCACACACACATATATACATACATACACCTACTCACACAAATACACACAAACACCCACACCTACACACAAACTTATACACACACTCCCCCAGAGACACATACACACATACACACACACATATACATACCTGCTCACACACAAACACCCACACACAAACTTATACGCATATACATACACTCCCCCAACACACACACACACAAACGCACGAACGCACACCTGCACACACGCACGCACGCACGCACATGTCACGACGTGAACCCGACATATGTCAGGAGAGCTCGTGGCTATTGGAGCGTGACTGGACCCACGCATGAGGTCTTCTCCCCGAGGCCAACAATTGATAACAATTTATTCCAGTTAGCCAACGTTGGCAACGAGGCCCCTTCTCGGCAGATGGTGGCACAGCCCACGCATGGTGGCAGTAGGAGGGAGGGCACGTTGGCACAGGGGCCATGGCACATGGCACCATAGTACCATGGTCAGAGACTACAGGATGTCCAGGTACTCGACTTTGAGGTTGAAATGGAACACCCAGGGACACTGTCTTCCACTTCCTCCCTTCGTGTAACCTTTGCCTTAACCCTTAGGCTTGCTTCGCACGGATCGACCTTTCGCCGTTCGCCGTCCACGACACGACGTCGTGCTCTTAAATAACCATGAGTGTCTATGGACACTTTCATAAGTGGTCGTGGTCGGGACGTGTGAAAGCGTCCATAGACACCGTCGTGTCGTGGACGTCGTGTCGTGGACGTCGTGTCGTGGACGTCGCACGGCGAAAAGTCGATACGTGTGAAACGAGCCATATGTCACTTTGTGTCTCAAGCATTTTCTTGAAATCACTGCCCGTACTTTTATCACAAAGCTACAGAGAAGTTGAAGATGTGAACAACGATAGGATGTGTTCGACGGGTCAGAAATCTTCGGAGTAATTGACTCAGTGGATCAGAAATGGCTGATTGATTGATTGGTGGTGTCTCTTGAGGACATCCGGAGACTTCCATGTTTTTTTTTTTTTTTTTTTTTTTTTTTTTTTTTTTTTTTGAAGGGCTGTCACCCGGGCTGAGGTCATCTTGAGGTCACGGGGGAGGTCTGTCACCCAAGGTCATCTTGAGGTCATTTCACAAATGACTCAACACTCCGGTTTGTCCATCCTACAAGACCTTATCGTCGTCCTCGCGACTAAAGGGGTTATCACACTGGTCTATTCTACCTCCAATCTCCAATTAATCGGCGGTATCGCCCACCACCAAAACTTTTCCGCCGTAAAATCACTATGGCAAACTACTTGTTTTTTTCTCAACAAAAATACACAGAATGTAATCTAATACGCTGGATGAAAATGATTTTCCTCCAGCATATCAGATTTCTTCCTGAAAGTTGCAGGCTACAAATTTGACCAACAGTCGGAGGAAAAATAGGCCAATGTGATAACGCCTTAACGAGCTAACTGAAATCGCTTCAGAAGCGTCAGCTTGAACCAAAATATGCATGTACGCCACGCGGCTGAAGCTGTTAATGGGCATTATGAACTATTACTATTACTACTATTCCCACCAATACTATTACTGCTTGTACTGATACTAATACTATTATTAAACTATTACTACTGCTGGTCTCCTTGTCCAGCATCAGCAAGAGCAGGAACTGAATCGAGTCTGTAGGCTTAGACCAAAACAAAACCAGGACGAGTTGGAAGCTCTCAATGAGCCTTTTAGTATTTTTTGGCTTCCTGCAACTCTTTCACTTCATCCTCTATTTCTTTCTCCTCTTACTCCTTTTTTTATTCCTCCTCTTCCTCCTTTCCTACAACCTCCTCCTCCTCCTTCTCTTCCTCCTTTTTCTCCTACTACTCCTACTTTCCTACTTCCCCTTCCTCCTCTTCCTCCTTCCCTACCTCCTCCTCCTCCTCTTCCTCCTTTTTCTTCTACTCCTCTTCCTCCTTTCCTACCTCATCCTCTTCATCCTCCTCTTCCTCCTTTTCCTCCTCCTCCTCCTTCTCCCCTTGCTCCTTCCTTTTTTCCTCCTTCTCCCCTTACTCCCCTTTTTTCCTCCCCTTCTCCCCTTCATCCTCCCTTTTCTCCTACTCCACTTCGTCCTCCCCTTTCTCCTCTTCTACCATTTCTCTTCCTACTTTTCTCCTCCTTCTCTTCTTCTTTCCTTTTCTCCTCCCTTTTCTCCTCTTCCCCTTCGTCCTCCCTCTTCCTCCTCTCCCGTCTCCTCCTCTCCGTCTCCTTTCTGCTCTTACTCTTTTTCCTCCTCATTCTCTTCTTCCCTTCCCTCCTCCTTCACCACCACAAACACCACCGACACTGCCTTTTCCTCCTCTTCCCCCACTGTAGGAGTGTCCACCAGAAGGACACTTCGCTTATCAGATCCGGGGGGGCCGGGAGCTGAAGGGGCCGGTTAATTGCGGACCCCCCCAACACCCCCACCCCTCCCCCTCCACCCTCACCCCCCGACTCCTCCTCGGCTGGATAACAAACCAAACTACGAGTAAATACTAAAATAGGTACACATCAGACCTACCTTTCTCCCGTCCCTCCATCTCTGTTGTCCCTCCTTCCCTCCTTTCTTCCCTCCTTCCCTCCTTTCCTCCTTCCCTCCTTCCCCTCCTCCTTCCCTCGTTCATTCCTTTCGCCAGCCAGGCGCGAGTTACCTCCTTTCTTAAGCAATTAATTATGTCTCCCATTAATCAAAATTGTAATTAAAGCGAGTCTTTTGCATGGCAACTACCACGGCTAATTACAGACGGTGTGCCAAAGGGGGGGAGTGGGGGTGGAGATGGAGGGAGGGGGGGAGCTTGGTCGAAGTTGACCCTCACGCCACCACTATCCACTCATTCTATTGCCCCCCCTTCCCCCACCTTACTTCACCTTCCCTCAATATATTCACTTCAACTTCCCCCTTCATGTTCCTCTTCGTCTCATCTTCCCCCACTCCTTTCTCCTCCTCCTCCTCCTCCTCCTCCTCCTCCTCCTCCTCCACTACCCACCGTAACCGCATACCAACCAGTGCCCACCACCAAAACTACTACCACCACCACCACAACTAACACCGATACCACCACCACAACAATAACTATAACAATAATAACAACAAATATAACAACAGCAGCAACAACGGTCGTCCTCTCACCAACACTTCTCATCCTCGTCTTCAGTTCTTAGAATTCCATCACTTTATAATTTAGGTGTTGGAGGTGGTAGTGGTGGTGGTGGCGGTGGTTGGAGGTATTGTTGGAGATGGTGGACGGGGTGAGAGATAGCAGAATATAGCCTCTTTCTTTATCTCTTTCCTTCTATTCCTCTTCCCCCTCCTCTTCCTTCTCCTCCTTATTCCTCTTCCTTATTTAATTTCTATTTTCTCATTCCTCTTCCTCCTCCTTCTTCCTCTTTCCCGCTTCCTCGTCCTCTTCTTCCTCCTTTCTCACGTCTCGAACCTCCTCTTTTCCTCCTCTTCCTAATACTACTACTACAACTACTATTATTATTACTATTATTATTATTATTATTATTTTTTTTTTTTAGAAAACAACCTTCATCCTCGTGGAACTGTGTGGTGGAAGCAGTCAGGATCTGTCTCCCACAGACACAGTTCATTGGCCCCTCTCTCGCCAATGACTGTGGTCGACTACCCTTTTATCTATAATTTTATTGAGGCCTAATACAGAAGTTCATTTATTCTACTATCCAGTCTGCTCAAAAACTAGGCTTTGTGCATGTGCTGATTTGGGCGGTGAGGACCTGGTACCTCTCAGGCATAGGAGGGCTGATCTTAAGAGTGAGAATGACAGTCTACATCTCCTTCACGAAACAATGTTACTTTTTGATTGTTGTTTCTTTTCTGCCATCACCTCTGCCAGACGAGGGTAGAAAGCCTTTGCCCTAGGACCCATCCCACCTGAAGTCGTAAAAGTTACAAGAGTGAATGAGCCCTGGTCCACATTTTGTATACGCTCTTCGTACATCCTGATTTTCTCATTCTCGTTCCGGGAATGGGACGCCTCAATAGTTGATTATTGTAACAGGGTCATCGGATCAAATGTTCGCATGTTAAAGAAAGCCAATTGTCTCCATGTCCAGAAACCTCTTGCGCTGACATCCACTCGTATTTACCTAGTTGTATTATACGGAAAGGGAGCTATGCTCGTGATGACCCGTCTTTGTATCTCTCAACATCAAGTTTTTTCTTAAAATCTTGAATAGTGTTTGCACACAGTTTCTTTGTCCAATTTGTTCGAAGTATCTATCACTGTGTGGGAAGCTATTTTTTCAGATCTCTTCTGTAATTATCTTTTTTTGGTTTCTTTTCGTGTCCTCTTGTTTTTCCATTGTCCCATTTCAATAAGTCATTCTTATCTAAGATTTCCATTCCCTTCATAATTCTATAGATAGTAGGTCTCCTCTTTCCCTTCTTTGTTCCAGAGCTGGTAATTCTAATTTGGGCAGTCTTTGTTCATATGTCATTTTGGAAAGAGTTGGTGCCAGCTTTGTTGTTGCTCTTTGTATTCTTTCTAACTTCTTTATATTCTTTTTGGTACTGGGTGTCCATAATGTTGCTGCGTACTCGAGTTTTGGTCTTATTAGTGTAGTTAACATTTTTTTTTATAATTTCCGTACTTCATCTGAGGTGTTGGACGTACGGTGCCTGAAGTTCTCCCCTCCTAGTGGGAGTAATATTGGTTCGATGGTCACATCCTTGCATACCTCCCGAAGTATTTGGGCAGAGAGATCCCTTACCTCGTCATGTCTCATGCAGATAAATCCACCCTGCTTGCTTATCATTGCATGGGTTGGACTAAACTGACACCACAGGAGCATCTGGTAGGCAGCCTTTGTAATGGCCATCCATAAGGCAATGGCACCCGTGAATTCTCTTTTGTTTAGATTGAATCCCTTTGCACCTGATTGGTAGTGCTGCCAGCCAATTGGACTCCCCATCTTCCTGTGCCATTGCTATCTTTCTTTTCATACACTTCGATAGCCGAGCTAAAAGGGTGCAAATCTCCTACTTCTGCCTCTCTTTCCTTTCCTTTGATACGTTTCTTATGATTTCTCTGATTTCCTCAACGTTAGTATCCTTCTGTTGATCTTATGACATGATGTTTGTCAGGGAGGACTACTATTATCACTACCACTACAAGTGCTACTACAACCACCACCCGCAACCCCTATTACTAGTAGGCTAATATGGTTACTGCTGTGCCCAGTAATAGTAGTAGTAATAGTAGTAGAATTAGTAGTAGGCGAAGATGTAATGGTGAATGATGTGAAATGGCAGTATTTGGGTCTTCCTCCCCCCCCCGCCATTTTTTTAACGTGGTAGCTGAAAGCCGTCATTTCCTCACCTTGCAGAAAGTCAAACGAAAGATCAAAACTTACAAAATCATCTGATGTCCAAGAAACTGTGAAACTGAGGCAGGTTGATCGACAAAAAAATAATAATAAGTAAATAAATAAATCGTCTCTGGACCAGTTACGTAAACCCATCGTTAAAAAGGTTGACACGGGTGTAAGATGATACAGAGAAACATCACTTGAAATTTAATCATTTTTCCTCCAAGCTATTCCAGGACTTCAGAGAAAAAAGAAATAAGATTTCCATCCTTCGGAATTCACTGAACAAACATCGAAGTCACGGGATTATTCTTGACAGAACTCCCACGCCCCGCCGTCTCACGGTCCGTCTTACACCGAAGTCGAAGTCTTTGGTATCAAGACTTTGCATCAAGCCAGGGACTTCGTGAGATTCAGTTTAGGCCTGTTACCAACATAATCCATAAACGTCAAATCCGGCTATTTGGGCATGTGGAACATTTCCCTAATGCTGATCCCATTCACAGCGTTGTCACCTCAAGAGTATCAATTCTCGATGGAGGAGACGAAATGGACGACCACAGAACTCATGTCTAAGGCAAGTTGAGCGAACCTTTTCAAGGTTGTTCGGAGTTGGAAGGGAGGGTGACTGTACGGGAGCTTGCTCGGAGAGGCCGTGGGGAATTGACGACCGCTTGTGAGTGAAGCTAGGCGCTCCCTGGTGTATGATCCCGATTGATGATGATGAAGTTCAAATGAGACTCGATGGTGGACCTGCGGATTATTACCCTTCAGTTGATATCCGCCATTTGATCTATCATGGTTTAGGATCACGTGTTGGACTCGTGATCAACAGATTTAGCCTCCCCGATAGGAGCTCAAAGATCATACATGGCCTGATCTGTAGGTAATATTGTGACCTTACGCATACATGCTAGCGCGTGCTCACGCACAAACACACACATACACACACACACACACACACACACACACACCGACTCGGTGGCGCAGTTGGTAGAGCACTGAACTGCCACAATAGTGGCCCGCAGTTCTGGGTTCGAATCCTGCCCAGGGCCGAAATTATTTCGGTACCGCTGCGCCTCGGGTCGTTACTCTGACTCTCGTGGGCGGGGAGTTGTGTGTGTGTGTGTCTGCAAGGTCATAGCATTACCCATAGATCGGACCTACGAGCTCTGAGCTCTCTTCCAGGAGGGAAATAGCTGTCGATCACGAGTCCAACACGTGATCCAAA
>NC_134815.1:29957659-29960159 GCF_046742065.1 Oratosquilla oratoria
TGGGGAGCGCATCTGTTTATGGTCCTGACCATGCCGATGGGCACGCAAGTTCCAATTATGTGCAGCTCTTTGTGGGCTCTTCCCTTTTTACTACTTCTGCATATTTTCCACTCGTCTTTTCTATCCACCCACTCTCTTCTTTAGACCACCATCTTACGTAGGCGTTTGTGTATACTTGAGGCTATATTAGAGCTTATGCGCTCAAGCGTGTGTGTGTGTGTGTGTGTGTGTGCTTGTGTGCGTGTGTGTGTGCTTGTGTGCGTGTGTGTTTGTGTGCGTGTGTGTCTATACACACACACGCAGACAAACATGTGCATGTGTACATGTACAGTATATGAGAATGAGAGTGTGCGTGCATACGTGTACACATATATATATACATATGTATATATACATATATATATATATATATGTATGTATGTATGTATGTATGTATATATATGCAAAGCAATCACATAAAAACGTGATAAACTAAATCTACCGTATCCACTGGGAAAATTAAAAAATGGTAACCAAACGTTTTCGTCTATTAAGACATCCTCAAGGGTACGTTCAGTCATCGTTTCATCAATTTCGCAATAGTTTCAGCAGGGATGTATATATATGTATATATATATATATATATATATATATATTTATATATATATATATATATATATATTTATATATATATATATTGTTTGCGCGTGCGTGTTATTCACTCACGCGTGCCTAAGCCCACATATTCATAAACTTCCGGATACCTAAAAACGTAAAATAAGAATAATTGTAGAAAAAGAGCAAGAATAATAGTGAACGAGTGAGTGGCTGTTTACCAAAAGAAGAAGAAGAAGAAGAAGAAGAAGAAGAAGAAAAATAATAACAAGTCCCGGCAGGGTCATAAAATGTTACCAAAAAAAAAAAAAAAAAAAATTTAACATTCCAAGTAGCCAGAACGCGAGTTTTCATTCGAGCATTGCATGAATTGTCTTAACCATTGCAGCATCGCCATCTTATCTTCCTCTAAACGCCAAACAATCGCATTACCCACGAAAGAGAGGAGGATAGGTAATTACATATATAATCCCCTTTTACGCGCTAACACTAGACAGCTTGAAATAAAATACAGCTTTGGCTTGTAAAGAGAAAAATGTTTTCCGGCGTCTATTTGATGTGCAGCTGTGGCTGTCAGGAAGTGTAATCCTTCAAATTTAATAAAGTATAAAAAGAAATTATCTTTGTTTTGCCTGGTCTGGAAGGAACGGAGAAGTAAATATATCCCGTCCAGTTGTTTTATGTATATAGTATTATGTAATATGGAGATTCAGAGGAGGACAAGAATATAACAAAACTAAAATGTATTTACGGGAAGTTAAACACACTAGTCCATGCAAGCACACACACACACACACATACACACATATATACACACACATACATACACACATACGTACACACACACACACACACACACACACATTTAACACGGCCCGGTAGCGGATTGGTAAGGCACTGGCCTCACAAGCCGGAGAACCGGGGTTCGATTCCCCGGCCGGGCGGAGACAAGTTGGGTTTGTCTCCTTTCACGTGTAGCCCCTGTTCACCTAGCAGCGAGTAGGTACGGGACGTTAGTCAAGGAGTTGTGACCTTGCATTCCCGGTGTGTGGAGTGTGAGTGGTCTCAGACCTACCCAGAGATCTGCTAATAACGAGCTCTGAGCTCACTGCCGTAGGGTGGTGTCTGGCTGTCTCGAAAAGAGGCTGCAGCAGATCCGAGGTGAATACACACATATATGCACACACACAAACACACATACAACACACAAACACACACACACACACATTTAACACGGCCCGGTAGCGGATTGGTAAGGCACTGGCCTCACAAGCCGGAGAACCGGGGTTCGATTCCCCGGCCGGGCGGAGACAAGTTGGGTTTGTCTCCTTTCACGTGTAGCCCCTGTTCACCTAGCAGCGAGTAGGTACGGGACGTTAGTCAAGGAGTTGTGACCTTGCATTCCCGGTGTGTGGAGTGTGAGTGGTCTCAGACCTACCCAGAGATCTGCTAATAACGAGCTCTGAGCTCACTGCCGTAGGGTGGTGTCTGGCTGTCTCGAAAAGAGGCTGCAGCAGATCCGAGGTGAATACACACTCACACACACACGCACGCACACAGACACACACACGCTCGCGTTCACAGCGACACACATACACACACACGCACGCACACAGAAATACACACGCGTGCGCTCACATGAACTTGCTTTCTGTTTCCATCCGCCTGTAGGTGTCTGTTAAAGCATTGAACATGGGAAGTCTGAAAAAGAGTTCAGGTGAAAAATGAATAAATGGCAGCATGTGCGCCAGGAGACACACAAGCGTACAAAGAACACACGCGTATTTACTAACACATATCGTCACACACGCACACACACACACACACACACACACACACACACACACACACACACACACACACACACACACACACACACACACACAAACACAAGTACCAGACACAT
>NC_134815.1:29967659-29970159 GCF_046742065.1 Oratosquilla oratoria
ATATATATATATATATATATATACATACATGCATACATACATACATGCATACTTAAACATAGAAACTTACATTTACATATATACATTCACATATACATATAATACATACAAATATAAAACAAAAATATTTCAATTAACATATATACAATTGATTTACATATACATTTACGTACACATACAGTATATATGAATATATACATTTATATACGGATACATATACACTTAAATATTTTAGGCGAACCATGATCTGAAGGGCACTTTGAAGGGTTGAAACCCCAATTACTGCTGGATCCGACTCCCATGTATGGGCTCAATGTCATTTGACCTCCAGGAGTTTTTGTTAATTTATTTTATTTTATTTTATTTTATTCTATTTTATTTTTTACACATGTCTTTGCTTATCCGGATATCTATTTGTTTTTTGTTTAAATGTTTTTAATAATTCCATTGCACTTTATCTTTGTTGTTTTGTTTAATTTTCATCCATTTAATTTTTTTTTTTTATATTTTTGTTTATTCAGTTTTTATGTATTTGTTTTATTTCATTATATTTCTCTTTATTTTATGTTAATTTTCTTATTTTGTCTTTATTTATGTATTTAATTTTGTTTGTTTTATTTTTGTGTACTTATTTTTTTGTATATTTAATTTATATTATTTTATTGTTTCTGAATATATTTTATTTGTGGAATCTCAAGAATGTGTATATGTATATATATATATATATATATATATATATATATATATATATATTATATATATATTATATATATATATATATATATATATATATATATATATATATATAAGGAAATATACTGAATTCTTTTGCCGAAGAAGGCTTTCAATAGGCCTGACAACAACCAGAATAAGATATATTAACGCACTCGGGTATGTCACGGGGATGAAGGGGTTCCCAGAACCGACGTTGTGCCCTTCTTGCCCGGGGAGAAGGAGCGTAACTAATTAGGCTAAAACAGTGTCACGTTACGCAGAGTACGGTCCTCGAATTCTGCCTCTGAGCTGAAAGAGTCTGTGACCACTTCCAGAAATCGAGAGATGCCCCCTTCCCTCCCCTCTCCTCCTTCCCTCCCTCTCCCCGCTTTCCCTCCCCCTCTCTTCTTTCCCTCCCTGTCCCTCCTTAACAGAATAAAATAATTCAGCGTTAGTAGAAAAAAATAGATAAAAGAAAATAAAAGTAAATTCTTCGAGAACCACTGGAAAGAGGAGGAAGGACCATCGGCAGTACAAGATCGTGGAGATCCCGGTAGGACAAGCAGACCAGATCTTCTGTGGCGTCCCCACCAGAAGGATATGAATTATACAGACAGGTATTTTACTCCAAACCTTTCTGAAGTCGAAAAGTTTCGGCCAACCTGATGGACTCTGATGACCTTTGGTTGGGGAAGGTCATGGCGAGAAGAGGGGGCGTGCGTCTTCTGTAAGAAAAATGGTGCATAAATCTATATACCAAAAGGCTTCTTCCCGCTTATAAAGGGAGATGGCCAGCCTGTCATTCACCCGTCCAACATCAATCCAACACCCATGTGTCTCTCACTTTTATCTTAGCTTTTTGTAGATGATGGGCCATTGTCTCTCCCCTGTCCACTGCCCGGGTCAGAAGCAATGCAGCGAGACACAGAACATCCACAGCAAGGTCTGACAGCCGAAGCTGATTGACCCACACCTTTTCATTTACATGGTGGCCCTCCCTCCTGGTGCCCTGACGCGTGAATAAGATGGACGGGGAGAAATTTATCGTCAGATTATTGTCCATTCACAATCAGTACTCCCGTCCTTTTGGAGGGGGTGGCCTTTTCAAACCATATACTCGCCCCATACCCACCATATACCCATCTAAAACACATTTAATCTCCATTTCATCTGACAGAAACGCAAGTCCCAAAACAAGATCCAGTGTGTAAAGATTTGAAAAATTTAGTTAAGCAGAAGATTAGAATTATAGGACGGTAATTAGAGAGCTTTATGTTTTTAAAAAGAATAAAGGAACATGGAATACAAACTCTAAACTTCCGTTTCACTCTCCCCCCCCCTCTGCATCCCTTCCGCGTGCTCTCCAAGAATGTAAGATATCTAAGCTTCAAAAATTCATACCAATATCTGTTCTTCAGGATCATAGTTCTCCTTTCGTATGGAGCGCACATTGATTTTCGTTTTTTCTCTTCTTCTTTTGTTTTATTTTATTTTTATTTTACTTTTTTTTAAGTTGAAGACAAGTAAGAAGTTCTTGTGTGCGTTGTTTGTGAAAAAAAAAATTCTGTCGTTTATCTTTCGAAAAGAGGATTCAACGTAAGTATAATTTCTAGCTTCAACCGGTGGATATTCTGATGCTTAAACGTCATTGTTGCCTTGTGAAGAAACGCACAGTACCCCTGAGGACCAGAGTTCTTACTGCTGTTTTTTTATTTATTTATTTATTTATTTTTACAGTGTCTTGCTTGTAACTATATCGTTATCTATCCATAATACAAAAATAAGG
>NC_134815.1:29977659-29987659 GCF_046742065.1 Oratosquilla oratoria
CTCGCCTTTAGGAAACCGTCACTCTTGAAGTCTATATGATTCTTTCCTGGCAGAAACCTCAGTCCAGGCAGACACATAGGCAGGAGGGCTGGTGGGAATGCAAGAAGGCAGGGAAGCAGGCAGGCAAGCAGGCAGGCAGGCTGGCTGGGAGGGAGGGAGAAAGACGAACAGGAAGACAAGAAGGTAGGCAGGAAGTGAGGGAAGGGAGGAGAGTGGCTAGAGTGATCGGACCCAACCCGTCAGTAGCCAATGAGATCCACACAGAGGACTTTGAATCAACTTGACTTCGAAGAAGTCTGTGGGAACATCGAGCCATTGACGAGGACCATTGAGCACCCGCCATCATTTCCTCGTTCATTTTCTGAATCTTGCATTCGATTTCAGAAGAGGCGAAGGCAGGCCAAAGTATTCGAATGCAGTCACTCGAAGTCACGAAGAACGAAGGAAAGTTTCTGGGTCTTTAGCCTGTTGGTCTCCGACGTTGGGTAGTCCAGGTCGTCGCTTAATGTCTCGCATTTTCTTTATCCCCCTCGTCTGGATCGTGAGTAGATGAGTAACATAGAAATCAGACCCTCACACCTCCAAGCCACGAGGCCCTCAGCCTCCTACTCAAGCCCCCAGCCTCTCACTCGACCCCTCAACCTTCCAGTAGACCCTTAGTGGTCTTCCAGGCCGAACGGCTCTCGACATTTAAGGGTCCTTCTTAGGGTCGTTTTTCACTCCTCCTCTCTTCTTCGGACTATAACCCGGCCTACCTCCTCCACTCTCCCTCTTCTTCAGCGTCCTCTGCTTCATCTCTGCTTATGCTTCAACCTTCTGCTCTTCATCAGTGGCTATTTCCTTTTCTTCTTCATCCTCATCTTCATCCTCTTATTTCAACATTTTCAGATGCCCTTCCCCCTTATACTCCTCCTCTTCCTCCTCCTCCTCCTCTTCCTCCTCCTCCTCCTCCTCCTTTTCCGCCTCCTCCTCTTCTTCACTCTTTTTTCTTCTTTCTGTCCGTTTCCTCTTTCTCCTCCATCTCCTCCTCTTCCTCCTCTTATTCCTCTTCTTCCTCCTCTTCCACTTTCTTCTCTATATCCTCATCCTTTTTCTAATATTCTCCCTCTTCTTTCTATTTGTCTTTTTCCTTTCCTATTCCTTCTCCTTCTCCTCCACCACCTCCTGATCCTCCTCCTTTTACTCCTCTTACTCCTCCACTTCGTTTTCTTTATTCTCATCTCTTTCTTATTCTCATCCCCTTCCTTCTCCTATTTTCTTCTTCCTCTCCTCGTCCTCCTATTTCTCCTCCACCACCTCCTGATCCTCCTCCTCCCATTCTTCTTTTCCATCTCCTTTTTCTCCTCCTCTTTGTCCTCCTCCTCATCCCCTTCCTTCTCCTATTTCCTTCTTCCTCCCCTCTTCCTCCTCCTTCTCCTCCTCCACCTCCTGATCCTCCTCCTCCCATCCATTCTTTTCCATCTCCTTTTCTCCTCCTCTTTGTCCTCCTCCTCATCCCCTTCCTTTTCCTATTTTCTTCTTCCTCTCCTCTTCCTCCTCCTTGTTCTCCACCACCTTCTGATCCTCCTCCCATCCTTCTTCTCCATCTCCTTTTTCTCCTCCTCTTTGTCCTCCTCCTCTTATTATCTTTCCTTTGTCCTCCTCCTCATCCCCTTCCTTTTCCTATTTTCTTCTTCCTCTCCTCTTCCTCCTCCTTCTCCTCCTCCACCTCCTGATCCACCTCCTCCCATCCTTCTTTTTCCATCTCCCTTTTCTCCTCCTCTTTGTCCTCCTCCTCTTGTTATCTTCCCTTTGTGCTTATCCTTCACACCCTCTATCATCATTATCTCTTCTCACCCGCTTTCATCTCCTCCCGGAGCTGGTACTCCCTTTCACCTTTACTTTTTTCTCTCTCTTCTCTTCTCTTCTCTCCTCTTTTTCTCCTCTTAGACTCACCTTCCGTCTGCCCAGCATTCTTACCTTCCACTCTTCTTCCTTCCCTTGATTCCTCGTTTTTCTTTCTCAGGTTCCCTTTATCCTTCTCGATCTGCAGTATTTAAATCTATTTCTTTCCACCCTCTTCCCCTCCTCCTCCTCCTCCTCCTCCTTTCTTTTTTCTTCTCTTCCTACTTTCTACCCGTATTCTCTTCTTCCCCATATTTGCTTTTCCTATCTTCCATTTTCGTCTTTCTTTCTTTCTCCTTCTTCTCTGTCTTCTCAGATATTCACTCTGCCTCCTTTCCTCTTTGGCCATCTCTACACTTACCTCCTTTTTTACCTATTTACCTTTTCTTCATCTTTCCCCTTTTTTCCCTTTATTCCACTGACGCCCGCCCCTTCCCTTTCCTTTCTTTACCTTCCCCTCCCCATTCTTTAATTTCTTATCTTTTATTATTATTGTGGTCAACCACATCATCATCATCAACCCCCTCCCCCCCACCCCTAAGTTGTGGTCCTCGTTGAGACCGTTCCTTTTCTTCTTTCCCCTTCCACCGCCCCCTTCCGTTCCCCCCATCACTCGTCCTTCTTTAGGTGTTCTCTTATATTCCTCCCCTTCCCACTACTCCTTTTCCTCCCCTCCCACCTCTCTTTCCCATCCCCCCCGTCCCTATCTCCCTTTCCTCCCCTTTCCTCCCCTTTCCCACCTGCCCTACCCACTCTTCCTCACCCATATCCTCAACTTCCCCCCCTCCCCTTAGCCCTGGACGTCACAGTTCCCCCCTAACCTCCCCTTTCTCTATCCCCCCACCCCTTTTCACTATCCCCCCCATATCTTCACCTTTGCCCTCCTGTTCACCCATAACTTCACCTTCACTTTCACCTTCACCTTAGAACTCCCTCACCTCACTTCTTCCCCTCTCAACCTCCTCTTTTCCCCTCCTCTTCCAGCCCTTCCTCCTCAATCTCCTCTCTCTCTCTCTCTCCCTCCATCTCCTCCTCTCTCTCGTCCTCCTTCCCTCCCACCTCCATCCATCCTTAGACCCACATTATCCCTTGGTTGGCCCCATTACCTCCCTCGGCCCAAACTTGGGTCCATTTTAGCTTTTCCTCTTGGCGCTGCAGCAGACGTTCTCCGCCTCCTCCTCCTCCTCCTCCTCCTCCTCCTCCTCCTCCTTCTCCTCTTCCTTCTCCTCCCCCTCCTCCTCCTCCTCCTCCTTCTCCTCCTCCGCCTCTCCTACTTCATTCATCTCAGCTTACTTTCTTGCTGCAGCCTTCTCCTCCTCCATCTCTTTCTCCTCCTTCTTCTCTCTCTCCTCCCACTCCTCCTATCCCTCCTCCTCCTATCCCCCCTCTCCCCTATTCCTCCCCCTCCTCCTCCTATCCCTCCTCCTCCTACCCATCCTCTCCTCTACTCCTCCCCCTCCTCCTACTACCCTTCTTCATATTCTTCGTCCTCCTCACCTCTTCCTCCTCTCTTCTTTTCTCTTCCTCCTCTTTCCTCCTCTTTCTCCCTACTTCCCCCTACCTCTCCTCTTCCTCCTCTCCTTTGCCCTCCTCTTCTCCCTCCTCCTAACCCTCGTACTTCTCATCCTCCTCCCCTCTTCCTTCTCTTTCTCCCTACTTTCTTCCCACTTTTCCATACTTCTCTTCTTCCTCTCCTTCGCCCTCCCTTTTCTCCTCCTCCTACTCTTCCTATATCACCTATTCTTCATCCTCCTCTTCCCCTTCCTTGCGCTTTCTCCCCTTGCTTTTCCTTCGCATTCCGTCTCTGTCCTCCTCCTCCTGCTCCTCTTTTTCCTCCTCCTCCTCCTCCTCCTCCTCCTCCTCCTCCCCACCACCTCATCTCATCACCATCCTATTTTTTCTTTCTCCTTTTCCTCTTTTTCCTCGTCCTCCTCCTCCTTCTTCTTCTATTTCTCCTCTTCCTCCTCCTCCTCCTCCTCCTCCTCCCCTCCCCTCCTTTCCTTTGTCTTCTTTCGTCTTCTTTTCCTCCTTCTCCTTCTTCTCCGTTACCTTTTGCCTTGTAAATCTTGCAAAATTCTTTGCCTTTTCCCGCCTTCTGCCTGCGTTCCACGTTTAAGAATACTGTCTTCCTCTTCCTCCTTTTCTTCCTCTTCTTCCTTTTTCTCCTCTTTCTCCTCCATCTTTTTGTACTACCCCACCTTTCTCTGTTCCTTTCCCCTTTTCCTTCCTCCTTTCTATTCCATCTCGTTTTACTCTTTTCCTTTTATCATTCCTTATCCTCATCCTTCTTCCTCCTCATCATCCCTCCTCCTCCTCTTTTTCCCCTTCCTCCTCCTCGTCCATCTTCCTCCTTCTTCTCCCCTACCTCCTCCTCATTCCTCTTCCTCCTATTTCTCCCCTTCCTCCTCCTCATTCCTCTCCCTCCTCTTTCTCCCCTTCCTCCTCCTTCTCCCCTTCCTCCTCCTCATTCCTCGTCCTCCTCTTTCTCCCCTTCCTCCTCCTCATCCCTCTTCCTCCTCACCATCCCTTTTCCTTCTCATCATCCTTCTTCCTCCTCCTTCCTCCTCCTCATCCCTCTTCCTCCTACTTCTACCCTTCCTCCTCCTCATCCCTCTTCCTTCTCTTCATCTTCTTGCTCTCATTCTTTACTCACTAATTTCTCTTCATCATGCACTTCTTCCTCCTTCACTTCTTCTTCATCCCGTCTCATCTTGCAACATCTGATTCGTCTCCTCCTCCTCTTCCTCCTCCTCCACCTCTTCCCCCTCCTCCTCTTCCTCCTCCTCCTCCTCTTCCTCCTCCTCCTCCTCTTCTTACTCTTCCGCTTCCCCTTCGGAGGAACATTATCGACTTTCCCGTGTCTTTTGCCTTTCGCTCCTTCCCTCCCTCCCTCCCTCCCTCCCTCCCTCCCTCTTTCCCTCCCTCCTTCCCCCCTCCCTCCCTCCCTCCCTCCCTCCCTCCCTCCTTTCCTCAATGCCGTCCTACCTCCCTTCTTCCGACCTTTCCTACTTCTGTCCTACCCTCTCTTTCCCCTTCCTTTACTTCTTCCCTCTTTATATTTTTCCTTTCTTCCTCCTCTCTCTCCTTCCTTCTTTCTCCCCTTCCTCCTTTCCCTCCTTCCGTCTTTCCCACCTTCCTTCCCTCTCTCTGTCCTTCCCTTCTTTTTTCCTTGTCTTCCCTCACTTCTTCCTCCCCCCCTTCTTCCCTCTTATTCTCTTCCCTTCCTCCCTCTTTCCCTTTTCGTTCCTTTCCTTCCTTCTTTCCTTCCTTCCTTCCTTCCTTCCCTCACTTCAGTCTCTTCCGTCTTCCCTCCCTTCTTCTCTTCCCTTCCTCCCTCCTTCCCTTCCCCTTCCTTTCTTTCCTTCATTACTTCGATCTCTTCCGTGTTCCCTCCTCCACCTCTCTCCCTTCCTCCCTCCCTCCCTGCCTCCCAAGAGGCACAACAAGATGCATAGTGTGGAGACAAGCATCCCGTAAGGAGACTGAAGATACTGTAACTGCGTACGCTAATTAAAAATAACCCTTTTGATATAAGAGTGAATAGAAAAGAAATCCTTTCTTGTGCCATTCATTTTTATACCCTTTTCCTCCTCATCTGTAATACCTTTTCACCATTCTACCTCCTCTTCCTCCTCCTCGTCCTCCTCCTCGTCCTCCTCCTCTTCCTGCTCCTCCTCATCCTCGTCTTCCTCACTCTCCTTATCTTCCTCCAGCTCCTCGTCCCTTTCCTCCTCATCTGTAATATCTTTTCACCATTCTACCTCTTCCTCCTCCTTCTCCTCCTCCTCCTCGTCCTCCTCCTCCTCGTCCTCCTCCTCCTTCTCATCCACGTCTTCCTCTCCTCATCTTCCTCATGCTCCTCGCCCTCGTTCCTCCTCCTCACCTTTGTCCTCCTCCTCTCGTTTTCCATTGAACCTTCAGCATCCTCCTTCCCGGCATCCTCACCTACGCCTCTCCTTCCATCCCTCCTCGGCCTCCAGTCCTCCTTAGCTTCCAGCCTTTCTTTCACCCACTCCGCATCTTCCGTTTCTTTTATCTCTTTCTGGGGTTGTAGTGATGACCCTGCATGAGTTAGCGACTCGGAGTCTCGAGTTTTGGGGTCCGGAGTTTCTTCCAGACGAGTTGTGCTTCTGCAAAGGAATTTATTCGCCTCCGAGTCTTCGCCGAAGAGTCCCCACCCCCGCGTGCAGTGGCGCGTAGGACTTCGTAGGAAGACCACGTCACAGGATCAGGTTGGAGGACCTCGGTAAAGTATCTCTTCGGAGGATTCTTTTGGAGGATTTCTTTGTAAGGCTTCTTCGGAGGATCCATTTGGAGAACCTCTTCGGAGGACCTCTTTGAAGACCCCTTTGGAAGACCCCTTTGAAGGACCTCTTTGGAGGAAATCTTCTTAGGACCCATTCGAAGGACTTCTTCGGAGGACCCCTTCAGAGAACCTCTTCCAAGGATCTCCTCCAAGGATCTCTTCGGTGGACCCCTTCGGAGGACCTCTTTGGAGGCCCCCTTTGGGGGAAGTGGTTTCTTCGTTCCTGCCAATGAGTCATAGTGATGATTACATGACAAGAGCACCCGTCACGATAACAGTCTCATCCCGTAAGAAGACCGGTGGCGGTTTGCAGTGCCTCATCCTTCCCTGAAGAACCAAACTTGTTTCCTAATCGCGTTTAATCCAGTTTACAATAACCTAACTAAAGAAGAAAGTGTTTATGTAAACTGTAATCTGGTTATCCTCCCCTCCTCCTTTACAAACAAAATAAAAATATATAATCACCCTTCCCCTCTCACTCCCCTCTAACCCCTAGAAATAAATAGGTAAATAAATAAATATATAAAGAATAGAAAATTAAAAAGTATGAGGTTGACATAAGCGAACAAAAATAGCCCTGATGGTGACTACGTTATCTTTCACAAAATTTTCTCCTAAAAAAGAGAAAACTCTGTTAAACATATTCGCTCCCAACACTTTTATCTTGGGAAAAAGAAATAAGAAATAAAAAAAATAAACGTAGCTTAGTTGAGACAGCACCGCCATGATTGTAACGTATTTCAAATTCCAAAGATATTTTCAAAAATGTCAATTGTTGTCTCGAGTTTCTACTGTATATATAACCCGCAGCCCCCTAGTGGCTGGCAACGTTCTTTGAAATTTCCCGCAAATCTCTCTGGGAAGAAAATTTGGACTACTGTCTGTATTGTGTGAGTGTGGGACTGTTTCTATGTAACATACTGAAAATAAGGGAAGTAATATGAGATCAGTCGCCGGTTTTCATCTCTTCATGTGTGAACAGAATATAAGAAATAAACTTCAAGTTAAAAGAGAGATCTTGGGTCTAATCCAGTGACCGAGTACCAGCCCCTCGGGGCTGCACCTCCAGAGTGAGGATATTATTGGTTAATGAGATACGCTTATAGCCAATCACAGTGCATGTCTTATGCCTGTGAATCGATGGTGCCAGTTCTTTTGACCTTTGCCAAGTGTAGTCTTGTGTAAACTCAGTTGACGTTAGAATTTAGAAAGAAAGAGAATATGAAGAATATCCTATTGCAATTGTGTTATCAGTGTCGACACTCGTAAAGGTCAGGTCAACAATGATTTGATTTCCTCTGTAAAGGTTTCTCCTCTCTCTTTCTCTCTCTCTCTCTCTCTCTCTCTCTCTCTCTCTCTCTCTCTCTCTCTCTCTCTCTCTCTCTCTCTCTCTCTCTCTATCTATCTCTTTTTCCTATACCTCTACGTAATATAATTATTGAAGATATTATTTGTTAACAATAATTTGTTAATTAGATTAAGTGGAAATGTTCCTTGAGTCGGGACACCTTACAAAGGACGCGTACACACACACACACACACACACACACACACACACACACACACACACACACACACACACACACACACACACACACACACACACACACACAAACAAACAAACTTACACACATACACATGCATACACAAATCAAATAAAACCAACATTATATTGCTCACAATGTGCTCCTACATACTGAGTCTCCCACAACGTAATCGTCTCACTCACTAACGGTTGAGCCAACCGCCTTCTCCCCCTCATTACCCTCGCCCCTCCCCCCCCTCCACCCAGTGGAGTACCCGTATCATCCATACCACTGTGGACCTGCCACACAATACGCCCCCCCAACCTCCACCTCCTTCAAGCTTCCCCGTACCCTCCCCCCCTTCCACCCCCACCCCCCAGCCCGCACCTTTCAGCTCCCTGACAATGTCCTCCGCTCTTTCTTAGTTCTTTCTCACTGTAGACTTCCCCCCCCTCTTTCCCCCACCTCTTTCCCCCTACTCCTCACCTCGTCGATCTTTATTCTCCCTGTGTTCACTCGCCCTTTTCTCCTCCTCCTCCCTCTTCTTCTCCTCTTCCTCCTCCTCTTATTTCTCCTCTTCCTCCTTCTTGTATCCACTTCTCACTCACCAACATCGTCCCAACATCGTGTGACCTTGACACTCACCTTCGTTATATTTTCATTATCATGCTAATCGCCATCCTCACCGCCCTCCACTTCCTCTTACACCCTCCTCCTCCTCTTCTTCCTCCTCCTCTTTTCTTCCTTTTCCTCCTTTTCCTACGCTTCCTCTTCTTCATTTCCCTTCCTCTCCACCATCACCTTTGTTTTCCAATCTTCTTTTTTTTTCTCTTTAGTCCCTGTTTTCCTTGTGATATTTCCTCCTTGTCTTTTTTTTTTTTCGCCAGAACCATCAAGCCTATGTCCCTCTCCTCTTTTTCCCTCCACTCTTTGTCCTCTTCAGTGTCCCTCCTCTTTCCCTCCAGGCACCAAATAACATCACCACGCCCCTCCATCCCTCCACGCCCCTCCATCCCTCCAGTCTCAGAGGCGTCTCTCACGCTGAAGACCCATGAGGAGGAGGAGGAGGAGGGTTTTTTTTTCACCAAAAACGAAAATTTCGTAAAGACACTTGACGCCAAACAATCAGGTGAGGCCCAAAACAGAACATGAAGTGTTTCAGTACATCCAAGAAGTGTGTGTGTTCTGAGTAACAGCCCCCTCAGCCCCGTTGTTGCAGCCCCGTCGTCTACAGCCACTCATTGTCCCAGCCCCCCTGCTTCGGCCTGCACAGCCTCCCAGCCTCCCAGCCTCCTTCTTCGATCCCAGACACCTCCATCAAAGAAGAGAAGCAAGTGATTCTATTTTTCTTGTATTTTATGAGTCTGCACCGAATCTCCGTATTCATTTAATCCTCTCTCTCTCCCTCCCTCTCTCTCTCTCTCTCTCTCTCTCTCTCTCTCTCTCTCTCTCTCTCTCTCTCTCTCTCTCTCTCTCTCTCTCTCTCTTTCTTTCTTTCTTTTTTCTCTCCCTCGCGCTCTATCTCCCCTCTCTCCCTCTCTCTCCCTCTTTCTCTCCCTTTCTCCCTCGCTCACTTTCTCCCTCTCTCCCTCTCTATCTTCCTCCTTCTCTCTCCCCTCCTCTCTCTCCCTTCCTTCTCTTTCTCTCTCTCTTTCTCTCCCTCTCTATCTATCTATCTATCTATCTATCTATCAATCTCCTTTTTACCATCGCCTGTGTGATCACCTCTTATTGTTTTTCTCTTCTTGCGCTCCCCCTCTTCGTCTTCTTATTACCTCCGAATCCTCCTCTTCACTTTCTTCCTTCTCCTTATATTTTTGTTCTTACTCTTCACCCTCTTCGTCTTCTTGTAGTGCTTCCTCCTCCTCCTCTTCTTCTTCCTTTTTCCTTCTTTCCTTACCATGCTCTTCGCCATTTCTTCCTCTTCCTTTTTCTCTTACTCTTCTTCTTCTTCACCTTCTCCCGCCCTTTCTTCCTCCTCTTTTTCCTCTTCCTCCTCCTCCATTGTTCCGCTTCCTCTCCCTCCTCTTCCTCCATCTGCCCTTTCTCCTCCATTGCCCTCATTTCGTGCGTTGCCAACTGTTCTCGTCGCTTTATACATTTCCTCAAACATAGATGTGTCCTCGTTGTCACAGTTATTGCGTTATCTATCCACCCAGCCTCCCCCTCCTCCTTCTCCTCCTCCTCCTCCTCCTCTTCCTCCGCCTACTACTTCTCCTCCTACTTCTCCTCTTTCTCTTCCTACCCATCTTCGTCTTCCTCCTCCTCCCTTTCTTACTCCTCT
>NC_134815.1:29992659-29997659 GCF_046742065.1 Oratosquilla oratoria
GAAGACATAGGCCATGTTGGAACCATAAATGAAATGAAGATAGGTTTGATGTATCGGAGAGTAAGAGACAGGACCCTACGAGCGTTGCTCTTTCCTGTATACCACAATTGGGTAAATGCAGTTATTTAAGCACACACACACACACACACACACACACACACACACACACACACACACACACACACACACCTCTCATGGCGCTGTGGTTAGAACTCTGGCCTGCCACTACGGAGGTCCGGGTTCGATCCTCGCCCGGGGCTGAAATAATATCAGTATCGCAGCGCTGAGGGGTGTTACTCCAACTCTCGTGGGCGGGGAGTTGGGGGTGTGTGTGTGTGCAAGGTCATAGCATTACCCATAGATCGGACCTACGAGCTCTGAGCTCTCTTCCAGGAGGGAAATAGCTGTCGATCACGAGTCCAACACGTGATCCAAAGACCAAGTGAATACAAGTGAATACACGTATTTGGCACACAAACGCTTACCGCAATGAGGTCTGGAACACGAATGGAAGACCAGAGGCAACATAGTGTCTTCCATGTAGCTGGAACAGACTTCGAAAACCTTGTCGATCGATCTCACACAGAAGGCTTCTTTGTGCTCGATTTTGCCTTGAATGAATGGCTGCAGAAAAATAGAACGTTTTTTTTTTTAATCACAGGCTGTTCCTATAGGCATCATTACCGTATGCACTGATACATTCCATAGATCCTGTTTAAAGGTGCTATCACACTGGGCTGTTTTTCCTTGGAGCAGATTTGAATCCCTCAAATTTTGGGAAGGAATCTTATATATTGGAGGAGAAATAATCCTCTAGGATGTAACATGATGAGAAAATGAAATAGTTTTCTATGAAGATTTTACGGCGGGAAAAGTACTAGAGGTGGGGGATAGCGCCGATTGGAGGTTGGAGGTTGGAGAAAAAATAGGACAGTGTGATGACCCTTTAAATGTCGTCCAGAGAATGCTGTTCAACTGGACACGGACCGCCAGGGTAAAAGAGAGCAACAGTGATTGTTCTTTTTAAGTCGCTGAGACGTTTCATGAATTTTAGTATTTTGATGAAGACCGGAGGCTGCCGCTGGCCCGTTCCTGAAAATACAGAAAGAAAGGAAAAGGAACAGAGACGTCATACAAAGTATCTGAGGACATCGACCTACCGAAGGAGGAGACGCTAACACGGTCCAAGTGTAAACAAGCCAGAGACTTCTGCAGGAGCTGAGTCAGAAGAGGAAGAGGAGGGAAGACACGGAACCGGAGGCAGCTGGAGGGCCGCTGAGTCCGGAGGCGGAAACATCGTGAAGGTCCGGACAATAGGAGCGGAGGCAACGTGAAGGCCTAGATAGAAGAGACGTGAAAACAATTAAATATATATATATATATATATATATATATATATATATATATATATATATATATATATATAATGTGTGTGTATGTATGTGTGTATGTAATAGATTTATGTATGTACTTTATATAAAACACAAGAGAGGGAACACTAAAAAAAAACCAGAAAATTGGCACGGGGAGGAGGTAAAATAATGTTCATAAGAACCCCTGGATACTACATGAAGTCCCTCAGAGGAGACCTTACTGGAGACAACGCGGAGATACAGAAACTAGAACTGGAGTGACCGAAGAAGGGGACAAGAGGAAGAGCGAGCGATCCGGAGAGACCTCAAATTCCTCCGGGCATCGCCACTACAGAATGAACTATTCCAGGCTACCTGGAAGGTTGAGGTCTCAGACCCGCAAACCACAAGGAAAAAAAAAAGAGCCAGAGACGGACTTTGTAAAGTGTTCGAGTCTTCGGAAATGGAACAAGATGGCACACCGAGTGACGGAATCGGAGGCGCCTGGGAGGTCTAAAATCGGCAGCGGCGGTGGCTGCGACGGCTGCGACGACGGCTGCGGAGGCGGCGCTAGACTCTCGTGAGAGTTTCGCAGTCAGTGAGATGAACCTGATAGCTCACGTTGCCGTGGCAAGGGGCGCAACGGGAGACGGCAAGCTCTGGGAACCAACCGCGAAACTTGCCGTCTGCCTGCCAGAAGAAGAGGTGTCGAAAGAATCTATGAAGGAGAAGAAGAAGGAGAATACAAAGAGAGAGAGAAAGAAAGAGAGAAAAGAAAGAAGCGGAAATGAAAGATGGGGGCGAGTGAAAGGAGGAAGGAAGGACTGAATGTGAAATAAGATGGAAAGATTAGACATGTCTCGAGCCCAATATTGCGGGTGAAAAAGAAGAAGAAGAAGAAGAGGAACAGAAAGGAGAGAATTATGAAATATGTATTATATGGCCACAAAGCGGACGAGGAAGAGACAGAAGAAAAGAATGGTGATGTCGACGACAAGGGTTCGTGACAGCCGCAAAACAATGGCTTCCCCTCCTCTTTTTATTTTCTCTTTTTTTTTATTCTCTCTCTTTTTATTTATCGTTTTATTTTGCTTTGCGCGTAACATGTTCTCACTGCGTGGCAGTTATTGGTTTCTCGACTATGTGAAGATGTGCTGGGAGTGATTTACAGAGGGGAAGTAACACAAAGACGTGATTTGGTCTGACCATGAGGAACTCGAGGTCTCTCTCAAGATGAATGAAATCATTTGGCATTCACTGTCACACTTCTCAAAGCTTCCGACCTCTCGACAGAAAAATTACTACTGATCACATTATGGTTCTTCAGCCCCTTCCCCTCCCCCATTCTCTCTCTCTCTCTCTCTCTCTCTCTCTCTCTCTCTCTCTCTTTCTCTCTCTCTCTCTCTCTTTCTCTCTCTCTCTCTCTCTAGTAATCACTCCTGGGAACGTTTATGGCTTCGGATGTGATTAGTCTCACGTTTATGATATTCTGTTTGTCGCCAAGCGACTCCATTCAGCTGAAGGAACAGCCCACCCCCACCCCAACATTCCCTCCAGGTCCAACATACAGAGAAAGGAAAAGCGCTAGTTCTTATACAATATCCATTGCAGTACCAGTGTTAATTGAATTAGTCTATGTTATTCCATATTCGGTGTCAGCAGAGGTACGGGTAGATGTCCAATAACTGAGGGATTATTTAACGAGGAAAAGGGTAAAGAAGTGGCTTTGGGGAATTGGGTAATTAATGGACGCTAACTTTCGAAGAGGTCTCCCTCCATTTGAATGGAGTCTTCGTGTCGCCGAAGCTCCAAAATGTCACATTCTCGAAGAGCCAAAAGGAAGAATTAGTCTTTTCCTTGTAGTCAATCTTGAATAGAAGTCTACGGGTTTTGTTTCCGATTTTTACGTAGAAATTAAGTTTGCTAAGGTAAAGGGTGTGATCCGTAAATATATATATATATATATATATATGTAAATGTATATATATATATATATGTATATATGTATATGTATATACATATATATACATATGAACATTTTCAGAAGCTCTGCCATGGGATTCGAACCCTGACCCGTGCGTCCATAATCACAATGTCAAGACGCACGGGTCAGGGTTCGAATCCCATGGCAGAGTATCTAAAAAATTTCAATCTGTCTTTAACATACACAACATGTGTATATATATATATATATATATATATATATATATATATATATATATATATATATTACCTTCAGGAATAGCAGGGTAGAAATAGGAAAGCAAAAGAATGAGAAAGAGAGAGAGAAAGAGAGAGAAAGGGAGAACAACACCGATACCATAACCATGGCAGGCACGACGTGTGTCTTTGTGTATGTGTGCGTCTGTGTGTGTGCATATGCCTGTGGGTGTACCTGTATGCCATTTAGAGTCTAAAAGGTTCCCCAGTAGCAAGAAGAATCAAGCACTTCTTGATTTAAAAAACGAATATAAATGGATGTAAAAATAAAATGTGACAAAACGTTAAAAAGGGGCAGGAATCCATGAGCGTTTTTTTTTTTTTTTTTCAAAGTTGAGGGGGAGAAAGAGAAGGGCGAAGGGGGAGGGGAACTCGGAAGAATTCAGAAGCGAGTGATAAATAAGTGACGTATTAGAATTAGGGGCAGAATTTTTAAGCACAAAAATTGTTGGAATCCTAAGAGGATGGGGGATGGAGGTGAATTGATTGTGCGTGAAATATTGAAAAGAACAAAGTGATGAAGTTCAGGGAGAACTTGCCATTAGGATCTGTCGAAGGGACAAACCTTCCAGAGAACGCGAGACGACTCGCTTTTGTGACGTCATGTCGCAGTCCTTTGTTCAACCGCCAAAAATTAAATTCTACAAATATATTAATTCATTGTTATAATGTAAGAAATTCAGTGTAGAAACACGTTGAATTGTGACGTCCAAATTGCAAATGAATAGTTATTTGTTCAATCAAATGTGCCGCGCACAATTTTCGTTTTATTTTTTGTTTTAGTAATATGACATGAAATTACTATCATTGAAGTATATTATGAGATTTTTTAAGATTTCGATTGAATTACTTATCTTTTCTAAGAAAAAGAGTGACTTACACTGCCTCAATGTTTCATTATTGAAGCCTCCAAATATCTTTTAATGATAAAATCTGCATTGTTATATGACCTTGCAGTTTGAGAATGTCAAGGATAATGTATATTTTGTATCTTAAGTGAAATTAGAATCTAGTTAACGTAATACGAGCTTGTATGGTTCTCTCCTTACCAAGAGTCTCGTAAAGATTTCGAAATTGCACCACAAATCCGAAAAAAAAAAATATTGCAACATGTAAAATATTTGTTAAATTTTTAAATTTTTCGTCAGAAGACTAAGGTAATTATTACTGTCGCACATTAAAAAAGATAATCAAGTACTAAAATCGTGCAATCTTCTCGTTGATGAAAATGAGATTTTTTTTTACTTAGTAATTCAAACTGTCTGAGCGAAACTTTGGCACCTTGAATCAACTTGGCATCCTGACACCTGGGCACTTCGACACCCTGGCATCCTGGCACCTTGACACCCTGGAGCACACTAACGGCTCTTCTCAGTAAAGGGTCTGCGGACTTTAGAAAGAACTGGTTTTCAGTCGATCCAGATCCCA
>NC_134815.1:30002659-30005159 GCF_046742065.1 Oratosquilla oratoria
GGGACGTATGGGAAATAGTTTAGTTCTTTCTTTTATCCCCCCTCTCCACTTTTTATCTGTTTATATATTTGTTTGTTTATTTGTTTTGTTTTTATTCTAGTTTATTTTATTTATCAATTAGTTTATATGTTTATTTAACTAATCTATTATCTTTGCATTTTTTCTGTACTATCCTAATTTTTTGTTATATATATATATATATATATATATATATACATATATATATATATATATATATATATATACATATATATATATATATATATATATATATATATTGGGGGTCTACGAGTCTTTTGGTTTATGCCAATTACTTACATATTAATTAATTAATTAATTTATTTATTTATTTATGTATTCTTTTTATTTATTTATCTTTAATTTATTCTGTTCTTGAGGTATAACGTGAGCCTCCCGTAAATGAGGGTGGGTAGGGGAGAGGGGGAGGAGGGAGGGAGGGGGGAAACCTCATCACCCACCCACCCACCCCCACCTTCCCGTAAGCTACAAAATTGGATTTTTCTCGACCTCAGCCGAAAGTCTGGGAATTTTGTTCCGAATTAGTAAAATTTTGAATTTTCTTTTCGAAGGTTGAGGAAAAATGAGAGAATTACATTGAGTCGTCGGGGATTTTAATCATTCCCATTTTGAAATAGAAATAAAAAAGTCTGAGCGTTATTTAATGATTCAGTAAAGGCTTTCGTCGTCTCGTTAAAAATAAGCCAAATACCGCTAAGTGTTGCGAATTTGAAGAATTGGTAGTTCGCGTAGTTCGCCTCAATAAGCCTTTTTTTAAGGTGAGTAAATTAGTTTTTTTTTTTTTTTTAAGGTGATTTTTTTTTTTTTATGTGATTTTTTTTTTCTGAGCCACACTGCCCTTCCCTCCAACCTTCCTCCCTCCTTCCCTCCATCCCTCCCTCCCTCCCCTTGGCCCCCCTTCTTCCCTCTTTCCTTCCCTCCTTCCTTCCCTCCCACCTTCCTTACCTTTCTTCTTCTTTTCTGTCCAGCCTCCCTCCCTTCCTTCCTTCCTTTCCCCCTCCCCATCGATACATTTATCACATCCTTCATCTCCTACCCCTCGTTTTCTTCTGTTTCTTTGTCCTCCTTGTCTTCCTCCTCCTTCTCTTCCTCCTGTTACTACTCCTACTCCATGTCTCGTCTTCTTCCTCCTCCTCCTCCTCCTCCTCCTACTACTACCCCCACTCCATGTCTCATTCTTCCTCCTCTTCCTCCTGCTCCTCCTTCTCCTTCTCCTCTTTATCTTCTTCCTCTTTTTCCCCTACCTTTCTTTCTCCTGTTTCACCGTCTCTTTCTCCTCCTCTTCATCTTTCTCCTACTCCTTGTCCTTCCCCTCTCTATAATCCCTATCCTTTTCCTCCTCCTCCTCCTCCTATTCCTCCTCCTTTTCATCTTTTCCCTCCTCTTCTACCTCCTCCTGCCACTCGTCCTCCACGTCCTCCTCTTCCTCGATCTAACCTTCATTGGGAGGTTATTACCTCGACCCCCAAAAAATGAAGGTATTTCCTGTCATCCTCTCCCTCCGTCCTCCCACACACCCCTTCCTTCTCTCCTTACCCTCACTCTCTCCCTCCTCCGTCTCCCCCTCCCTTTTCTCTTTCCCTTTCCCATCCTTGTCCTCATTTTTCCCTTCCGCCTTCACCTTCTAAAGGACCTGCCGTCCCATGTTCTAATTGCCAGCCTCGCTTATATATATACATATATATATGAATATATATATATATATATATATATATATATATATATATATATATATATATATATGTATGTATGTATAGCATCACAAGAAGAAAGATCTGGATATCGTCGACTAAATTACATCTCCACCTCCTTCTCCTCCCCCTCCTCCTTCTCCTCTTCCTCCTCCTCTTCCTCCTCCTCTTCCTCTTCCTCCTCTTCCTCTACCGCTTGTGCTCACTATGCTGTGGTGTCTTGTACATAGGAAAAGATATGAATATATGTGTATATATACATTGATATATTGATGTATGCATTTCTCTGTGTCCTTGTCCCCGTATACTGATTTTCCTTTCCTTTCTGATCCTCCATTCCTTACCCTATCCTCCCCGCCACCTTCACTTTGCCCCACTTGCTCCACCTCCACATCACCCACAGTCATCACGGTATAAAACGCTTCCACCTCCTCCTGCCTCCCCTCTTCCACCTCTTCCTGCCCCCCTTCCACTTCCTGGCCTCCTCCAACCTCCTGCCTCCTCCCACCTCCTCCTGCCCTCCCTCCCACCTCCTGAAACCCACTTCCAACATCTGCTCCCCATCTACCTCTTCATTCCCTCCGTCCCACCTCCCCCTCCCACTACCTCCTTCCTCACTCCCATCTCCCCCTGTTCCCTTCCAACTTCCCCCTGCTCCCTCTGCCGCCTCTAGCCCCCCATGAACCTCCTCCTGCCCCCCTTCCTCCTCTCCACCTCTTGTCCTCCCACCTCCCCCTACCAGCACCTCCCCGTCTCGGACCTAGTCAGCA
>NC_134815.1:30012659-30015159 GCF_046742065.1 Oratosquilla oratoria
CGACTCGAGCTCCTCTCGAGTCGCACTCGAGACTCGCCCTCTCTCAGATGACTGCCAGGCTCTTCTGCACCCTCCCAAGGACTCCCCCTCCGCATCCGTCCTCCTCCTCCTCCTCCTCCTCCTCCTCCTCCTCCTCCTCCCCCTCGGCCCTTATCCGTTGCTCGTCTTTCTATGGTGCGAAGGCATTCGACCGGGCACGCCCCACCTTCCTCCCCTCCTCCTCCTCCTCCTCCTCCTCCTCCTCCTCCTCCTCCTCCTCCTCCTCCTCCTCCTCCTCTCCCCTTCCTGTTCCCCATCCCCTTCCCCCTCCCTTCCTCCTCCTCCTTCTCCCCTCCTCCCCTCCTTCTCTCCCCTCCTCCCCCCTTCCTTCTCACCCCTCCTCCTCCTTCCCTTCTCCTCCTTCTTCTCCTTCTCCCCCCTCCTCCTCCTCCCCTCCTCCTCCTTCTCCTCCTCCCCTTCCTCCTCACCCTCCTCTTTCTCCTCCTCCCCATCCTCATCTCCATCATCTTCCTCTCTTCCTTCCTCTGCATCATTTTCATTTTCATTCTCCATCTTAATCATCCTTTTTTCACATTTCTTATCGTTATTATCGTCCTACTCCAATACTCATTAGTTCCCTCCGTTTTTTGTTTTGTTTTTTTCTTTTTCGTATACCTTTGGACCTATTTGGCTGTTCTATCTTCCTCTTTCTCTCTTTCTGTTTCTCTCTGTCTCGCTCTCTTTCTCTTCATCTCTTTTCCTCTCTCTGTCTTCCTCTCTCCCTCTTCCTCTCTCCATTTTCCTCCCTCCCATCTCTCTGACTCTCTCTCTCTCTCTCTCTCTCTCTCTCTCTCTCTCTCTCTCTCTCTCTCTCTCTCTCTCTCTCTCTCTCTCTCTCTCCCTTTCTCCCCCTCTTTCCCTCTATCTCTCTCTCTCTCTCTCTCTCTCTCTCTCTCTCTCCCTTTCTCCCCCTCTTTCCCTCTATCTCTCTCTCTCTCTCTCTCTCTCTCTCTATCTCTCCAAGATTATGCATATCGGGCACGCAAACCAGAGGGCAGACTATTCACTTCTGGGTCATAACATAGCAAGTACGGAACTGGAAAAAGATTTAGGGGTCTTGATAAGCAGTGACCTCAAGTCCTCAAAACAGTGTACAGAAATAGAAAAGAAAGCACAAAAACTTTTACGTTACATCAGAAGTCAGTTTCGTTACCTGAAACAAGAAATAGTCTTGACACTTTACAATTCTCTAATTCGTCCCCATCTGGAATGCGCAGTCCAGTTCTGGTCGCCGAACTTGAGGATGGACGTGCAGAGGCTAGAACGAGTTTAGGCACGAGAAACAGAACTTATTCCAGCCATTAGACACATGGGCTACCAGAAGCGTCGCAAGGCTTTGGGGCTCTTTTATCTAGAAACCAGGAGATTGCGAGAACAGTTAAAAGAGGTTTTCAAAATACTTCAAGGGTTTGATAACATTGACTATCGAGATCTCTTCAGCTTGAATGTGAATGCCACTTCATGAGTGGAAGCTCAATTCCCCTCGTTATTCTTGTAATTTTTTTTTTTTTTTTTTTTTTTTTTTTTTTTTAACCTATAACATTTGCAACACTTGGAACAGACTTCCAGAGGACGTGGTAAACAGCCCCTCTATTGGGCAGTTCAAAAGTCGATTAGACAAGGTGATACAAACACTAGTGTAAGTACGAGTGTGAATTCCCGATAAACTTTTAACGGTACCTCCTTGGCAAGTTGTAAACCTTTTGAGATACAGAGATTCCTTGTAATCCTTCCTTCCTCTTTCCACTTTACTCCCCATGTGCCTCACTCGATCTTCTTCATCTTCTCTTGCGAAGTCTTATTCTTCGGCAAATGATCTGAGTGAGACCTCGTCTTCGAACTGCATAGGTATACATACACACACACACACACACACACACACACACACACACACACACACACACACACACACACACAACACACACACACACAACGCAAAACACACACACACACACACACATGTACACACACATGCACACACACATGTGCATGAGTATAACACGTGAGGTATAGACATTTTCTGAAACTCATAACGTGTCTTAGGTAATATTTGTTTTGAAAACATGCACCTAAACCCGGGTATGTGCAAAGAGGGCAAGTTGGCCTTTCCTCCCGAGGGAGTTTGTTTATGACAAATTCGAGAAATTTTTTTTCTTGTGCACACGCAGGGGAACGCGCATGCGTCGCCTCCGGCGAGGATCGCATGTGGGTACGCCACTTGCGTTCCTGGTCCATATGAAGATGAAGAATTATGTGAATATCTGGAAATATATGCATTCGTATGTGCATGTGCGTCTTTGTGTGTGTGTGTGTGTGTGTGTGTGTGTGTGTGTGTGTGTGTGTGTGTGTGTGAAAGAGAGAGAGAGAGAGAGAGAGAGATAGAGAACTTGTGTATGTGTGTGTGTACATGTATGTTGTGTGTGCGCATGAGTGTGTGTGTGTGTGTGTGTGTGTGTGTGTG
>NC_134815.1:30017659-30035159 GCF_046742065.1 Oratosquilla oratoria
ATATACACATACATAAACACACACACACATATATATATATGTGTGTATATATATATATACATATATATATATATATATATATGTATGTATGTATATAAGCAAAGGCAGATGAGAAATTGGGTGGTGGAAGAAAAACGATGATGATCTAGGAATTGATTTACTTAAACGTTGCGACCAACATGGTCTTCTTCAGAGAATTGTCTACAGAATGTTTAACGTTAGGTCACATTTGGTACCACCATACCACACTTTCTCCCACCACCCAATCTCCCATATATACGTATATATATATATATATATATATATATATATATATATATATAGAGAGAGAGAGAGAGAGAGAGAGAGAGAGAGAGAGAGAGAGAGAGAGAGAGAGAGAGAGAGAGAGAGAGAGAGAGAGAGAGAGAGAGGGGAGGGGGCAGGTCCGTGTGGAACGTAAACTCCGGGCTGCGCGCGGTCGGCGTCCTCAAAGCAATGGAGTGAATATATCTCAGTTGCCAAAGTTGATCTTGTTTGGCGATTAACTCCTGGGCAGTAATGCAGGTCTCACGCTAACTTTAGATCCCAGCAGCTGCACCTCGTGTCCAGATCAAGAGGGGGAGAATCGGCCACTAGTTTCCGGTGGACATTTAAAAGAAAAGAAAATAGAATAAAATAAAATCAGAAAAAAAATCGAGACTGAAACTTGCGTATATGCTCCATGAAACATACATGATACATACCTGTATATACAAATACTTAAATATGACTATATATGTATATGTATATAAGTATGTTTTATGTACACACATGCATTATATATATGACTATATATGTATATGCATGTAAATATATTTCATGTACACACACACATTATACATTTCCTCAAAAATCATCAAAAAAAAAGACTATTATTAGAAAAAAAATATCGGAAGAGGTTCGCCTTCGAAATTGGGAAACAATATTGAGCCTCGGAGGTCGCGGCGGCCATACTCGAATGCATTTAATATTCCATTTCGAAAAGCGAATTTTGACTCAAAAGTTGGGCCACTTCGACTTCAAGAACTCCTCCTTGGTTCCTCAGCCTCTTATGAGTTCCCGGCGTCGGTGATGACGTATTCATATGTGCAGAGGCTCGTGTTAGGTTTTGTTTAGAGAAGAAAAAGAAAAGAAGGGAGGAATATTCACATTTGCCTCCGGAGGAACGCTGTCCACGGAGGAACTTCGGTCCTCGAAGACTCGTCTTTGACGAAGTAGGTTGGTCTTAGGGTCTTCGACTTCGTGAGTACCTTTGGGGTCCTTCTGCGTCTTTGGCTTCCTCTTCGATTTCGTCGATAACCAGTGGTGGTGGTGGTGGTGGTGGCGGTGGTGGTGATGGTGGGGGTGGTGGTGGTGGTGGTTGTGGTGGTGGTGGTGATGGTGGTGGTAGTTGTGGTGGTGGTGATGGTGCTGGTGGTGGTGGTGGTGGTTGTGGTGGTGGTTGTGGTGGTGGCGGAGGAGGGGAGTGGGGGAAGGTCACAGAATGAATCTCTCGGGCACTTTGTACTATCAGGATCTGTGTGTCTGTCAGTATGTCTGTCTGTGTCCGTCCATCCGTCCGTCTGTCTATGTGTCCGTGTCTGCTTGTCTGACTGTCTTTCTGTCTGCCTATGTCTGTCAGCCTGTCACTCTGTCTCTGCACGCACACACACACACACACACACACACGCGCGCGCGCGCGCGCGCGCGGCTCGACGGTGCAGTAGTACCGTTCTCGACCGCTAATTTAGCGATCCAGATTCAAGTCCCTCCCAGGGCTGAAAAAATAAATAAGCATCGCTACACTGTGAGCCGGCACTCCAGCTCTGTTGGGCAAGAAGTTCAATGTGTGGGTGTGGGTGTATATGTGTGTGTGTGTGGGTGTGTATGTGTGTGTGTTTGTGTGTGTGTGTGTGTGTGTGTGTGTGTGTGTGTGTGTGTGTGTGGTCATGTGTGTGTGTGTGTGTGTGTGTATGCGTGTGTGTATAAAGTCACATATGAGTTCTGAGATCTAATGCGGGAGAGTAATAACTGTAGATCACATTTCCAACACGTGATCCAAGACCTTGGTAAATCACATACAAACTGCACACACATACACACATACACACACACACACACACACACACACACACACACACACACGTACACTGAGATCTTTAAAGTGCTAATTGTGCATTTGAACATATTTTTCTTGATCCTTATCCTTATTAATCCTCCTCCTCTTCCTCAGGCATCTCCCCTTCATCTTCTCATCATAATCATCATCATCCTACTCCTCCTTTTCTTCCTCTTTCTCCTCCTCCTCTCCCTTATTCTAATTCTTTCTCCCCTCCTCCTCCACCGATCTTCCTCCTCTTGCCCCTCCCTTCCCGTCGTAGCCTGGGTCACGCTCAGCCTTTGGTCACACAAGGCATATATCACGTTCAGCTGTTGCACAAACACGTTCACAGATACGAGGGCCGCGGGGACAGCTATCTCACAAGTAACGTCTCTACTTAACAGTTAAGCCTTCTGCGCTCGAGTCCCTTTGTGTCCCCGGGATCAGTCGCCGGTTGAATGAAGTCTTCGGGGTCTGTTCGAGAGAGTTTACAGTGCGAGGGATGTCAAGGTCTGGAAGAATTAGGGTCTCACTTCGACACTCGACCCTCAACCGAATGAAGTCGTTTACTACCAAAGGAAAACATTCCCGCCTCCGTTAGGCTTAAGTGACTTCAGGTTTGCTTGAATTTCGCTCTTTGGGGGTCTTTGTAGTGGTCTCGGGGAGATGGATTCTCTCTCTCTCTCTCTCTCTCTCTCTCTCTCTCTCTCTCTCTCTCTCTCTCCTGCACTCTTAAGCGGGTGACCTATGGTCGATGACCTTGGATTTGAAGAATGCAGGTCATCTCAACCAGATGTGTCCACAAAGATTGCAATGCCAGGAGTATCCAAAGATTGCTCTGGGTGATTTAATATCCTATTGTAGTAATGTGCAGCCTTGGACTGGCTGATGTTCGTACCGTCTGCGTTAAAGTAAAAATGATTGATTGGTAATGGTTGATATAGTTTAACCTCACAAACTCCCCCCTATTAGGAGGCTAGGATGGTACCCCTTGCAGAGGACTTTGTAGCGTGGAATTTAATAAAACATGCCCTTAGTTCAACATCGCCGGTGGCAGAGTTCGAACCACCATCACCTCGACCTTCGCTGCAAGTAGAGACGCCCTAACCCATTGGACCAAGGAGCATCCTAAAGTGAAATACAACATATAGATGTATGCCCTAAGGCCAGGAGGTTCTTGTAGCAGACCGCAATATTCAGTAAATCAGGGCGATAGATTAGTTGGTGTGTTTGACATTTGTTTACGAGGACGTGAGAGGTTGAATTGACGTCGATTGCAAAGTGGAATTCATGGGTTTGAATTGGATAGATCTAAATTTAAGAAGGAAATAGACAAGGACTGGTTTACAAAGAGAGTAGTTAACGAATGGAATAGACTTAGTAACCATGTAGTGAACGCTGAAAGTATTGGTTGTTTTTAGGATCAGATCAGATAACTTTATAGATGGAGATGATAGGTGGTAATGAACATGGAACTGCCTAGTGTAGGCTTTATGGTCTCTTGCAGTCTCCTTCATTCTTAGGTTTTTAATTGAGCAGGAGAGAACGAACGTAACATGACAGAGGCAATATGTAAATCAAAACTTATCCTTTTCCTAAACGTTTTTTTACAAATAATCAAATGCTTACTGACCAATTAAGTGTTCTAATTCTACTTTTTCTTCTTTTTTCAGAAGACAATAAACCCGGCATCTAGTAGAGGTAAGTCCAAGAGTTACCTATGGGTTGTTTCACACGTATCGACTTTTCGCCGTGCGCCGTCCACGACACGACGTCGTGTTCTCAAGTAACCATGGGTGCCTATAGACGCCTTCACACGTCCCGACCACGATCACATGTGAAAGCGTCTATAGACGCCCATAGTTATTTGAGAAAACGACGTCGTGTCGTGGACGGCGCACGGCGAAAAGTCGATACGTGCGATTCAACTTCCTCGGTGTGATTTTGTCTCCAAGGATAGAAGAGCTGGAGACTTCTCGTAAAACAACAAATAACTCAAAATATTCACACGTGCTTCGATGCGTATATCATTACAACATTTTATGAAACGCTGTTGGGTTTTTATGCATGAACATTAATTCATATATATTGTGTAGAGATTACGTCAAGAACATAAAAACATAAGAATGAAGGGGATTGCAAGACACCTTAAGGCCAGCACTAGGGAGTTCCATGCCCATTACTACCTGTCATCCCCATCCATAAAGTTGTCTAACCTTTTCTTCAAATAAACGATAGCGTCAAATCTCGCTGCATGGTTACTAAGTCTACTCCATTTGTTGCCCACTCTATTGGTAAACCAATTCTTGCCTATTTTCTTCTTAAATATAAATTTGTCCAATTTAAATACATTACTGCGTCCTGCCCTGTTGTCTTGATATGATGATCTTGTTTGCGTCACCCTTGTTAAAGCCTTTGATCCACTTGAACACCTCTATTAGAGCACCCCGCATTCAGAGGATAGACGTTCCATTGAGTGTGTGATGTAAGAAAGACTCAGGAGACCTAATAGAGATCAAATACCTTGATATTGTTGCTAGGTAGAATCTATGGGTGCTCGAGTATCGTATCGTAAAGGATACGTGAAAAACAAAATTCCAGGGCTATCGCTCATCATCATCATCATGATCATCATCATCACCATCATCATCATCATTATCATTATCATCATCATCATTATCGTCGTCGTCGTCATCATCATCATCATCATCATCATCATCGTTATCATCATCATCATCATCATCATCATTTTCATCATCATCATAATCTATTTATCCTTATATTCATTTCCTCCTCCTCCTCCTCCTCTTTATCATCACCATCATCATCATCATCATCTTCATATACTTATCCTTATATTCATTTCCTCCTCCTCCTCCTCCTCCTCCTTCTCTTCATCTTTATCCTTATACTCATTTTCATCCCCTTCCACCTCATCCTCATCCTCATTCTTATCATTGTACCCATTTTCATAATCCACGTACTCAATATCCTTGTATTCATGTCCATCCTATTTGTCCTCTTCCTCCTATTCCTCCTCCTTCCTCCTCCCTCCTCCCCCCTTCCCCTTCCTTTTCCTCCTGAGTCCTGATCCTCATTCCCTTTTTGCTTTGATATCCTCACATGCCTTTGCCGCTTGATGCTCTGGAAACCGAACTCGCGCGCGCGCACGCACGCCAGCAACAGCCTCAGCGTGTGTACCATAATGCCTTGCGCGTCGAGTCGGGACGTCCACTTCGTTCAAAAAGGCTTTAGATGTACAGTTGGATCACATGATCTGCTTCCGTTATGGTGTCATCTAGTTCCGGGGGACGTTAGCAGGGCGATGTGTCGAATTAAAGAGTCCCGGAGGTGGGGGGGGGGGGGGTTGATGGACTTAAAAGGAAAAGGAAGGAAAGCTTTTGAATTTTTCGGACCAATGGCTGCACTTCATAGAAATAACTGAAAGAAGAAATTGATATATCAGTAGATAAATAGGTAATTATATAGATGAATAAATAGGTAAATAGTAAACAAATAAAAAGATAAATATATGATAAACAAATAGGTGAATATGTAAATAGACCAGTAGACAAATAAATGAATAGATAATACATAAATAAATTAGTAAGTAAATGTATGAATAGATAGAAAATAATATGAAAATACGAAAATGAATAAATATATAAACACATTGAAATACAAACAGAAACATAGATAAATTGCGTGGACATACCGTCATGTCCTCTGTCTTGGAAAGTCTAGCGATGTCTTTGTCCGCACGATTTTGGAAATAAATATTAATGTCAATAGAGCTTTCTGCAATTCTTGGGTCCTGGATTAAAATATTCGAGATATTTGAAAGACCCATATCGGGATCAGGAAGCCTTAGTATTGAATGTATGAACGTAAAATGTGAAGGATTCTGACGTATGATCTTGTATATTGTAAAAGGAAAGCATTTTATGTCGCATGGTAAAGAGATGACTTTGACCATATTCCTTTTAGCTGATGTCGAAAGCGTCATTCATGTAGGTCTGGATGAAAATGTGCACACACGCGTGTGCACACAAATAAAAGTACATGGGTTATAGACTTGTACTGTAAATACGTACAATACATACACACACACACACACACATACACACACACACACACACACACATACATACACACACACACACACACACACACACACACACACACACACACACAAAACTCATGCACATATGTATGTATTACAGGTGTTCTTTTGAACGTGGTTGTACACATGACATGCCCTCCCCCCTTTCCCCTCACTCTCCCTTCACCCCTCTGCCCTCTCCCCTCCCCTCTCCCCTCTCCCCTCTCCCCTCTCCCCTCCTCTCCTTATCCTAGAGAGTGAGTGAGTGTGAGCGGACGATTGCGGATGACTCAAAGAGCCATTCAACTTCATTCCACTCCGCTCTTGCTCCCCCTCTGATCCTGACCGTCATTTTCATCTCGACATAGTAGTCGTCCTCCTCGTCTCCTTCCTCTTCCTCCTCCTCCTCCTCCTCCTCGTCCTCCTCCTTTTCCTTCTCCTTCTCCCCCTTCTCCTCCTCTATCTTTTTCTTCCTGTTCCTCCTCATCTTCCTCCTTCCTCTCCTCTTTCTCCTTTTTCTCACCTTCATCTTCAGCCTCAGTCTTATTCTTATCCTCCTCATCCCTCTCCTCTTCCTTCTCCTCCTCCTTCTTCTCCTGCCCCTCCTCCTGCTCCTCCTCCTCCTCCTCCTTCTTCTTCTTCTCTTCCTCTTCTTCCTCCTTCTCTTTTTCCATTACTTCTTCTCTCTAGTCGTCCCACCTATATAATGTGTCCTTTCTGCTTCTGCTTGTGTCCCTGAGAGTGATATCTGGTTCCATCGTAAGAAGGATAAGCGAAAGCTTCTTCAGGCCGTCTTAAGGTGAAAATATAATTTTGTATTACAAAGAGTTACACTGAGCTACAAAGAGTTACACTGAATTGCAGAGTTACATTGATTTGCAAAGAATTCTTCTATAGAATGTTCTATAGAGCTAGAATGAATTACAAAGATTGTCAATGAATTACAAAGACTTCAACTGATTTATAAAGAGATACATTGATTTACAAAGAGTTAAAATGAATTACAAAGAGTTACAATGAATCACAATGAGTTACAATGAATTATAAAGAGTTGCACTAAATTGCAAAGAGTTACACTGATTTACAAAGATTTATACTGATTTGCAAAGAGTTACACTGAATTACAAAGAGTTAGAATGAATTACAAAGTTACAATGGATTGCAAAGAGTTATAGTGATATACAAAGAGTTTTACTGATATGTGAAGGTACAAAGAGTTATACTGATTTACGAAGGTACAATGAATTGAAAAGAGTTACAATGAATTATAAAGAGTAACACTGAATTACAGGCAATGAAGAAGATGCAGGGATGACCCGTCATCCAGGAGGTGCCAAGATCAGTGGGAGGGAAGAGGGGAGTGGAGTATGTAGGGGATGGAATGGGTGTGAGTGGTTTCTATGCCTTTGTCTTTTGGCTACCCTCCGTGTAAGGGGGAAAAAGCCTTGGTATATGTATGTAACACTGAATTACAAAGAGTTACATTGAATTACAGTAAGAAAGACGCATGCCGAAAAAGGGCTTTACGGTCCATGATGAGATCCGATGAAAGAAGGGAAAATATGGTGTTTGTTCAAGAGGTGAAGTTTTGACGTTTTTGAATTGTGCTCCTGCCTATTTTCCTCTTAAATCTAGATTTAAGAAGGAAATAGACAAGAAGTGGTTTACCAGGAGAATGGTCAACGAATGAAATATAGTAGCCATATAGTAAGCGCTGAAACTTTCGGTTGATTTAAGAAAAAGCTAGAGAACTTTATGGATAGGGATGATAGGTGGTAATGGATATGGAACTGACTAGTGTAGGCACTATGGTCTCTTGTAGTCTCCTTCATTCTTATGTTCTTATGTACGTTCAATTCCTTCGGCCGGAAGCTTGGAAGATTTTTTGCCAACAGGGAAAATTCGTTAGAGGATAAAAGCGGTGGTATTCAGTTTGTTTTTGCTTATTAAGTAGTTTATTTCTTCCATAGCCTTCTTCAAAATAAGACAGATTTATTTATACACGTGCGCGCGCGCACACACACACACACACACACACACACACACACACACACACACACACACACACACACACACACACACACACACACACACTTCACTTTTCTTCCCTTCCCTTCCCTTCCTTTTCATTCCCCTCCTTTCCTTTTCCTTCCCTTCGTAAGGAGGTGCAACAGGGCAAGCACTCAGTGCTGTAGTTCACACGTGAAAGGAACTTCCCTTCACTTTCCTTCACTTTCACCCCCCTCCATTCCCTTCTCTCCCCTTCCCTTCTTTTCCCTTCCCTTCTCTTCCCTTCCCTCCTCTTCCCTTCACTTCCCTTCACTTCCCTTCACTTCCCTTCACTTCCCTTCACTTCCCTTCACTTCCCTTCACTTCACCTCACTTCCCTTCAGGATCCTACTCAGACGCCAAAGGTCCAAGAGTCACATGAGCAGCCCCCATCCGAGAGAGCGCTCCACTTGGACGGCAAATGAAATCACAAGGTTTCTTCAGTGACGCTTCAGGAATATTGGAGGAGGTGGTTGGGGAGGGAGAGGTGGACGATGGGCGGTGGAAGGTGGGGGCGAGGTCAAGGGGTAAGGAAACTCTTGTGAATTCGCGAATCAAATAAAAAGATTCTTATGGTTCCAGACTCCAAGCATTTGACATGGTCGCAAGCTTAAAGCGTCTTCCAGAATCTTCAGGAATATTGGAGGAGGCGGTTGGGGAGGGAGAGGTGGCCGGTGAGCGGTGGAAGTAGGGGGGGGGAGGGAGAGGGGTAAGGAACCTCTCGTGAATTCACAAATCAAATAAAAAAAAAAATCTTATGGTTCCAGACGTAAAACATTTGACATAGTCGGAAGCTTAAGCGTATTCCAATGGAAGGACAACGTTGTGATTGTGTTCTCGTTTCATCAATCTTTGTCCTTCTGTGAACTGAAACTTTGCCCCCTAATCAAGGACGTAAATGGATTGAAGAAAAGAATTTGAACTAGTTTAATGTGATGTGAGTTACGTTGTTACTAAATGGTTAATTGTATAACTGGATTATAATTAACTCGCTTTGGACAAAGGATGAAGTATGGATTAATGAAAGAAAGAGAGAATTAGAGAGATTAGTCTTGAGAGGAAAATTAAAGAGAAGAGACGTTGAGAGGAAGAAAAATTGAGAAAAAGAGAAATTGAGATGGAGAAATATGTGAAAAATAGAGAAAGAGAGGAAGAGAAAAAGGAAGAGGAGGAAAGACGGACAGGAAGAGAAAAAGAAGGAGGAGGAGGAGGAAGGGAAAAAGGAGGAGAGATTGAGAGCAGAGGAAGATAGATCAGGAGGAAGAGAGATTGGAAAGAAAAGAGAATAAGAGGAAGAGATATTGCGAGGAAAGGAGATGGAGAGGAGGAAAGAGAAGAAGAATAGGACAGAGAAGAAGAAGAGGAGGAGAGACAGAGACAGACAGAAAGGGAGAGACAGAGAGAGAAAGAGAGAGAGAGATTGAGAGGAAAAGAGATGGCGAGGAGGAAAGAGAAGAAGAGTAGGACAGAGAAGAAGAAGAAAAGGAGAGACAGAGAGAGACAGAGTGAAAGAGAGAGAGAGAGAGAGAGAGAGAGGATGAGATTCTTGGATGGAAGGAAAACCTCAAGTGAATGACATAATCGGGATATATTCTCCGTTTGAATGCTTGCTTGCTTGCTTGCTTGGGTCCTGCAGCACAGCATCAGTTTAGCAAAAGCTCAGGAGAAAGAGCCGGTGGGGCCCCGGTCCGCCTGCCTTTCTCAAAGCCGAGAAGATAAACATCATATTTCTCTTGTGTATAACGAGTCCGTTTTCTTATTCTTCCTAATTAGGTTAGATTGAGGGGAGAACGCTCAGGCCGTGGCGTAGTCTCTCGTGGGAGTATGTACGCATGCATGCTGGTAAACACGCTTGCAAGCAAGGAGGAAGGTACTCGAGAAGAGAGCAAGCAAAAAGGCACACGAGCATGCGTGTGTACACACTTACACACACACCGACACACATACACACACACACACATACACACACACACACACACACACGCACGCACGCACATTGTGTGTGTGTGTGTGTGTGTGTGTGTTTATCTATATACATACATATATACATATGTACCATTGACTTTCTTGAATTTTTCTGGGGAGTAAGGGCGATTATATTACCAATTTTTATATTTCACAGAATTACAAATCGTCAGATGTGTACTGTATATGTAGCAACCACTGGAATGGTCTTGTGTCATTAAAGTAACAAGATTAGGGCAGCAGCGTGTGTTGAAGTTAGCAATGAAAGATCTCATGAACGTAATTCGTATTTCTTTTCCGCATTTCTCAATTTCCACTTGTAGACGCCAAACCCTCCCTCAATTTATCACTCATAGGGGTTCTATTGATACAACCCTCTTCTCCTTCACCCCACACCCCATCCCACCCCTCCCTCAACACCCCACACCCCATCCCACCCCTACCTCACCATCCCACACCCCATCCCATCCCTCCCTCACTACCCCAACCCCATCCCACCCCTCCCTCAACACTCCACACCCCATACCACCCCTCCCTCACCACCCCACACCCCATCCCACCCTCCCTCACTACCCCTACCCCATCCCACCCCTCCCTCAACGCTACACCCCATCCCACCCTTCCTTCACCACCCCACACCCCATCCCACCCCTCCCTTACTATCCTTACAACCCATCCCACTCCTCCCTCACCACCCAACACCCCATTCCACCCCTCCTTCACCAATCCACACCCCATTCCACCCCTCCTTCACCACTCCACACCCCATCCCACCCCTCCCTCACCACCCTACACCCCATCCCACCCCTCCCTCACCACCCTTCACCCCATCCCACCCCTCCCTCACCACCCTACACCCCATCCCACCCCTCCCTCACCACCCCCACCGCTTCTCCTCCAGTGATTCAGAAAATAAATTTCCATGTGAACTTAAATTCTCTCCGATCCCAGCAGTAGACCCTTTGTCGCCTGTCATAGCAGTCCCTAAAGCGCATAATAGAGCAAAGGTGACGGCTTCGGCCGCAGCTACTCAGCGCCTCCTGGCGTAGGCTCTTCATCTTTTAGATTCTGTTGACACTTCCTAAACCCTCAGCCAACACCGCGAGCCCAAAAACGGTCATCAGCAGCGGGGTGAAATGGAGTTGTTAATAAATCAAATAGACAAAGCAATCAAATCGTGCCCCCCACGGTCTCTGCCTGTGTCAGGTAATTCATTGGTGGAAGGGACAAATGAAGAAGAACCTTTTGATTGATATGGTACGTCACAACCTCCTCCCATCGGAAAGCCAGGACGGTGCCCCTTACAGAGGACTTTGTAGCGTGGAATTTAATTAACCATGCCCTTAGTTCAACTTGGCCGGTGGCAGGATTCGAACCGCCACCCCCTCGCCCTTCGTCGCAAGTAACGACGCCCTAATCCGCTCAGCCAATGAACCTAACGCTGGTAAATAAAACGAACGCTTCGTAGCCGATCTCTCCGAAGTGAGACAGTCATGCAGCCAAGTCATGTCATGCAACGGTCAGTTCATGAAATGAAATTAGGGAAGATGGTGGTGGACTCTCCAGTGGAGAGGGGACCGCTGGAAGGGCAAGGAGGCAGCAGGTACCAGTGATAATCTATGTCGACAGGCGCTGGAACCAAAAAGGGATGATTTGAAACAATCCAGAAACGATTTGGGGAGGAAGGAGGGTCGGAAGGACACTTGGAAGGCCAAGAAGGAAGGAAGGCCAAGGGAGGAAATGAAGAAGTTAGGAAAGAGAGTGAGGAAGGACACTTGGAAGGGCAAGAAGGAGGAAAAGCCACGGAAGAGAATGAAGAAGTTTGGAAAGAGAGTGGGGAAGGAGGGTCGGAAGGACACCTGGAAGGCCAAGAAGGAGGGAAGACAACGGAGGAAAATGAAGAAGTTAGGAAAGGGAGTGAGGAATGCGGGCTGGAAGGACACATGGAAGGCCAAGGAAGGAAGACCACGGAAGGGAATGAAGAAATTGGGAAAGAGAGTGAGGAAGAAGAGCTGGAAGGACACATGGAAGGCCAAGAAGGAGGGAAGACAACGGAGGAAAATGAAGAAGTTGGGAAAGAGAACGAAGAAGGAAATGGGATTAGGCATAAGAGAAAACGGAGAGGAGGTAATAGAATCTAATACCGAGGTCATTAGAAAAGAAAATGGAGGCAGTAGATTAGGATAGGACCATCAGAGAGTAATAACGATAAGGAATGTTGGAAAAGATTAAAGAAAAGTGCTGACTGAGGGCCAAGATGGACACGAAGGGAATAAGAGAACATAAAGAAAGAAAATATGAGATCGTGAGGGAGTACGGAATTAGGGAAAACGTCGAGATAAAGGAGGCATGAAAGAAAACGTTGGAAAGTGAAAGAAAATGGATGTCTTGAGGGGGACCAAGGCGTCACTGCAGATAAATGTAAAAACAAATGAATCTAAGAGATCGCATCAAAGTTTTCCAAAAAACAAATAATTATAATAATAATGATAATAATAATAGTGATAATAAAATAACAATAATAATAACAACAACATACATACATACACATACATATACCAAAGCCAATAACAACAACAACAATAAAAATCATAATAATAATAATAATGATAATAATAATAATAATAATAATAATTAATAATAATAACAATAATAATGATAATAATAATGTTAATAATAATAATAATAATAATAATAATAATAATAATAAAAATAATAATAATAATGACAATAATAAAAATACCGAAATACCAAAATGACTGCACTCATAGATACATCTTATGAGAAAATGGCCTCCCACAATATAAAGAATTACAGACCAGAAACTGATCTACTTCGCAACACACGAATAAGCACCAACAAGAGAGCAACAGCGGGAGTGGTGAACAATCTTTTATGAAGAAAATGGTGCAAGAGGAAATTGGGGGGGAGGGGGAGGAGGGAGAGGGAGGAGAGGGGAAGAATCTCTTTACAATGGAAAAGAATATTCGAGAGGCAAAAGGTCTTGAAGAAAGGGAACGGCCGGACCATATTACCCGACCTGGAGATCGGTACATAGAAAAGCCAAAAAAAGGCAGGGAAGGGATCGGGAGAGGAGGAGGAGGAGGAGGAGGAGGAGGAGCCTGGTCCTCGAGCGCAGACGCCTCCACAGGCACCCTTAATCTAATGCTACAGAATTGAATAGGCTGGACGGAATGGAGTGGAATTGAAAACAGATTATGCCACCCCTCCAGTCAACAATGCCCAGTGGGAAAGCAATAAATGGAATGGACGAGGAAAGAGGGAGGGAGGAAGGGAGAGAGAGAGGAAGGGGACGGGGAAGCGGGTTTCCCCCCATTTTTCATCACCCTCGTCACACTTCTTCCCTTGGTCTTCGTCAGTGTGTTATGTGGCCCGCGGAATGCGGTAGGGTTTCAACCACGGGGCAGCGTCCGACGGCCCAGAAGCCCTAACGACAGTAGCAGCCCCAAGGGAAGTTTGGCGAGAGCTCCTCAGTTCTCTCCTGCAGAAGAGCAGATCGAAGAATTACTTAATGGGTTCGCTGCAGTTCTGCCATGAGTGGTGTGAGCGAAATGGTGGACGGGCTCGGATGTACAGGAATCAGCAGCCGGTGTCTCCCAGCAACAAATAAGTAATCTCTCTCTCTGTCTCTCTCCCTCTCTCTCTCTCTCTCTCTCTCTCTCTCTCTCTCTCTCTCTCTCTCACACACACACACACGTTCACTCTCACACTCTCTCTCTCATCTCTTTCCACTCTTTCTATCTCTCTATCTATTTATCTGTCTATATGTATATCTTCACACTCTCTCCCTCTCTTTCTCTATCTATCTATCTCTATCTATCTATTTATCTATCTATATATCTATCTCTATAATATCTATCTCCACTCTCTTTCTCTCTCTCTCTCTCTCTCTCTGTCACTCTCTCTCTCTCTCTCTCTCTCTCTCTCTCTCTCTCTCTTTCTCTCTCTCTAACCTCTCCCCACTCTCTCTCTGTTCACCACTTTCATTCGTTTTCTCTATCTATATCTACTTATCCATCTATATCTATTTCTATCTCTCTCCCCCTCCCCCCTCTCACTCTCCCTCCCATTCTACCTCTCCTCCACCCCACTAACAATTAAAATACTGCGACGCCTGGCCTCCACATGACGTCATCATCGCAGCTCGCGTCCAGAGAGGATCAGAACGCATATCTCGGCGTTGGCGCTGCAGGCGATCTCAGAGTGTAATTATGACCATAAACATAATCATTTGGATTCATATTTCACTGAATAATGAGGTCCTTAGGAAAAGATACGGAGAAGTATTGCATTTTGTCATGGATGAGCGTTTCTCTGTAGACTATCTATTCATTTATCTACTTATCTATTTGTTTAGTTATTTATTTTAATACATATATGTTTATTTAGTTAGTTATTTTGTTTGTTAAGTATTAGTTCAAGCTATGCTGTCTACTCTGACCTAATTTGTGGTCGTCTTAGAAATTAATATTATCGAGGTCACGTTGTGAACGTTGAAATAAAAATGATAATAATAAATAGAAAAGAATAAGAAAAAGAATTCACAAGATCTTTCAGCACGATGTCGTCGTCGTTGTATTCACTAGAAAACGTCACTCGACCTCAGTTACTTCAGCGGAGGGAATTCGAATTAAGTCACTGTGTTTATGAATCACTGTTGATGGCAGTGACCCCCGCGGGCGTTCTTGGGTAGAGTATTCATCACATCCGCAGGAGATGATAGACATGAGATTGCTCAGATCGCGGATCGAGTCCTAGATGTGTGTGTGTGTATATATACATATGTATATATATATATATATATATATATGTATATATACATATATATATATATACATATATACATATACATATATCCATATATATATATACATATATATATACATATATATATATATACATATATATATATATATGTCTATATATATATATATATATATAACTCACTGTCGGAAAAACAAAGTACAAGAAACAGACGATCTGTATATTTCGACCACAACTGTGGTCCTCTTCAGATGAGGACCACAGTTGTGGCCGAAATATACATATCGTCTATTTCTTTTGCTTTGTTTTCCGAGAGTGGGTTATACTTGAACATTTTACAAATGTGGAACTTCATTTTGGTTTTGTGAATATATATATATATATATATATATATATATATATATATATATATATATATGTATATATATATATATATATATATATATATATATATATATATATATATATATATATAGTCCATGTAGTATAGCATCTTCCAAGTATGTTGAGTTTGTTTTAGTTAGAATCTATGTGGGAGGCGGATCTAGGAGGAGGTTTCTAGGTGGGGCATTGGCTATAGGATGTTAGTTAGCAAGTGATCAGGCAGCTGAGAGATTGACGGGCAACTTGATAAAGACAATTAAGGCATCAAGTTTGGCGTACATATAAATTGCGCGCTGCTCTGTATATACACGTTAATGTAGTTTTCTGTGTTCCATATTACATTTATGCCCGTCTTGTCCTATTCCATCCTCTCATTCTCTTTCTCCTCCTCTTTCTTCTCCTACTCCTCCTCCTTGTCCTCTTTCTCATTCTCCTCTTCATCATCTTTCTTTTTTTCTTCCTTCTCCCAATCCCCTTCTCTTTCCCCTCCTCCTGTTCCTCCTCTTTCTCCTCTTTCTATCTTACTCCCCTTTCTCCTCTTCCTTCTCCTCCTTGTTCTTCCTCCTTCTGCCGCCCCCTTTTCCTCCTCTTCCTGCTGTTTATCCTTTTCCTCATTCCCCCTAATACCTCTCTCCTCCTACTCTCCTCTAACCCCTACCCTTCCTACCCCTCTACCTCTTTTACTCCTCCTCTTCCTCTTCCTCCTCTTTCTCCTGTTCCTCTTTTTCCTCATTCCCCCTACTACTTCTCTCCTCCCACTCCCCTCTACCCCCTACCCTTCCTAACCCTCGTCCACCTCCTCTCCTCCTCCTCCTTCCTCTTCCTCCTCCTCCTCCTCCTCCTTCTTCTCCTAACCTTCCTACCCCTCTTACCTCTTTTCCTCCTTCTTTTCCCCCTCCTCTTCCTCCTCCTTCTTCCTCTTACTCCTCCTTGCTTCACTCTCTTCATCCTCCCCGGTGCTCGTCCCACGTCTGCGTGCCAAGCCGGCATCCATCGCAGCCGGGGCCTTCCATTGTGGGCTCGTTATCGGGACGTATCTTCCTCCACGACGGCGGATCTCTTGCCTTCAGCGTTATCGTCGAGCACCGCCCGAGGTGATACAGCCCCCGTCTCGACCTCGCCCAGGCCAACCCCGCCCATCTCGCGTCATACCAGATACCAACGCAGGTATCCGTGAGGAGGGCAACAGCACCCAGGGGCGTTGGGAGGGTTCTCCCCCAGATGCCCAGGGTCCTTAAAAAAGAACCATGTCTCTCTTCTTCCTCTTTTATCAAAAGTTGGCGTCGTCGGAAGCGTGCTGGTCTGGCATTCGCTTAGCTGTGGATTCGAATCCCGCACTCCTCTACGATTCCCAGTAGTGACTCTCTGTTACCTGTCCTAACAGTCCCCAATGCACACAGGGCAAAGGTCATGGCTTCGGTCGCAGCTACTCAACGCCTCCTGGCGTAGGCTCCTCACATTCTTGCACTGTAGTAACCCCATAGACCAAATGCCACATCCTACACGTCACACACTTCAAACACTATTTAGCTCACATCCCATAAGATTGATTTCAAATTTTCCAGTTACCAAACGTAACACAAGCACAGAATCAACGTTAACCTAACCTAACCTTCACAAGCCCTACACCCCGGCATCCCAGATTGTGGTACGAGTACATCCCATATCTGAGTGACCTTCTCTTCCTCCTCCTCCTCCTCCTCCTCCTCCTCCTCCTCCTCCTCCTCGTCCTTTTCCTCCTTCTTCTCCTCCTCCTATTCCTCCTCCTCCTCTTTGTCCTTTTCCTCCTCGTCCTTTTCCTCCACCTCCTATTCCTCTTCCTCCTCCTCCTCCTATTCCTCCTCCTCCTCTTTGTCCTTTTCCTCCTCGTCCTTTTCCTCCACCTCCTATTCCTCTTCCTCCTATTCCTCCTCCTCCTCTTCCTCCTCCTCTTCCTCCTCCTCCTCCTCCTCCTCGTCCTTTTCCTCCTCCTCCTCCTCCTCCTCCTCCTCGGTCATCCACCCACCACCCACCCCATCCTCTTCCACCAATCACCTCATGTCCCATTCATCACGGAGTTCCCCCCGTTCCTCGCTTCCTCACACTCCCTCACTCCTTTGTTCCTTTACTCCCTCATA
>NC_134815.1:30037659-30040159 GCF_046742065.1 Oratosquilla oratoria
TCTTTTCTTCTTTCTCTTCTCTTCCTTCTTATTCTCCTCCTCCTCCTCCTCCTTTCTTTTCTTCATTTTGATTCTCTTCTTCTTCTTCATTCTCTTCTTCTTTTTCTTCCTCTTCTGAGCACAGTATCGCGTTGCTCTTGTGCCAGCTGAAGAACTGCGCGTCTCAGTCTTCTCAAAATTTATTGGCGACGACATTACGTAAAGTCGCTGTTCTCTCGCATTCGTGTTTTTCATGAGTCGTATCGACTTGCCTTGTTAGTGCTTCTTAGTTCACTTGGCTTGTCCGTCCACAGCTTTTCCGAGAAGATGTGCCTCAATGTCGAAAAATATGGGTCCCGTTTCTTTTTTCTGTTTCAAATATTCATGCAAGAAGTACGAAAGTATTGTAGCTTCTCGGAAGTCGTTCTGAGGAGTTCGTTGATTTGTCTTTTTTTTTTTTCCATTCGTATGACCGTTTTCTTTTCACATTTTAGAGAAGATAAGATAGTGTGTTCGCAACCTTAACTATGTGCAGGTGTTTAGGGAATTGCAGACACGGTCAGAGAAATGTCGTTATATAGAAGATAAAAAGGATAATTGGGAGGAAAATCATAGCACGCTGGATGGTATAAAGCGTGAGATGTTATTTTGAAAAGAAATACATTGAGACACACAAAGACTCACACACACACACACACACACACACATGCACACACCTTGTGGCACAGTGGTTAGAGTTCCCGGCTGCCACTACGATAGTCCGAGTTTGAATCCCGCCCAGGGCTGAAATAATTTCAGTATCGCTGCGCTGCGAGTCATTACTCCAACTCTCGTGGGTGGGGAGTTGTGTGTGTGTGCGTGTAAGGTCACAGCATTACCCATAGATGGGTCATATGAGCTCTGAGCGTGATCCAAGGCCATGGTGAATCACACATACACATAGAGAAAACCTAAGCTGACTGGAATTGCCAACAATAGAAGGAAGGAGAGAAAGAGGTGATACAATTGTACTATTCAGAACTATGAAGGGCAAAGTTTAATTAACATAGAAACCAATCCAATATGGCGAGATAGAAAACAGAGGACCTTGATATGGAAAAAAAATCTTCCATACGACACACAAAAAATTATGATTGATAATAATAATTAATAAGAGTTAATAAAAGTTATTGATAATAATGGATTAATTAAGCGAATTTAAAACCAAATTTGGTCAGTAAAAATACAGTGTCCAAGCCCATAAGCAGACCCGTCATCCTGTGTATTACAATTAAATTGAGCATAACTGCTATGCCGTGTATTACAATTAGCAACAATTAGGTTAATACCGTACACAGCAAGTCATGGAATAGTATGAGAAATGCTTCTTTTCAGCAGGGACGTGAAGCAGTTGATTGAGTGATTGAGGTACACGTGTAAATGCAGATGTAAGCAATCTAACACGCGTAGGCATAAATTCGACTTTATTTTGGAGAGATTAGTTTTTACTTTTTATTTATCTATTTGTTTGTTTTGTTTTTATTCATTTGTTTATTCATTTATTTGTTTATTTGTTTTATTACTTTTTACGTAGTCACTGTTGTGTTCAGTCACTATCATTCAGTTTCCTTGGATGTGCTAGAACAATGTAAGAGGGATTACTGTGTGATCACATGTTCTTCATACAGAATGTTTTGCTGTAACGTGTATTATAATCATAAATCAAGCTCTGATAATGGCCCTCCGGATATATGAGGTCTTTTTATACCCATCGTTTCTTCTCTCTCTCTCTCTCTCTCTCTCTCTCTCTCTCTCTCTCTCTCTCTCTCTCTCTCTCTCTCTCTCTCTGTCTGTCTCTCTATCTCTCGCTTTCGCTCTCTCTTTCTCTCTTTCTCTCTCTCTTCCTTTCCTTCATACAGAACATTACAGTATTACCATCGCTGGCCTTCTCATATCACGGCCGCCATTAAACCCTTATGAAAAGACAGGCTCAGCCTCATTATCATATCCAGGAATTAATACAATTATGACGTCTCTGCATTAAAAGTCATATTCGCCGCCCTTCCATGACTGGAATTATTATAATGAATGTGATCAGAGTCGTTTTTTAATGTCACAAAAAACACGCTCCATCGCGGCGGCCGCCATTTTTGTTGTTTTCCTTATGGCCGGTTGCTGGTGCCTCTTAAGTTCTTGTAGTCGTCGTTCTCGTCGTCGTCATCGTCGTTGTCGTCCTCGTCGTCGTCGTCCTCGTTGGGACGTTATGGAGTGATTAACAATTGGGTTTGGTCTGTGTTTAAACATAGTTAACATAGTTTAAGTAGTCAATCATAGTTGATAGAGCTATCCTTCCTCATTAATCTCTTATAGGGTCACAAGATAAATAGTTTCCCAGAAGATAGATTAATATTTATAGAATTATTTCTAACTCTGCCCTCAATGCACTCAATCTTACAGCAAGGTTCATAATTGGTCAGGTGACCAAGATTATTATTATATTATTATCATATTATTATTATATTATTATCATATTATGTATTAG
>NC_134815.1:30055159-30072659 GCF_046742065.1 Oratosquilla oratoria
GTAGTGGTGGTGGTGGTGGTGGTTATGAAAACGATGAAAGGGAAGACTAAAAGAACGGACATAATTATGAAGAAGAAGAAGAAGAAGAAGAAGAAGAAGAAGAGAGAACAGGAGAGTGCAGAGAGCAAAGAGAGAAAGAAGAGAAAAAAGAGAGGAAGGATTTTTGTAAATTACATGAACAATAACCAGCGCTTCTATCCGAAGAGACAGAATCATGAAGGAGTTAGAAGAAGAAACATAAGGAGTTTAGCACAAAAGAAGAAATGATAAAAACTAAAAGCTGTCTGTATTCTTTTACGAATGAAAATCAACCTTCCATATATAAAAAGAAAGATGGATGACTTTGGATCGCAGGGATGTCATTTAAGTCTCTAAAATGTCGATTATTGTATCAAACTTTTGTAATTAAAACAACATATGGAGAGACAAAAGTAAATGAGACATTAAGCTCGGAGGAGAGAGAGAGAGAGAGAGAGAGAGAGAGAGAGAGAGAGAGAGAGAGAGAATTAAATCAAATCAAATATACATTTCCATTTTTACAATGGTTATTCACCTTACAATATAAATAGTTAATAATATGTACAATTATAAAAGAGAGAGAGAGAAGGAGGAGAGAGAGAGAGAGTCAAATCAAATCAAATCAAATTTGTATTTCCGTTTTTACAATGGGTATTCACCTTACAATATAAGTAGTTAATCATATGTACAGTTATAAAAGAGAGAGAAGGAGTAGAGAGAGAGAGACGGAAGTAGGTGAGAGGGGAAGAGAAAGAGATAGAGAGAAGGAGGAGAGAATGGGGAGGAAGGAAATATAAGAGAAAGACCAGGAGAAGGATTAGAACAAAAATTGAAGAAAATTTTGAAAAAAAAAAAGAAAAACACAGAAACTTTTCAGGAAATCATGAGTGATTTCAAGAAAGATTATTTTGAAGTGCGCTTGGAGCCGAATAAGGGTAGATCAGTTGTTGTTTGGCTATTTTTAATCTAAGGTTAACTTGTTTATCCCGTGATCGATGGTGGGAAGGTCACAAATATAATTCAATCGACCAGCCATTTGTGTTGCACTTCAGGACGAAGACCTTTCCAACCTCTCTCTCCCTCCTCCTCCTCCTCCTCCTCTTCCTCCTCCTCCTCCTCCTCTTCCTCCTCCTCCTCCTCCTCCTCCTCCTCCTCCTCCTCCTCCTTCTTCTTCTCCTCCTCCTCCTCCTCCTCCTCCTCCTCCTCCTCCTCCTCCTTTCTTTTTCATTAGCCGAAGGTATAAATGAACTAAAGATGGTGGAGATGAAATGAAAGGACATAACTACATTCGTCCGTAAAATGTCAGGTAAATGTTAAAATACTATGAGATGTTCCCGCCCCAGAGGCAAAATTTGCGAAAGAAGCGATACTGGTAAAAATTCGCGAACTCTGGGCCCCGAATGCAAAAACTTCGCGAAACTGATGAAGGCAATGAGGACAAAACCAAGAGAGCGGCGGAGACATCAGAGTCGGCAAGAACACAAATGGCCCCAAATGATGTTTCTTTTGTTTATAATAACCAGCATTCCGTGTGCTGATGGTATCATCGGAAGCGTGCTGGTCTCGCTTTCGCTTAGATGCGGGTTCGAATCCTGCACTTCTCTCCGATTTTCACCAGTAATTGTTACCTGCCTTCAACAGTGCCCAAACTGCAAAAAGCACAGGTGGCGGCTTCGACCGAAGATAAGCGCCTCATGGGATATGCTCCCAACCTTCACTACCTTCTTCTGCCCTTGTGAACATCCCACCGAAGATCAGCCCTTGGGGACAATATCCCTTCGAAGGTCCTTAGGGATAATATCCCACCGAGGATCTGCTCTTGGGGGCGGGGGGGGTTCGGATCATATCCGACGCCAAAGTATAGTTTGAGGGAGGCTATCCGTCAAGAAGATGTAGAAGAAGAAGAGGAACGAGAAGAAAAAGAAGAAGAAGAAGAAGAAGAACAACAACAACAACAACAACGATAACGCACACTACCGCCACTACCTTACCTCCCATCACCACCACGAAGAAGAAGATGAAGAAGAAGAAGAAGAAGAAGAAGAAGAAGAAGAAGAAGAAGAAGAAGAAGAAGAAGAAGAAGAAGAAGAAGAAGAAGAACAACAACAACAACAACAACAACAACAACAACAACATCAACAACAACAGCAACAACAACATCAACAACAACAACAACAACAACAACAACAACAATGATAATAATGCACCCAACTGCCTTATCATCCCCCACCACGCCACCGCTACCCACCAGAACCGTACAAATAGCAAGAACACTACGGACAACAACCTCACCGACAATGCCAGCGCCAACACCGTGAGCCCTATCAACACAAGCAGGAAGTATGTGTCCCGTGCCATTGGGTTGGATTAATTAGACCGTTCGGGCCACTCTCGTATCACGGCCTTCCATGCTGGCGCGGCCGCTCGGGCGAATCACGTTAAGCTTATTGCCTGCCACGCCAGGCGGACACACATTGTTCATCTTGCAACAAGCAACATCGAGTCTCTCACATTAACCTGCTTTAACCTCGTAACGGCAGAAGCTCTCAATTTTCGCGCGGGTACTTGTTGTAGAACGCGTAGTAAGCTTAGTTACGGCCTCTGACAGCTTCGTTCTGCTGATGGACTCTCCTCAGAGAGAGTTAAAACTGTCTCCTGTAGATCCTCACCAGTGCAGTACCTTTATACAGTGTTAAAATACTTATATTAGCTCTTTAGAGGTGCAGTAGCTTTGTAGAGCTCAAACTACCTTCATTGGTTCCTCAGCTGCGCAGTAAGTAGGTTTATACAAGGGTTAAGTACCAAGTTTATTGATTTAAGAAAGAAAGAAACGAGCCTCAAAATCCTTTGTATATCTTAATGTCCTCTGTGTGACTTCAGTATTCATGATCAGAACTTTCCTTCCATGGGAAGTGAGAAACCCATGGTAGAGCAAAGACCTGTCAGTTGCGGCATGCCGCTGGGTTTTTCAGGCCGATGTTGGGTCGCCTCCTCACCTGGCCAGGGCTGTCTAGAACTAACGCAAAAAGCAAGTAGCAGGTCCCAGGAATCGAACTCACGACTATCTGCTCATGAGTTCGACACGGTATCGACTGGGGTACCGAAGTTAAACACACCATTTAATCAGTTTTAGTAAGTCGATCTTCATAGTACAGTGGTTCATTTCCGAAGACGTTATCGAGGTGTAAATGAAGCGGAGAAGTGTAGAAGTTCACGTGAACAAGGCAAAGATGAACATTGTTCAGAAAGACGTCTTGACTCGATCTTCATCGTCGATTTTTTTTTTAGGTTCATTTTTGTCCCCAGACTCTAGAACGGAAATGGTGAACTGTTAGAAAAAAATAAAAAGAGGAATTTGCACAAAATAATATATACTGCCTGGTTAATGCTTCTTAAGGAATATTTCATTAGAATGGAACCCGGCAAGATTTTTTTTTTTTTGGGGGGGGAGAGGGGAATTTAGTTTGTTATCTGGTCATTGTTGTCATATATATTAAGCGATAAGAAGATAAGAAAGGAGGAGACTGGAAGAGACCATAAGGCCTACACGTCCTTAGAAAGATAATGAGGGTAAGTGCTTTAGCGCGTGACCAGACCATCTGTCGTCAAGCATCCTCCTCTACGTTGTGAGGTAATAGAGGAAGAAGAGGAGTAGGAGGAGGAAGGGAGAGGGTGGTGGGGGGTTAGCGGGAGTTTGCAATACTAAGATCAAGGACAATGCAAGGATTCCATAACAATGATGGGGGTATGGGAGTGTTTCTCACAGGAAGAGAGGGGAGATGGATGGACGCGTCTTTCGGTGGAGAGGGAGGAATGTGTCAGTTTCCCTCTGGCATCCAGCGAGGGCTTTGCCTCCGGTGCCGTTGTTGCCTTTGTCGCCGCGCGCGCAGATACAGACGTCGCTCCCGCAAGACAGATCCCGGGAACAAGAGGTTTGTATCTTGTGCGACACTTCGGAGCCTCGTGTTCTTTGACTTCGAGTGAAATAAGCAATCGCGTCGTTCATTGGCGGGGAAGAGTCCGCGTACTGCGTGTGCTCTTGTACGTCCACTTGAGTCTTTTCGGCTCAGAAGTGATAGTCCGTGGCGCCAGCTCTTGCTTGCTTTCTGCTCACAACTTATTCGAAAATATGTGGTATTTATATAACTGTGAAGAATGGATCTTTTCGTGCTATTTATGTAACTCAGTGTAAATAAGATGGTCTACCTATTGCCTTTGAAGAATTGGTCTCCTGAAGAGGAAGACTCCAGCGGGAGACGTAAGGACTAAGCAAAGAACCTGAGACTTTTCTTCAATCATTCAACTATTTTGAGTCCACGGATGAACAAATGCCTGCCTCAGCCTTTGCCACGTCACTCCTGCAAAATTCTCTGTCTAGTCTTTTCACCCTCTTTATATTCTTGCTCTTAGCTATCCGACAACGAAGACAGACATCCTGACCAAGAAAGAGCCTCTCCCTTCAGATCGACCCAGAGGACTTCGACTCATCTTAGGTCATCCTCAGGTCACTACGAGAGCTAGCGTACAGGAAACGTCTTTTCTTATAGAATTCTGTTTTGTGAAGAAATGTAACAAAGGTTTAGGCTTCTGTCGATGTGTGTATGTACTGCCACGGTAACTGTCATGGACGCTCTTGTCCTCTCGCGCTTATACTGATGCTGGTCACGATTGCTGAATTCATCTTGATGGCCACGGATACCGCAGCATTGGCGAAACAAAAGGAAACACATATCAGCCGTAGAATCGCAATGACAACAGAACCAATGTTATTTTTGAGAACTTCTTCCGTTTACCATTTCAAGAAGAATAGAACCCCACCCCCCCAGAAAAAAAAGCAGATCCATGACATTAGTTTCTTCCATAGAAAGTTTGATGGAGGAAGTGATATCGATGGATCTCTAGGATATAGGTCACTGAAACTGAAGAATACCCTTTGCAGAATGCTCTTTTTGACTTTGACAACCCCCCCCCAAAAAAAAAGTATCCGCAAGGCCAAAGCCTCAGTTTCGCTTCAGCTTTAAAAAAAAAAGATTCTTCTGTGCAGTCTCAACAATAGGTTTCTGTTGTTCAACACAGACACTGACATTTCGTTTATACCCAACCCAGCCTATGCGTAATTAAAATATTCCTGTTCACATATTCAGTGTATAACGCGCGCGCGCGCGTGTGTGTGTGTGTGTGTGTGTGTGTGTGTGTGTATGTATGTGTGTGTGTGCGTGTGTGTGTGTGTGTGTGTGTGTGTGTGTGTGTGTGTGTGTATTCGTGCGTGCATGTCTGCATGTGTTTACGTGGATATGTGACCTGAGTACCTGACCTAACAAGGTCTTATGGTTCCCCTTTTTATTAAGTGAAAATGGTTCCCTGTTTTTCCGCGCGGGTGGGCTCGTGCGTGGGTGAATTGGTGGGTGGGGTGCCTATTCCTACACGCGACCCAACTCTACCCAATGAACCCCCGCGACCCAGTGACTCTCCAACCCGTTCTGCCACCCCCTCCCCCCCACCTCCTCTCTTCGCCCTCTCTTCCTCCTGCTGAGGAGACGCCACACTCGCTCCGCCTCGCAGTGTTTGTCTTCGGGAAACAAAGCTCCTTTCTTTCTTCGGAGCCCCTTCGGCGGACTCTCCTGCTCCTCCTCCTGACCTTCCTCCTGTCCTCCTCTTCCTTCTCTTCGTCCTACTTCTCGTCCTCCTCCTCTTCTTCCTCCTCTTCCTCCTCCTCGTCGTCCTTCTCCCCCTCCTCCTCCTTCTCCTCCTCCTCCTCCTCCTTGTCCTCCTCCTCCTCCTCGTCGTCGTCCTTCTCCCCTCCTCCTCCTTCTCCTCCTCCTTGTCCTCCTCCTCCTCCTCCTCCTCCTCCTCCTCTTCCTCCTCTCTTCCTCGTCCTCTTCCTCTTTCTCCTCGCCCTTTTCGTCCCCTTTTTCTTCACTTTGCTCCTCCTCATCTTCCTCTTCGTCTTCCTCTCCGTGTTCTCCTTCTCGCCCTCATCCTCTTCCTCCTCGCCCTCTTCGTCCTCTTTTTCTTCGCCTTTCTTCTCCTCATCTTCCTCTTTGTCCTCTTCTCCTTGTCCTCCTCCTCGGTCCTCCTCTTCATTCTCTTCCTCTTCCTCCTCATCTTACTCCTCCTCGTCCTCCTCCTCCCCTTCTTCCTCCTCGTCTGTCATGCTCTCTCTCTCCTCTGATGTCCCTTCTTGCATCTCTTCCCATGAGAGACTGCGATTACTTCGAAGGAGTAAATCATGTCTCTCTCCCTCTTGGGGAGATCCCATGGGAGGGATTGGGAGGACCGGTGATGCCCAACACGAAGGAGGCCCCTGCGGAGGAACTCAGCACAAAGGGCAGAGAAGCAACGAAGCCCAATAAGCACAAGCCACTAAGGTGAGGAGCCTACGCCAGGAGGCGCTGAGTATCTGCAGGTAATCAACAGCCATCCTCAGTAACTCTCTACGGTGGACTAAATTGATTTAGTGAACTGCTTAGATAGTGCTTAGAGTACGAAGAAAAATATGTTGAAACAATTATTATCATTCATTCATTCATTCATCTATTCATTCATTCATTCATTCATTCATTCACTGTTGGCCGGTTGACGTACCAAGTCAGGAGGTCTGCGAGAAGTTTATGTATCATTATTGTTTCAGGCGTAAATGTCAAATTTAGTTTTTAGGTTAAAAAAGGTAAAAAGAAAAAATGTGCATAAAAGATTCGCAGAACACACCGCTCCTGATCTCGCTCACCCTTTAATTTTCGCTCTCACTTTTGTTCTCGTTTCTCCCCCCCTCTCTCTCTCTCTCTCTCTCTCTCTCTCTCTCTCTCTCTCTCTCTCTCTCTCTCTCTCTTTCTCTTTTTATCTACCTACATTATTTGTCTATCTACCTATATCTATGCATACGAGTATCTATATCTATATTTATTTGTATCTATCTATACATATCTTTCTATTCATATTTCTCTCTCCTCAGTCTCTCTCTCTCTCTCTCTCTCTCTCTCTCTCTCTCTCTTTCTCTCTCATGATCTGCCCATCCCAACTTCCTTCTTTATCCTCTCCTCCCCCTCTTCCTCCTCCCTCTCTTCCTCCTCCCCCTCTTCCTCCTCCTCGTCTCCCCATTTCCTTTTCATCATCTTGACCCCAAACGCTCCCTGTTCAGGAGAACAACAACAACGTCATCATCATCATCATCATCATCATCATCATCATCATCGTCGTCACCACCCGACGCTCCTTAGACCTCAACCTTGTTTATCTAAACTGTCCTTTAAGCATCCAGTTACCCTCTCCTTTTCCTTCTTCTTCCTCTTCTTTCTCTTCTTTTTCTTACTTATGATTTTCATTTTCCATTTTTATCTCTTCCTCTTCCTCTTCCTCTTCTTTCTCTCCCTCTTCCTGTCCTTCCTGCTTCTTTCCTTCGTTCTTTTTATGCTCTCTCTCTTCCTCTTCCTCTCGTATCTCTTGTTCCTCCTCTTCCTCCCCCTCCCTTTTCCTGTTTTTCTTCCTTCTCCTCTTCCTCTTTTTCTTCACCCTCTACTTCCTCCTCCTCCTCCTCCTCTTCCTTCCCTATTATTTACTCCTCCTCCGGAATTTGTCTATAAGGAGAGAAGCGCTGGTAAAGTACAGTGTCAAAGCAAACGACCCCCCTTACACACACACACACACACACGCACGTATGCACGCACACACAAACACACACACGCGCACACACACACACACACACACACACACACACACACACACACACACACACACACACACACACACACACTTTTCATTCCCCCCACCAGTAATTCCATCTCTCACCTTGACTTATTTGCTTCCATCCTCTCTCCCCCCCACACTCCCCTCTTCTCCCCTCCCCTCTCCTCCTCTCTCCTCTCTTCTGTTCTGTTGTCTCCTCTCTTCTCTCTTCTCCTCTGTTCTGTTGTCTCTCTAGTCTTTTCTATTCAACTTTCCTCTCATATCCTCTCCTATCCTCTCCTCTCCTCTGCTTTCTTCTCCTCTCTCCTCTCCTCTCCTCTGCCCTATTGTTTCCTCTCCTCTCCTCTCCTCTCCTCTGTCCTATTGTCTCCTCTACTATCCTGTCCTCTCCTCTCTTTTCCTATCCTTTTCTATTCTCTACTTTCCTCTCCTCTCCTCTCCATTCCTCTCCTCTCTCCTCTCCTCTCCTCTCCATTCCTTTCCTCTCTCCTCTCTTCTCCATTCCTTCCCTCTCCTCTCCATTCCTCTCCTCTCTCCTCTCCTCTCCATTCCTCTCCTCTCTCCTCTCCTCTCCATTCCTTCCCTCTCTCCTCTCCTCTCCATTCCTCTCCTCTCTTCTCTCCTCTCCATTCCTCTCCTCTCTCGTCTCCTCTCCATTCCTTTCCTCTCTCCTCTCCTCTCCATTCCTCTCCTCTCTCCTCTCCTCTCCATTCCTTCCCTCTCTCCTCTCCTCTCCTCTCCATTCCTCTCCTCTCTTCTCTCCTCTCCATTTCTCTCCTCTCTTCTCTCCTCTCCATTCCTTCCCTCTCTCCTTTCCTCTCCAATCCTCTCCTCTCTCCTCTCTTCTCCATTCCTTTCCTCTCTCCTCTCCTCTCCATTCTTTTCCTCTCTCCTTTCCTCTCCTCTCTCCTGTCTCCTCTCTCTATTCTTCCTGGCTTGGGTTCCTCCTGGTCGCGTCCTTCTGATCCATAATAGCAACGTTCCCATTCGTCCCTAACAATGAATTCATCTAATAAACCATGCTAATAGGAAACCATTTTTAGGTTCATAACGAGGTCGAATACCAAATATAAAAAAGTAAAAAAAAAAAAAAAAAAAAAAAAAAACATCAATAAATGAAATAGAAAAGAGTTCTGTGTTTATACAAGTGAATTTTGCAACTTTAAATTTATCATATCAAATTGATTACAAACGTATTTTATCCCTTGACGACTGTTTGTAAATTTTCTTTTTAACTACTTCCGTATCAAATCAGCACCTTGACAGGGTTAGGCAATTACTGTTTTGTTTTTTCATTTGTTTGTATGTATTTGTCTATTTATTTGTTTATTTTTTATAGTTATTATTTATTGTAAAAAAAAAAAAAATTTGGTTACCATTGTCTTTAAAATCTCGAAGGTCTGTACTAAGTCCTATTCATTATCATTTATTTATTTATTTATTTATTTATTTATCTATTTACCATTTTTAACTTTTTTCTTATTTCTTTTTTTCCTTTCTCTTCCTCTTCTTCTCCCTCTTCCCCTCTTCCTCTTTCTCCTCTTCTTCCCCCTTTACCTCCTAAATCCTCCTCTTCCTTCCCCTCCCCATATTCTTCCTCCTTCTTTTCTTCATCCTCTTTCACCTTCAATCCCTCTTTCTCTCTTCCTCCTACTCCTCTCCCTTCACCTTCTCCCATTCCTCCTCCCACTCCTCCCACTCCTCTCCCTTCACCTCCTGCCACTCCTCCTCCTCCTTCTCCTGTCCCTTTACCTTCTCCCACTCCTCCTCTCCCTTCACCTTCTCCCACTCCTCCTCCTCCCCTCCTCTCTCTTCATCATCTCCCACTCCTCCTCCCACTCCTCCCCCCTCTCCCTTCACCTTCTCCCACTCCTCCTCCTCCTCCTTCTCCTGTCCCTTTACCTTCTCCCACTCCTCCTCCTCCTCCTTCTCCTGTCCCTTTACCTTCTCCCACTCCTCCTCTCCCTTCATCTTCTCCCATTCCTCCTCCTCCCCCTCCTCTCCCTTCATCTTCTCCCACTCCCCTTTCTCCTCTTCCTCCTCTACCCTCACCTTCTCCCCCTCCTCCCCTCCTCCTCTCCCTTCACATTCTCCCACTCCTCCTCCTCCTCTCCCTTCACCTTCTCCCACTCCTCCTCCTCCTCCTCCTCCTCCTCCTCCTCCTCCTCCCATTCCTCACCTGTCCATAGTTCCTTCATTTCTCCTCCTCCTTTCGCCTATGCACCCCTTGAGGTCACTCAACATGGCTGTGTCCTTCCCCCCTGATAGTCACGTGATGTTTCCCGTGTGTTTACTCAATCTAACTTTTTCTCCCTTTGTTCCTCTAGTCACCTCTTCTCTCATCCCCTTCTCCTCCCTTCCCTTCCCCTCTCCTCACGTCCACTTATCTCCCCTCTTTTTCCCTCCACTCTCTTCTTCTCTCTTCCCCACTCCACTTCCTTCTCTCCACCCCTGTCTTCCCTTTCCCTCCCGTCTCACTCTCTTCTCTTCTCCTCTCCTCCCCTCTCCTCCCCCCCACTCTCTTCTTCTCTCTTCCCCACTCCTCCCCTTCCTTCTCCTCTCCTCCCCTTTCATCCTTTTCCCATCCCTCAACTCTCTTCTCCTCTCCTCTCCTCCCATCCCCTCCCCTCCCCTCTTCTCCCCTCCATTCCCCTCCACTCTCTTCTCCTCTCCTCCCCCCTTCCCTTCTCTTCCCTTTTACTTACCTCTTCTCCTTTCTCATCCCCTTCCCTTCCCTTCCCTTGCCTGCCTCCCTCGTCAACTTCTTCCTCAGTTCCTCTCCTCCCGCCCCAACCACGTTCATGCTTCTACTTCCTCTGCCTCAGGCGTTTGTCTCCTGTCGTCTCAGCAAGACTCACCTTACACTCACATAGGCCCCGTCCCCGTCCCCGTCCCTTTTCCCGTCCCCGCCTCACGTCCCTCGAACCCCCCCCCCCCCCGCCTCCTCCTCTTCTTCCTCCTTCGCCTTCTTTCTTCGTAGACGTTCTTTGTCTACTGCTGCTTCCTCAACTCTTTTTTTTTTGGGGGGGGGGTCGCCCCCTCCCCTCTCCCCCCTCCTTCGCCTCCGCTTCCTCAAAACGTCTTTTCAAGGAATATGTCGCCTGCAGGAGAGGCTCAGAGAGAGCGAGGGAGGGAGAGAACGGGAAGGGGGGGCAGTGAAAGTGGTGGGGGGGAATGGGTCAGGAAAGGGGGGAAGAGGAGAAAATGACATCCGGGGGTGGGGGTGATGGGGAGTGGGGAGGGAGCAAAAGAGTACAACGTAAGAAAGTGCTACAATGTTTGATTGGTGGGGGATGGACAGACTGAAAAGAATGGCCGTTGACAGTAATGTATATGGAAGGATGGCCGACGGAAGAATAAAAAAAAATGGAAAGAATTGATAGGGCCCAGAAAGGAGGAGAATAAGAGAGGGAGGACAAGAGAGAAACAAAGGAGGACTGGTGGAAGGAGAGTAGAGAGAGGAAGGGAGAGAAAGAGAGCAGCAAATGGAAAGGAATGTTGTTGGAAGAAGGGACAGAGGGAATGTGAAGAACGAAAAAAAAATGGAGTTGAGTAGAAGGAAGGGTTTAAGAAGGAATAATCTAAGAAAAAAAGAAGAAAAAATAAGAGAAAAAAAATGAGGAAGGAAAGAACGGAAGAAAACGAATAAAGGAAAATAAGAACGTGAAGAAAATAATGGAGAAGGGATGAAGGGAGAAATAGTATGATATCGAAGGAAGGAAGGAGGAAGAGACAGAAGGGAAAGGAAGAGAAGGGGGAAAGTAGAAGAGAGTTTAAAAGAGAACAGAAGAACGTGGAAGAGAAAAAAAAGGAAGATAAGGAAGTGGAGGTAGCGGGAGAGAGTGGGGGGAGGGGGTGGGGGAGAGGGAGGGGGAGTTGTTTAAGAATGAGATACCTGTATTAGGAGAAGATAAGTACTCCTACAGAAGAGTGGATGTCTTGTCGTTGTTGTCGTCATAGGCTGTAAATTCGGGGACCGAGGCACTCGACTGACGGCTATTTCGTTTGGTAGAAGTAGATGAATCATAGCAGACCCAGATATCTACCTATATATATATATATATATATATATATATATATATATATATATATATATATATATATATATATATATATATTTATGTAATATTATTGTCGCAGCTGTTCTTGTGAAGGGTGCCACTGTTATGGATAACCTTGATAAACTGTTAGTACGAGAGAGAGAGAGAGAGAGAGAGAGTGAGAGAGAGAGAAAGGGGGGAAAGGGAAAGAGAGAGAGATGGCGCACAGAAAAAAAAGTGAGACTACAGTTACCTACAGCTGAAGTCATCTCGACCAATCCCGGTGCTCTACCGACGTCGAAGACCACCGAAGGCCTTGCAGAAGCGGTTCAGAGGGCCTTTGCCCGCTTGGGGAGACTTCCTTCCAAGGAAGACCCGAAGGCCTCCGGAGGGTTGAGGACGTCCCAGAAGGAGTGGGAGCTGGTGCGGTTAGGAAGCGGAGATCCAGGAGCAGTAGCAGTAGAAGACCTCAACCTCCTCCAACTTCTCTTCCTCCTCCTCCTCCTCCTCCTCCTCCTCCTCCTCCTTCTTCTTCCCCCACCCCCGAGGAGAACTCCCGTGGGAGGAAGAGAGCCAGGAAGGTCCTCTCTCCAATGCGTGGTCTTCTGGCTACCTTCTTTGTCCGCCTGTTTTGGCTCTCGGAGGGTCTCGAAAGAGTCTCTGGAGAGTCCGGAAGGCGAAGGACCCGAAGAAGAGTCTTAGCGGCCAAGAATAAAAAGACGAAAGCCTAACGTACGAGGAGTGAGGGTTCTGGAAGTGGAGGGTGGGTCGATCTGAGAGGTGGATACGAAAGTGGAGGAGGATGTGGAGTAGGGGCCATGTGGAGTGGCGAGGTCGACGAGGAGATACTGTAGGCAGGGGAGACAAGTTGAGATCGAAAGGAGGATCGTCAGGAGATGTAGGTGGTGGAGATGGTGGTGGTGGTGATGTGGTAATGTGGCAATGTTGGTGGTAGCGGTGGTGGTGGTGACAGTAGAGGTGGTGCTAGTGTGGCAGTGTTGGTAGTAGTGTTGTAGTGTTGGTGGTGGTGGCAGAGGTGGCAGTGTTGGTAGTAGTGGTGGTGATGACAACAACAGTGGAAGCTGTGTTGGCGTTGGTGTCGGCTGCAGCTGCTGTGTTTGTAGTTGTTGTTATTGTTGTTATTAGTGTTGTGGACAAAAATGGAACAATCGCAAAAATAAAAGTCACAGAAACTCAGTGGGATCCGATTTGACGAAAGAGAGAGAAAGAGAGAAAGAGAAGTAGAGAGGTCCGAGTTAGTCCGAATTCGAGAAGAGTAGAGATCGACGGGCATAGTCGAGCTTATACTCTACCTAGTGCCCCAGATGACTTTATTCAGCTGAGGGATGTTAAGGTCGAGTACCCTACGCCAAGAGACGCTGAGTAACTGAGGCCGAATCCGTCACCTTTGCCCTTATGCGTTATAGGGTAAATACAGTCACTGCTGTGAATCGAAGAGGAGTGCGGGATTCGAACCCACAACTAAGCGAATGTGAGACCATGGATGGACAGTATACAAAACGGGGACTTTTCGGTCGAGACCCCGAGCCTCAGCTGAATGAAATAGCTTGACGTTAGCTAGAACAAAAACCCACAAGTTAGTCACCAAGAGGGTGGAGACAGCGTAACAGTAGTGTGTCTGAGCCTGCGAGAGGCGGAGGGAGGGGCGCGGGCGGCCTTCATGAGATTGCTTTGGTAATCCAGTGTCATGCTTTGTAGCCCTTACTTCACTTCATGTCTGATGTAACTCAGCTAAGATTCAGCCCTCCAGGTTGAAGAGGTTCAGAGGATTGATGTCGGGAGACGCTTTCTTTTTTATGTTTATTTGTATTTGTTTATTTTTTTATTTTTTTTATATATATTTTTTTTTTTACTATTAGTAATTCTATTATAATATTTTTTCTTTCGTTTAATTATTCATTCTATTTTATGTTTTCATTTTTATTTGTTTATGTATTTAGTTTATTTATTTATTGGTTATTATTATTATTATTATCATTATTATTATTATTATTTTTTTATTTTTTATTTTATTTTTATTTTTTTTCCATGTCTATACCTTTGTCCTGGTTCTCGCTGAATGGAGGAAAAAGGACGAAAAAATAAGAACATAAATGAAGAAACAGAGGAAGAGTATTTGTAAAAAAAGGAGAGGAAAAATATAGGAAAAATATGAGAACAAGTGAAAAGAAGAGAAAGCAAAGAAGAAATCAATACAAAAAACTAACCTTGGAAAAATCGTCCATATAACAAAATGATAAATAAAAAAAAATCAAAGAAATCAAGAAGGAAAAAACGAAAAACGTACACATTGCTACAGACACATCTCGTGTGGTGCAAACTGTTGACTCACGACATAAGTGAGGTCATTCATGTGTCGGAACTGTGAAGAACCGAGTGCCACCTTCTGGAAAAACTGTGCAGAGCAGTGAACATGTCTTCAGCTCGTGCCTGCTCTCAGTCAATTAAGCCAACAGTGATCTAATCAAAATTAACCGAAGAACACTTGAATGGCTCACTGGCTGGCGCGAGAAACTATGATGACCTTCAGGCAATGGCTCCAGATTCTAGATTATAATTATACAAAGTGCAGTACCCAGTCATTGTCAGCCATGGAATAGGGTCATATGTGGATGATTCTCTCTTTCTCTCTCTCTCTCTCTCTCTCTCTCTCTCTCTCTCTCTCTCTCTCTCTCTCTATGTGTGTGATTCACCATGGTCTTGGATCATGTGTTGGACTCGTGATCGTCAGCTATTTCCCTCCCGATCTATGGGTAATGTTGTGGCCTTACACGCACACACACACACCCAACTCTACGCCCATGAGAGTTGGAGTAACGACTCGAAGAGCAGCGATACTGAAATAATTTCAGCCCTGGGCGGATTCGAACCCGGACCTCCGTAGTGGCAGTGTGTGTGTGTGTGTGTGTGTGTGTGTGTGTGTGTGTGTGTGTGTGTGTGTGCGTGTGTACGTGTGATATTATCGAGTGGCCGAAATCCAAAGACCTCGAAGAGAAATTATCTAACACTCGGACGAACAGAGAGACCTCGAGGGTCGAGTGGTTCTTGCCAAGTAAGCGTGACCTAGATTCAGCTTCATGGGGGGTGGGGGAATAGGGGGGAGGGGGGGATATGGGGGTAGGCTGGGGGGGGAGAGGGACTTAACATGGTGTCCCATCTCTCTGGATTAATTTCATCACGAAGGCGAAGGGAAGGTTCCAAATGGCACTCTTGCATTCTACTTCGTGACAGACTCCGTCTGATGAGTCTTTGATAACCTCGAGATCTTTATTCACTCACCGATGACTTCTCCGTACCCTCGTCCTCGCTCGAAAAGAGACCGTTACAGGTGCCCTGGTTTCCCTTTACCATCCTTCAACCTATCCCTCTCCCATCCCTCTCCCATCCCTCTCCCATCCCTCTCCCATCCCTCCTAACCTCCCGTCATCCCTTTCTATCCCTCCACCCCAATTCCAAGTTCTCCTTTCTTCTTCTCCTTCGCCTATGACTTCCACAAATTCTTTCTTTTCCCTTCATTCCTACCCTCCACTTAATTTCTTTCTTAATTTTCCCTCCCATCTCCTCTCCATTTCCCTCATTTTTTTCACCTTCCCCTGGTGTCTTCACTCCTTCCCTTTACCCCACTTTCCCCTTGCCTCTGTTACCATCACCCTACTCATCGTTTATTTTCAGCCCCGTGCTTTCCACCCCCTCACCCCTCCCCTTCCCTAACCCTCCCCTCACCATTCCCCAATCCCATCCTTTACTTCTTTCCCCCTTATTCCTCACTTCCCCTTCCCTCTGCCTCATCACCTTTTACTTCTTCTTATGTTCTTTTCTCAGTTCTCTTCTATTTTCTCCCTTTCTTCTTCCTCTACATTCTTAAGACGCCTCGCAAACAAGGCCACCTAACAAGCCCACCCTTGGCGCTGTATGCCGTCTCTGTAGTCATCACAACCGAGTCGGACTCACTGCCAAGACAATTTCCGCCGTAATGGACAGAGTAATTTGATTGTCAAGTGTCATTAAGATAATGGTATTGTTACGAAACAAGAGGATGCTCCAACCTGTCCCGGCCCGGTGCTCTGTCGTCGCGGTCCTGGACGACAACAGCAGCTGCAGTAACGGCACCAAGCAACGGAGCACCCAAGACGTGAGTGCCCCGTCCAAACGCTCGCTGCTCCGTTCGTTCGCCGGTGCTCCAGTTTGGGCGCGTGACAGGATCCTATTGGTCACAAATATAAGACTGGTCTAGCAGGGGCAATATATACACACATGTTGGACAAAACGCAGGTCACTTTCGGTTAATTTCCCTGAGCCAATACTTCGCCACTCCACCCCGACCCAATGGTTAATCATGTATGATTACTTTGGACCCTTTGCCCACGCCTGTAGGTCACCACTACCTCTTCCTCCTCTTCCTCTTCCTCCTCTTTCTTCTGCTCCTCATTTTTTTCTTTTTTCCTTGCTTCTTTTTATTTTCCCTTTTCTTCCTTTTCCTTCTCTTCCTTTTCTTCCTCCTCCTTTTCTCACCTTTTTCTATTCTCTTTTCTTCTCTTCTTTGTATTCAACCTCTTTTACCTCCTCCTCTTCCTCCTTCTCCTTTTCCTCTTTCCTCCTCCTATTTCTCTCTCTACTCTTCTTTCTGTTCTTCCTCCTTTTTTCTCCTTTTTCTCCTCCTTCTCTCCACACATCCCCCTTTGTTTCCGCTTACATTTTCATATCTCTTCTCTGAAATTTGCCTCCTCTTCCTCCTCTTCTTCCTCTTTTCCCTCTTCTCCTTTTCTCCTTCCTCCTTAATGTCCTCATGATTCTCCTCTCCTTCCGTCTCCTCTTCCTCCTCTTCTTCCTTGTCTTTTCTCCTCCTCCTCCTCCTCCTCCTCCTCCTCCTCCTCGTCTTCCCCCTCCTCATATTCCTCCTCGTCCATTTCCATCACCATCTCCTTCTACTTCTCCTCCTCCTCCTCCTCCTTGTCTTTCTCCTCCACATCTTCCTTTTCTCCCTAACCCTCCTCCTCCTCCCATTTTTTCTCCTCTTCCTCCATCTCCTCCTCCTCATTCACCTTCTCCTTATCTACCTTTGCCTTATTTTTCTTTCTAACACTTCTACCTCCTCCTCCCTCTCTTCCTCCCTCCCTCCCTCCCGTTTCCGATGCTGACCTGCCTCCCCCCACCCCCTCCTTCCTCGACATTGATTGCGGCAAGAACAGGCACAGGTAAAACGAACCTTTAGCTATATACTGTCTACTGAAGCCCCGAGATGAAGTGTTCTTCCTGCACAAATAACAATAATAATTGACTCCTCGCATTTAATTGACTAGAGCCCCGCATCCCCGCAATGGCTGCCAACGGTCCACAGATCCTTACGTTAGGAACTTTGGAATGCGTCTGTATATTGTTGTCCGCGGTGTCTCAGTGCGCGGGCGAAGCGAGATTGTCCCAAGACGACAGAGGTGCTAATGAATAACAGACCACAGCGATATTAGTATAGACAGATCTTGTATCACGGGCTTATATATTGCGATAGGAGGAAGAGAGCAGTCAACAGATGTCAGCTCTCCTTATGTTAAATGGGAGAAGAGATGCGGAAGGAAATTATTGAGATGACTTGCGCTGGAGAGCCGAGTGAAAGTGTGGGTGTAGGTGTGTTTTGAGTCACATATGTGTATGGGTATACATACATATATACACATATATATATATACATATATATATATGTATATATATATATATATATATATATGCAAAATAACCACAGG
>NC_134815.1:30080159-30082659 GCF_046742065.1 Oratosquilla oratoria
AATCCTCAAAAATAACCAATTCGACAAAGGTCACGTGGGAGGGAATGTAACGAGAAAAAAGCCGTAGATCAGTCTCCTCCCTCTTCCTCTCCTCTCTCCTCTCCTCCTCTCCCTTCCTCAACTCTCTTCCCTCCTCCTCCCCCTTCCTCTACTCTCTCGTCTCCCCCTCTCCCTTCCTCTACTCTCTCGTCTCCTCTCCCCTTTCCTCTCCTCTCTCCTCTCCTCCTCTCCCTTCCTCAACTCTCTCCCTCTCCTCCCCCTTCCTCTACTCTCTCGTCTCCCCCTCTCCCTTCCTCTACTCTCTCGTCTCCTCTCCCGTTTCCTCTCCTCTCTCCTCTCCTCCTCCCCCTTCCTCTACTCTTTCCTCTACTCCTCCCCCTTCATCTCCTCTCTCCTCTCCTCCCCATCCTCAACTCTCTCCTCTCCTCCTCCCCCTTCCTCAACTCTCTCCTCTCCACCTCCACCTTCCTCTACTCTCTCCTCTCCTCCCCCCCTTCCTCAACTCTCTCCTCTCCTCCTCCACCTTCCTCTACTCTCTCCTCTCCTCCTCTCCCTTCCTCTCCTCTCTCCTCTCCTCCCCCTTTCCTCTCCTCTCTCCTCTCCTCCTCCCCCTTCCTCAGCTCTCTCCTCTCCTCCCCCTTCCTCTTCTCTCTCCTCTCCTCCTCCCCTTTTGTCAAGTCTCTCCCCTCCTCCTCCTCCCCTTCCTCAACTCTCTCCCCTCCTCCTCTCCCTTCCTCAACTCTCTCCCCTCCTCCCCCTCCCCCTTCCTCAACTCTCTCCTCTCCTCCTTTGCCTTCCTCAACTCTCTCCTCCTCTCCCTTCCTCAACTCTCTCCTCTCCTCCTTTCCCATCTCCTCTCCACCCTCCTCTTGTATTCCCCTCCTCTCACCTCTCACCTCTCTTCTCTTGTATCCTCCCCTCCCTCTTCTCATCTTCTCCCTCTTCTTCTTGTTCCTCTTCTCCGCTCTTCACATCATTTGGCCGTCCTCCCCATATCCTGTCCTCCTTATTCCTCTCCTTGTTAACTCTCAATCATCCCCCCAGAATTACCCTCCCATTTCCTTTTCCCTTCTGCGTATGATTAGCATAATTCATTTACCATCTCAGTGGTGTACTTCTCTTTTGCATGTGTGATTCACCATGGTCCTGGATCACGTGTCGGTCTCGTGATCGGCAGCTTTTTCCCTCCCGGAAGAGAGCTCAGAGCTCATATATGACCGATCTATGGGTAATGATGTGACCTTACAAGCACACACAAACCAAACTTCCCCGCCCACGAGAGTTGGAGTAACGACTCGCAGCGCAGCGATACTGAAATTGTTTCAGCCCTGGGCGGGATTCGAACCCGGACCTCCGTAGTGGTAGCCAGGAACTCTACCACTGCGCCACGAGGTGTGTGTGTGTGTGTGTGTGTGTGTGTGTGTGTGTGTGTGTGTGTGTGTGTACACTTTACACACGCTGTTGTTGACGTACCTTCTTTCACAGACGCCGCGTCCTCCCATCCCCTCCCCCTCCCCCTTCCCCTCCCTTCTACCTCCCCGTTCACCTCCCCCTTCCCCTCCCTCTCCCCTACCTGTCCCCTCCCCATCCCCCTCTCTCATCACCGCATTCTCTCTCTCTCTCTCTCTCTCTCTCTCTCTCTCTCTCTCTCTCTCTCTCTCTCTCTCTCTTCCTCTCTCTTTCTCCCTTTTTATCTCTCTCTCTCTCTATCTCTCTCTTTCTTTCTCTCTCCCATCTGTGTCCTCTCACTTACATAGGATCTGACGCATCGCCTTTGTACGTTGAGGAAGACACAAACAAGAAAAATCGTAAAAAATATATAAAAGATAAAAAGGCGTTCCAAGGTCAAAAGACCGTAAGCGTCATGGTCTGATTGTGTAGCAAGTACAGTGTAACGCATTTATCCCCCTACGGACATTTGGTCGTGTGTATTATTTGCGTAGTGCGTTTGATACACAGGTTGTGTTTGTCAACCCTGCAAAGGCGTTGTGGGTACACACGCCCGCAAATACGCACATGTGCGTGCACACACACACACATACACACACACACACACACACACACACACACACACACACACACACACTAAGAGACAGGACCACACGAGTGTTGTTCTATTCGTGTATACTATAAATATGTGAACTGGGTATATACACATACATACACGCACACACACACATGAACGTACACACTCAAATACAAAATAATAAAGTCTCGCATCAAGGAAAATTACGAGGTTTACTCTCTTAGACGTAAAACTCTCGTTAAGTTAGGTTAACCTCCTTCAACACGTTAACGTAGTTTTAATTAATTCTTTCCTCCTTAGGGCATCCAGCTTGATGCTGCTGAGGGTGGAGGTGTGGGGGGGGAGAGGTGGGGAGGGAATAGAGGAGGAGAGGAAGGAAGGGAAGGGAGGGGAGAGGGAGGAAGGGAAGGGAGTAGGAGAGGGAGGAAGGAAATGAAGGGAGAGAGGGGAGGGACGGAAGGAAGGGAGAGAGGG
>NC_134815.1:30090159-30110159 GCF_046742065.1 Oratosquilla oratoria
TCTTTTCTATCCTCTCCTCTACTTTGTTCTCCCTTCTTCGCGTCTATTTTCCTCTCTTTCCATGACTCTTCTCTCCTCTTCTTTCCTCTTTTCTATCCTCTCCTCTCCTTTCCTCCCCTGTCCTCCCCTCCCTTCCCTCTCTTCTCCGCTCCCACTCTTCTGCCCAGGATAGCGTTCCTCCTTCGCTGATCAAAAGAATCTTCGTTCTTGTGTTAGTTCGGAAACCCCCGCCTTAGCAAGGTATGGCTATCGTTGTCGAGTTTTGCAATCGCTCGTACGGAACGAACAAGTATCTACGAGAGAACTTCGAAACTCGTCCGTCAGTCATCTAGCCAACGAGAACGAAAGAGATCGTTAAAAGTCTCATCAACGTTCTGGTTTGGCAGAAACGTTTCAGGTCCGACCTGAAACCCTCCACTCGAAACGTTTCTCTCGCTGGTCGCTTGGGATGATAGGGGTGAGAGGAAGAGGAGGAGGAGGAGGATGATACTTTCTCCTCCTCTTCTCCCTCCCCCTCCCCCCACCAGTCCCTGACTGTCCTCCCTCCCCTCCCAATTCCCCCAAATGGAGTCCCTTTCCCTGCCCTCAAGCGCCCTTGGGCCTCTCGCGCTCTTCCGTGCAATAATTACTTTCTGTCAATATTCTTCCCCACTTGTACTACGTGTACGCTGCAGTTAATTTTCGTGCCCTGTGTCTGGGATGTGTGTGTGTGTGTGTGTGTGTGTATGTGTGTGTGTGTGTGTGTGTGTGTATATCCCGTCGTTTTTACTGCCAGTCATATCTGGCTTAAGTTAAGTTAATTTTATTCGACAATTTTTTATGGTACGGTATACCAAAAATTTATACATCTCTGTGTGGGTGTATGTGTGTGTGGGTGTGTGTGTGTGTGTGTGTGTGTGTGTGTTTGTGTGTGCGTTTTAATCCCGCCTTTTTTACTGCTGCAATCATGTTTTGCTTAAAATTAATTTAAGTTTAATCAACATTTTTTCATAGTACGGTATCCCAAAATTAGATACATCTGTGTGTGTGTGTGTGTGTGTGTGTGTGTGTGTGTGTGTGTGTGTGTGTTTGTGTGCGTGTGTGTGTGTTTGCGCGTTTATGTCCATGTGTGTGTGTGTGTGTGCGTATGCGTGTGTGTTTGTGTGTGTGTGTGTGTGTGGAGATCCCGTCTTTTTTTACTCTTTTTCCTACCACAATCGTATTTGGCTTAAAGTTAAATTTAATTTGTTCGACAATTTTTTACGGTACGGTGTCCCAAAAGTTGACACATCAGTGTGTGTGTGTGTGTGTGCGTGTGTGTGTGTGTGCGTGCGTGTGCGTGTGTGTGTATGTGTGTGATTCATCACCATGGTCTTCGATCACGTTTTAGACTCGTTATCGACAGCTATTTCCCTACCGAAAGAGAGCTCAGAGCTCATATATGACCGATCTATGGGTAATGCTATGACCTTACACGCACACACACACACAATTCCCAGGCCATAAGAGTTGGAGTAACGACTCGCAGCGCAGCGATACAGAAATTATTTCATCCCTGGGCGGGATTCGAACTCTGACAGCTGCAGCAGCGGTTGCGAACGCTACCACTGTGCCGTCGAGTCGTGTGTATTCACTTGGTCTTTGGATCACGTGTTGGACTCGTGATCGACAGCTATTTCCCTCCTGGAAGAGAGCTCAGAGCTCGTAGGTCCGATCTATGGGTAATGCTATGACCTTGCACACACACACACCCCCAACTCCCCGCCCGTGTGTGTGTGTGTGTGTGTGTGTGTGTGTGTGTGTGTGTGTGTGTGTGTGTGCGTGTGTGTACACGCGTGTGTGAAAAAGAGATAGAGAGAGAAAGGGAAAGAATGTATTAGAGGCAGCGTGTGTATTTGTACGTGCGTTTGTTCGTGTGCCCACGCGTTGATTTCGGTGGTGGGGAGGGGGAGTGGGAGAGAATCTCTCCTTTAGTGAATAATTCCGCCACGAATTATCTTCCCTCCCTTATCCCCGTATAATATCCGGCCACTCGTATCACTACCCACTACTACTGTCCACCTTTCCCCTGCCTCGTTTCTCTACCCCACACTGCCAGACTTCACCGACTCTCACCTAACCTAACCTCACCTGTCCTCTCCTTACCTTACTTCACCCCACTTCACCTAACTTCACCTAACCTTGCAAATAAAAAGGTGATTAGAAAGGACGGATGAACGGATGGACTAGGAGGCGGAAAAGGACATCGGGGGGAGAATGCGAGGAGGAGAAGGAGGTGAAGAGGAGAAGGATTGGGAGGTGAAGAGGAGGAAGATTAGGACGAGGAACATAGGAGGCCTGGGAGACAGAACGAAATGTCCTTACTACGGGGGAGAAGAGGCTCTGCCGCGGAATGGTCTATGAAAACGACAGACCCGTATCTTCCAGAGGCTTACTGAGACTTTCCAGAGGCTTTCTTCGCCTCTCCTCCATCTGACGCAGCACGGCTCGCTCTTGATTGCATCCTCGTGACCACAGTGTTGACATATAACCTGTGCAGGTCACCTCGACCTCACAAGATCCCAACAGAAGCCTTCCGGCTTTGTTTGCTTACATCTAAGAGGAATCTTGAGATGATGTTTGCTCAGTGGACAGCAGAGACTCTCCCCCCCCATCCCCCACAGACTCCTCCTCCCCCAACCTCTATTCCTGAGTCGTTCTTCTTGGTCTTTGTTGCCCCAAGAGCAGTCTAGGAGTCTGTTCCGTCGAGTTGGAGTAAGGGGACTTGTGGTCAGTAGGAATTGTTGGGCCACAAGTGTATGTGCGCGCGCGCGTGTGTGTGTGCGTGTGTGTGTGTGTGTGTGTGTGTGTGTGTGTGTGTGTGTGTGTGTGTGTGTGTGTGTGTGTGTGTGTGTGTGTGTATGCATACATATGAAACCTTATGGTCTAGGATCATGTGCTGGACCCTTGAAGGACAGCTACGCTACACTGGTTCAGTGCCTAAGGAGATGTTTGAGCTGCCGCATTAGTAATGTTCTCAAAGCTGACGTCATGATTACGATGTCTGCAGATACAACGGTAACATTGGTCCTCGCCGTCATAAGGAGGTCGAGAAGATTTTTTTTTTTTTTTCATTTCCACGTGTTCTTTCTCTTTTTGCCTCTTTTTTTTTTTTTTTTTTTCTTCGGCCAGACACTCCTTTCTCTTCACCTCTCATCTCTTCCTCCCTTCCCCCCTCATCCCCTCCCTCCTTATCCTCCTTCCTTTCGCCCCCAGTTCCTCCTCCTATCACTTTTCTTCCTCCCCCCACCTGCCTACACATCTTTCCTCTCTTCCTCCCTTCTGTCTCCTTCTCCTCTTCTTCCTCCTTCTCATCCTATTCTTCTTCCTTCTTCTACTCCTCTTCCTCCAACTTTTCCCCTCCTCCTCTTCCTTCTCTTCATCCTACTCTTCCTCTTCATCTTCTCCCTCCCATTATTCCTTCTCTTCCTCGTCCTCCTCACCTTCCTCCCCCTTACTTCCTCCACATTGTCCTCTTCATCCTCAGATTCCATTCCCTGCCTCTTTCCTTCCTCCATCTTCCTCTTCCCCCTTCCCCCTTTCCCTTCCCCCTTCCCCTTCCCACCTTCCCCCTTCCTCTTCCACCTTCTTCGACCTTCCCCTTCCACCTTCTTCCACCTTCCCCTTCCACCTTCTTCCCCCTTCCCCTTGCACCTTCTTCCCCCTTTCCCTTCCACCTCCCTTTCCACCTCAATTTCCACCTTCTTCCACCTTCTTCCACCTTCCCCTTCCACCTTCTTTCCCCTTCCCCTTGCACCTTCTTCCCCTTTTCCCTTCCACCTCCCTTTCCACCTCAATTTCCACCTTCTTCCACCTTCTTCCACCTTCCCCTTCCACCTTCTTCCACCTTCTCCCCGTGATAAGCGACTAATCTCTGCAAATCACGCTTGATTGTTATGCCCTCCACCTCCAGAGCCCCGATGACCTCCATTCACTCGACTCCCCATCACACTCCCATCACCTCTTCCAAACTTTTCTTTCCTCCCTCCCTTCCCTCCCTCCCTCCCTCCCTCCCTCCTTCCTTTCTTCTGTCCCTTGCTCTTCCCTTCCTTCTTTCACTAATTCCACCTGTCCCTTTTGCCTCTTGTCCGAATCTATCTCTCTCTCTTTATCTATCTTTCTCTCTCTCTCTCTCTCTCTCTCTCTCTCTCTCTCTCTCTCTCTCTCACATTCTCCTGTCTCTCTCTCTCTCTCTTTCTCTCTCCTGTCTCTCTCTTCTCTCTCTCCTGTCTCTCTCTTCTCTCTCTTCTCTCTCTCTCTCTCTCTCTCTCTCTCTCTCTCTCTCTCTCTCTCTCTCTCTCTCTCTCTCTCTTCCTCTCGAGCAATTAAATTCGCAATCAAAAATTCAGATGCAATCGCCCTAATATCTACATCAAACAAATTTCCATTAAAATTCGCGCGAGGCTCTTGTCCACTTTTTCCCACCGTAGCTCCCTTTGATTCCCGTTTACTTAAAATTGGCGAAACTTGAATTTTGTGTCACTGTTGGGGCTCGACATTAAAAAAAAAAAGAGAGAGAGAGAAAGAGACACGCGCTGATGAATTATTATATTTCGGGTTTTATCCCTGACCAAAATGCGCCCCTGTATGCGTCTCTGTTCTGGCCTGAGTGAATCGTCAAGAGAAACGTGTCTTATGTACACAATCACAGATGTGTCCGTGGCGGCCTACTGGTAGCGGGCAGTTGTCCTATTCCCAGATTCATTATACAGTATTTCATGTCCGTGTCGGACTATATGTTAATTATAGTCAGATGTACAATACTTAGTATTAAATATACAAAGGAACACAAAGGAACACAAAGGAAGAACAAACAACAGCAAACCTACTGGCCCTAACGAGGCTGTTTGTGTTTACTATACTAAGCTACAGTTAAGAAAACAGGGTTACTAGGCGATAGAAGATAAACTAACACTACTGCTACCACTATCCTATTCAATTACAATTAATTGCCAGGCTGTCAGATCTTTTATTGTAAGGGATAATATTTGATTTGCGGATTAGAGTCTAAGTATATGATACATTTGTACTACAATGACCGTGAGTGGTGTGGTGGATGCACACACATCACTTTACATAGATTGCAACGTTCTACTCTATTAACCCTCGACACTTAGTATTGCGTCAGCCTGTGCTTAGTAAAGCACTTGGTCAGGTGAACTTTAGACAGTGAGGTCTCTTTCTACATTGGAACGTCCTGTTCCCTGTGTGGGAAGGGCAGTCATGAGTCCCAGGGTATGAATAAAATGCAAAATACAAGAATGCTCTATAGTACATGTTTTTATTTTATTTTATTTATTTATTTATTTGTTTATTTTTTGTACGTGTGTATTTACCTAGTTGTATTCAACATGAAGGGGAGCTATGCTCGTAGTGTCCCGTCTTTGTATCTCGAAACATCCAGTTTGTTCTTAAATCCATGTATGGTATTTGCACACACTATTGTTTCGTCCAATTGGTTCCAGATATTCACCACTCTGTGTGGAAAGCTGTTTTTTCCAAGATATCTTCTACAACTGTCCTTTTTTGAGTTTCTTTTCATGCCCCCTTGTTTTTCTTCAATCCCAATTTGATAAGTCTTCTCTATCAAGTGTGGGTGTGGGTGTGGGTGTGGGTTTGTTTATTTACCTAGTTGTACCCTACAGAAATTGATTGATTGATTGACCGTACAGAATAAGAACTATGCTCGTAGGACCCCGTCTCGGCATTCTCAAAGGTCAATTCTGGCCTTAAATTGTCCAGTATTATTATATTTGACAGTCCCTTTATCCAAACTGTTCTATTAATTAATGATTATGTACGAAAAAATATATCTTTCAATATCTTTCAAACATCAGGTCTTTTGTAATTTCAATTCATGGCCTCTGGTTTACCTTTGTTCCCACACTAAAAGGTTCTCATTACGACATATATCCGCATTTTTCATGGCTCTAGATTATGTGTGTGGGTGTGGGTGGCTGTGTGTGGGTGTGGGTGTGTGGGTGTGATTCACTCCGGTCCTGGATCACGTATGGGACTCGTGATCAACAGCTGTTGCCCTCCCAAATGAGAGCTTGAAACTCATATATGGCCCATTATATGGGTAATTCTGTGACCTCACATACACACAAACACACACACACACGCACACACAAACACACACACACACACACACACACACACACACACACACACACACACACACACACACACATATATATATATATATATATATATATATATATATATATATATACACACACACGCAACTCCTTGCCCATCAGTCGGAGTGCCGGTCCGTGTGTGTGTCTGTGTGTCCGTGTCTTTACCACAGATCTCGTAGCCACAGGCACATGCACCTGTTTTCCAAAAGGGGCATCCTCGGAACTTTCAAGAAGGCGTGAACTCACGAAGACAGGATCCGGTTCGTCACAATTATCCAGATGCAATTTCGAATTCGGTTTTCCAGACTAGAGGTTCTCCATGCCCACAAGAGTCCACTCGGCATCGACTTCGATTGATCATATCCTTTCTCCTCTTCCTCCTCCTCTTCCTCCTCTTCCTCCTCCTCCTCCTCCTTCTCTTCCTCCTTCAGGAAGTACCTGCATTGCAGTAGCTGCAGGTGTCTACGACCTGAGTTCATGCTTGCATGAACGTGCCACTAATTCACTTCGGTAGCACTTAGTCCGGCAAGCGACACCCCACGAACCCCCGTCCTCCCTGATAAGCTTACAACATAAGTGTTGACACCAGTCGAACCTGTTGTTGGAGTATTATTGTAGGTTTTTTATACTGTATATATGTGTATTTTATATAATGTGGATGTTGTTATATATACTGTGTATATATTGTAGATTTTTTACATATAATGTGGATTCTATATTACATGAAGAATCGTCTTCCCAGACTTCGACAGGGTGACAATTCTTCATGTCGCTCATTCATTTCAACAATGACATAACTCAAAAATTGAAGATTTTGAGTTATTTATACCACTGAATTTGCCATTTTCTATATTTATTTGTGGTAAGAACGCCATAACTCTAGTAGCAAAACTGGCCGCTAGATGTCGCTCAAGGTAATACCGTCATAATTCCAAATTTATTTTTCAAGTAGGCACAAAGTATGTTTATAATAAATGTATTTTTTAATATGAGATGTCATTTACTACATTTAATCATGAAAAAAAATCATTGCTAAATACCTCGTTTAAAAGTTCCATAGGAGACTGTATTACATAATTAAAAGTTTATTTTGCTTCTCCTGAAAAGTAGCATTTTTTGAGTTATGTCAGTGTTGAAATGAATGAGCGATGTGGGCTACCGTAGGGTGACAATTCTTCATGTGGGCTATCCTGGGATTACGATTCTTCGTTTATATAAGTTGATGACAATAATCATAACCTTCATTCAACCTAACCTAGCCTAACGTAACCTAACGTGACCTAACATAACCTAAAATTAACCTAACCTAAGGTAACCTAATCTAATCTAACCTAACGTAACGTAACCTAATCTAATCTAACCTAACCTAACCTGACCTAACCTAATCTTTATTCCACTGAAACTCATAGAAGGAGTGGAAAATTGATATTGATCTTCAAATTTTGAAAAGAAACCGAGACCATAAAAAAATTCAAATATTTTGATACTAACCATACCTAATCTAATCTAACCTAACCTAACCTAATTTTTATTCCACTGGAACTCATAGAAGAAGGAGTGGAAAATTGATATTGATCTTCAAATTTTGAAAAGAAACTGAGACCATAAAAAATTCAAATATTTTTATACTAACCATACATGAAAAATGTCTTCAAGCTACCAAGACGTAGACCCTTATTATCTCTCCTTTCTTTCCAATCGCACTTCAAGGAGCATATGAACACACAGATGCATGTGTATACGTCTACAAATGTTTGCATACTCGCCCGAGAGTGTATCATATACAATAGGCTTGTTTATTCCAAACAAGCCCAGGACTGCATGTCTTTGTGCTCCGGCATCTCCCTTTCCCCTCACCCCTTTCCCCTCACCCCTCTCCCCTTTCCCCTCTCCCTTCTACTCTCACCCCTCTCCTTTCCCCCACTCACTCCTCACTCCTTTCCCCTTTCCCCTTTACCCTTTCCCCTTCTGCCTCTGTTCACCCGCCCCATCTCCCCTCTCCCCACTCCCCTCTCCCCTCTCCTTTCTTCTTTCCTCACCCAATTCCCCTCTCTGTCCTTCCCTCTCCGCCCTCCCCTCTCCTTTCCTTTTTCACTTACGGATTTTGCCTTGACCGACCGACCGACTGACTGACTGACTGACTGACTGACTGGCCTATGTTCTCGTTGAGACACCCTCTTTCTCTGTTGTCTCCTCATCGTCGTTTTTCTCCCCTTGCCCTTTCGTTGCACTTCCTCCTGTTGTTTCGTTCCTCTTTTTCTCTCTTCACCCTCCTTTCTCTTTACTTCCTCCTATTCCTGCCCTATCTTCCTACTCCTGATTCTTTGGGTTTTAAAGTTTTTTTTTCCTTCGTTCCTTCTTTCCTTCCTTCCTTCCTTCCCTCCTTCTTTCTCTCTTTTCTTTCCTCATTCCTTCCTTCCCTCCTTCCTTTATTATATCCCTCCTTCCTTCCTTCCCTCCTTCTTTTCCTCTTTTTTTCCTCCTTCCTTCCTTCCCTCCCTCCTTCTTTCCTTCTTGCCTCCCATCCCTCATTCGTTCCTCCCTACCGTCCTTCCTTCCTTCCTTCCTTCCCTCTTTCTTTCCTTCTTGCCTCCCATCCCTCCTTCGTTCCTTCCTACCGTCCTTCCTTCCTTCCTTCCTTCCTTCCTTCTTTCCATCCTGCCTTTCTTTTTTCCTTTCTAATTTCTCATCATTCCCCTCCATCCCTTGACTTTCCTTTTTCGCTTTATTTACCTTTCTCAGTGTCTTCAAGGCAAGTCTCTTCCATTCCTTCCGTCCTCCTCCTTTCTTCCTTTTTTTCCTTCTTTCCCTTCTATCCCTTCTTTTTTTCTTCCCCTCTTCCTCCCTTCGTCCTCCTTTTCCTTCTTTTCCTTCTTTTCCTTCTTTCCTTCTTTCCGTCCTCCTCCTTTCCTCCTTCTTTTCCTTCTTCTCTTCTTTCCCTCCTCCTCCCTTCTTCTTTCTTTTCCTTCTTTCCCTTCTCCCTTTCTTCTTCCCTTCTTCCTTTCTTTCCTTCTTTCCAACCCTCTCACTTCTTTTCCTTCTTTCCCTTCTTTTCCTTCTTCCCTTGTTCCCCTCCTCCTCTCTTCTTCCTTCTTTTCCTTCTTTCCCTTTCTTCCAGTTACCCCTCCTCCTCCCTTTTTATCCTCTTTCCTTCTTTCCCTTCTTTCCGTTCTTCCTTTCTTTCCACCCTCCCCCATCTTCCTTCTTTTCCTTCTTTCTCTCCTCCTCTTTTCTTTCTCTGACCTTCAGTTCTTCCAGCGAACGTGATTCACCCTTCTCTGGAACCAAATTCAATCGTGCTTGTCTGCTTGCCTGAGCTCGTATTCTTCCGGTTTCCAGGTCTGCGTGTGTGTGTGTGTGTGTGTGTGTGTGTGTGTGCGTGCGTGCGTGCGTTTTCGCCCTTTTCTTTTGGCAAAGAACATATGCGCAGTTAATATGCGTCCTGGCTTCATGTTTGTGTTTATGCTCTCCTGACTTCGACCGTGAAGAATACTATCAGAAGAACGCTCCTCCCAGCCCTGCGGGGACCATGGGGCGTACAGGTCGAAAGCCCCACGCCCTTGCCAAACTAGCGGCAAAAGAAAAAAAAATGGAAGAGGAGGAGAAGGAAGAGGAGGAGGAGGAGGAGCAGGAGCAGCACAAGTATTCGAAATCTCTAACGCCCCTCCTCCCTTCCCCTCCCTCCTTCACCTCGCCCTCCAGTGGCCCACCCGACAGACCTCGGCCTCGGCCTCTTCTCTGGAGTACGACTTGAGCCATTACCTGGAAGTGCTTCTCCTCGAGCTTCCATCTGCCGTGCGCCCTCCTCCGTCTCAATTCGCCCAACTCGCTCACGATTCTTTTCGCTAACTTTTCCTTCCCCAAATTCCAACAATGTTGTTAAGCCGGCCAGCCGCCTCATTCTCTGGACCCCGCCCACCGGCCTCCTCCTCCTCCTCCTCCTCCTCCTCCTCCTCCTCCTCTCGCGCCCGCGGAGTGCTGACACCGGCTAGGGGCGATTTCGACTTCTTCGTCAATGAAATATACCCTCCCCCGTCCCCCCATACAACACCTTTCTTCGTCTCTTAAACCTGCCGTGATCATAACAGAAAATACTCCCTACGTCATTTGGAAAAAAAACAAATCTTTTTTTGGGGGGAGGGGGGAGGGGGGTGCTGGCGACCCCCTTTGTAAACAGGTCTCCGGGGCTCACGGCCTGGAACCTAAACCCACAGACTCCTCCGTGCTCTGACTCGTCAATATCTGAGTTCGATGATGACAAAATTTGGTGTTGCCACCCGTTGTGCTAATCCGCCTTCTCTCTCTCTATCTCTCTCTCTCTCTCTCTCTCTCTCTCTCTCTCTCTCTCTCTCTCTCTCTCTCTCTCTCTCTTCCTTTTTTTGTTGAGGGGGGCGTCAGGATTTCCTAGAAAATTTAAAGGAAGCGTTTTTATTTTTTTATATATCTCAAGCGGAAACCATAATGGTTACTTTTTTATATAATTATAATTAAAATTCTTCCTTATGCTCTTGGAGGCCAAAAGATCTCTCGACTTCAAACTAACATAAATTGTGTAGAGTTCTTTCCAACATGTACAGCGTATGCGTGGAGTAACTGTGATAATTATTCATAACAGTACTCTTTTCTACCCCAGTTGTTATGGCCTTGGTTTAACTCCGTAACTTAACTAATTGGGTTTAAACTAGTTGAAATGGGTTACCCTCCCTTCACACACACAAAAGTTACTGCCAGATTGAGATTCACAAAGACCTTCATACCCACAACGACCCACACCCTAGAGCCTCCCACACCCACAACCACCCACATACCACAGCCTTCCACACCCACAGCCTCCCACGCCCACAGGCTTCAACTCCCACGCCCATAGCCTTCCACCCCCGCAGCCTCGCACGCCCACAGCCTCCCACGCCCACAGCCTTCCACGCCCACAGCCTTCCACGCCCATAGCCTCCCACACCCACAGCCTCCCACGCCCACAGTCTTCCACGCCATAGCCTTCCACACCCACAGCCTCCCACACCCACAGCCTCCCACGCCCACAGCCTCCCACGCCCACAGTCTCCCACGCTCACGTCCACCTCACCCGCGTGCAGCCACCACAACATGTCTTCACCTCCTCTCGTATTCTTCTGTTGACTCTGTCAGCTATCTGAACTCGCTCTCGCTAATCTCACACAGCCCCCGACCTCCACCCCCGTCCCGCCCTCGCCTCCACTCCATGCGTCCTTCCTTCCACCTCCCGGCGCCCACCGCCCACTCAGTTGGCTCCTCCTCTTCCTCTTTATACTTACACTCATTCTTCTCTTTCTCTTCCTCTTCCTCCTCTTCCTCCGGCTCTTTATTCTCCTCATCCTTTGTTACTTCCTCTTTTTCTCCTTCTTCCTCTTCTCTTCTTCCCCCTCATCCTCCTGTTTCTCCTTATCCTCATTCTTCTCTTCATCTTCTTCCCCCTCCACCTTTTTATCCACCTTATCATCCTTTTCCTATTCCTCTTTCTCCCCCTCTTCCTCTTCATCCTCTTCTTCCTCATCTTCCTCTTCCTCCTCCCCGTTCTCCGTAGCAATTGCAAGTCAACAGAATTGTTCCACGAATACCCTCATTCTTGTATAAGGCTGTGACGTCATCCGATGGACAAAACATCCATCGAAGCCCCCCCAAAAAATAAATGAATAAATACAATGAAATGAAATAGAATAAAATAAAAAAGGAAAACGAGTAGAGATGAGATCTTTGAACGGCAAGCGGTCCACCGGAAATTGCTTTCTATGTACTGTGCACTGAATGAGAAAGAGAGAGAGAGAGAGAGAGAGAAGGAGAAAGAGAGACAGAGAGAGAGACAGGGAGAGAGAGAGAGAGAGAGAGAGAGAGAGAAAGAGGGACAGACACACACACACACACACACACACACACACACACACACACACACACACACACACACACACACACACAGAGGGAGAGAGAGAGAGAGAGCACACACACACACACACACACACACACACACACACACACACACACACACACAGAAAGAGAGAGGATAGCGGGGGTAGAGGGACGAGAGACTAGAGACTAACAAGAAGAGCGAGGAAAGAGAAAATAGAGAGCTGAGAAAGAGAGTGAGTGAAGAAGAAAGGAGAGAGAGAAGGTTCCTCTCGAAAATCTTGTGTCCACTCTTGAACTCAGAGATGCAGAGATGTGAGTTTGTATTTATGACGAAACAATAAAGTGAAAGTTCAGTAAATAAAACATCACTAACACAAGATATGGCGTTTGGGTTCAAATACTGTAGTTGAATCAGACTAAACCTACAGTTTCTTCAATACATACACGGAAATTAACAGCAAAACTTATCTTCTGTTATCGACGTTTCGTAATCTGGTGGAGCATTGATGGCATCTAATGGCACAGTGGCACCCCCTCCCCCTCCCCTCTCCCTCCCCCTCCCTCCCACTTCTCCTCCCTCCCCCCTTCCCGTCCTCCCCCTCCCTCTCTACCACCTCCTACCCATTTGCAGCCCCGAGCTAGCTTCTCCACTCCTATCCATTCTACCCTGTTCGTTACTTCTTTCCCCTTGTCTCTCTCTCTCTCTCTCTCTCTCATTCTCTCTCTCTATCTATCTATCTATCTATCTATCTCTTTCCTTCCCTCACTCTCTGCCTCTCTCTATCTATCTATCTATCTACCTATCTATCTATCTCCCTGTCTGTGTCTTTCACGTCACACGCACACAAACAAACAAACGAAAAAACACATCTATCCTGGAACCCTACAGTATCTATGACATTCTCCTTACATTTGACATGAAGGTCCCCCCTCCTCCTCCTCCTTCTTCTAGTTCTGATTCTTCTTCTTCTTCTTCTTCTTCTATTGGAGTACCAACCTTTGATGGAGGCCCCGTATTAACCACACCTCCCTCCCACTTCTGCTAACTCCATCTTAACCTCCTCTTCTTCCTCCTCCTCCTCCTCCTCCTCCTCCTCCTCCTCCTCCTCCTCGTCGTCGTCGTCGTCGTCGTCCTCTTCTTTCTCTAACTAGTCCTTCACATCATCACCATCATCATCTTCTTCCTCCTTCTTCTGGTTTTCTCCCTCCTCCACCTCCTTGCCCTTCTCTTCCTCCTCTTCCTACTCTTCCTCCTCTTCCTCTGTCTTCCCCTTCCTCCCACTCTTACTCCTCCTCCTCTTCTTCATCCTCTTCCTCCTCTTTATCCTCTTCCTACTCTTCATCCTAGCCCTCCTCGTCCTCTTCTTCTTCCTCGCCCTCCCCTTCCTCCTACTCTTACTCCTCCTCCTCCTGCCCAGGCTTCCCCTCATTTTGCCATTCTCCCTTCCCCGCTGCTTAGTGCAACACAAGTTCCTAACCTTCTCTTTTCTCTCTCTTTCTCTCATTTTTGCTACTCTTCCGCTTCGCTCTCCCCTTTCCTCGTCTTTCATCTTGCCCCCATGCGTTAATCTCTCTTTTTTTCTCTTTTCTTTCTCTCTTCTCTCTTTCATTTTATGTTTCACTCGTCCGTTGCTCTCTCCTCTCTTATCTTGCTGGAACTGTGTTCGTTATGTCACTTTTCCAGCCTCCCTTCGTTCTTGCTTCCTGTCTTTTTCTCACTTCAGCCAAATCTCTTTATACGTATATATATATATATATATATATATATATGTATAAATTTTGTATATATATATGTATATATATATATGTATATATATATGTGTGTATATATATATATATGTATATATATATATATATATATATATATATATATGTGTGTGTGTGTGTATATATATATATGTATATATATATATGTATATATATATATATATATATATATATATATATATATATATATATATGCGTGTGTGTGTGTGTGTGTGTGTGTGTGTGTGTGTGTGTGTGTGTGTATGTGTATGTATGTATGCGAGTGTGTATATGTATGTTTACATTACGTTTCCATCCCTGCCGCCCTTCTCTTTTCTTTGACAACTCGCAGCAAATTAATACCACGTACCATAAAAAATAAATGAATAAAAAAAATTAATCATCATTGCGATCATGTTCCCGAATTGATTAATAGAGATGTCACGAATTATTTATTTATTTATTTATTATCATTATCTATTCATTCATTTATTCGTTTTACCATTATCCTATCTATCTATATACATTGAGTTTTTCCCCATTATAAGGGAGGTAGCCAATTCAAAGGTATGTATCTACTCCCACCCATTCCACTCCCCTCAACCACCCTTCCCCCCCCCTCTCATCTCAGCTCCTCACGGATAACGGGTCACCCCTGTATCCCGCCCACTGTTCTGGGTTAGAAGCAATGCAGTAAGACACAGTACATCCATAACAAGGGCAAGGCCGCTTCACTTAATCGGTGACCTCCCCCCTCTCCCTCCTCTCATGCAGAAAAAGTGAAGACGGGGAGAAATCCCTTCGGGCTGCGTAAAAAAATATAATTCATACATAAGTACCCCCTACCCCCCCCCCCTGTCTCCCGCCCCTCCCTTCCTTGCATAACAGTATCACCCATACATAGCCACTCCCCACTCGTCCCTATATCATGCCTCTCTCCTCCTTGCTCAACAGACATTCCTCTCTTGCTCAACGATCCCCTCACCCCGTCCATCTGCCTCATCCTCGGTCGTCCTCTCAAATTCACTCCATACACCTCTGCCATCCACACCTCTTTTACTAATATTTCTTCACTCATTCTTTCCTTGTGTCCAAACCATCCCATTAGTTTTCCATCAACCTTGTCATCTCCTTTTCCACTCCCGTTCTCCTCTTTACCTCCTCGTTATTATTATTATTATTATTATTATTGTTATTATTATTATTATCATTATTATTATTATTATTAATATTATCATTATTATTATTATTATTATTATTTATTTTATTTATCTATTTATTTGTTTATTTTTATTTTTATTATTTGTTTGTTTGTTTATTTTATTTATTTATATATATATTTATTTATTTATTTTATTTAATTATTATTTCTTCTTCTTTTTTTTTAACAATTTACACATTGTTACGTGTTCTTTCCCCGTTTTCCGTACCCGTTAATCAATCCGTTTCCTTCCCGGACAGGTTTAAGAACCCCCACGTTCTCTTTGTTCTGTAATTGCTCCGTTTTCTGTCCCATTTATCCGTTTTCTTTGAACAAATCCATTTCGCCTCGTGTCTTCGCTACGATTTGACTAATCGGGTCCCCTCCCCTCAATAACTCCCTCACTCCTTCTCTCACTCCTTCCCTCACTCCCTTTTCCCCCCCACGGATTCCCAGCTTGGCTTATCCTTCCCTCCTCCCCCTCTTCCTCGCTAGTGCCCCTCCCCCTGCCTTCTCTCTCTCTCTCTCTCTATCTCTCTCTTTCCTCCTCTCTCCATTTCTCTCCTCTCTATCTGTCTCTCGCTCTCTCTCTGCCTCTTTTTCTCTCTTTCCCCCTCTTTCTTTTTCTCTCCTCTTTCTGTATCTCTCTCTCTCTGCCTCTTTTTCTCTCTTTCCCCCTCTCTCTTTTTCTTTCCTCTTTCTCTCTCTCTCTCTCTCTCTCTCTCTCTCTCTCTGCCTCTTTTTCTTTCTTTCTCCCTCTCTCTCTCTCTCTGCCTCTTTTTCTTTCTTTCTCCCTCTCTCTCTCTCTCTCTCTCTCTCTCTCTCTCTCTCTCTCTCTCTCTCTCTCTCTCTCTCCCTCTCTTTTTGCTTCCCTTCTCTTCCCCTCGAAATTAATATTTGTTTTGGCTTGTTCCATTCTCGCCATGTCTTCCTTTCCTTTTGGCCCTTGACCATTCATTGTGAATGACGCCAGACGATTTCATTCGTTTTATGAAACCTTACCTTCACTCCTTCCTCCACGCCCACATGTAGTCTATTTCTATGACCACAGCAGTGTTTTTTTTTTTTCAATACCACACCTAAGCATCGCTAAACTCGCGATGTCCCCCTGTGACATATATTCTTAATATTCAACATATAAAACACAAATAAAAAATATATATATGTATATATGTATATATATATATTTACACATGTACATACGTAAATATTTCTACATATACATACTGTATATACACCGTATATATTGACTCACATACACACATACTCACAGACTCACTAGAAAAATATACTGTACACTGTACACTGTACACTGTTAATAACTCATTTTCAATTTGCCCACCTTTAAAATCAAATTACCCCCCCCTTGTGGGGGCGTGCACCCCCCACGTTGGGAATAACCGCACGAACCCCTTCAATACCGTGTGGCACCTTTCGTTACCTCCTGACTCCAGACAAGTTGACATTCATTTCCGTGGCACCCCGGATCGCTTCGCTTGGTATCGCTTTGCTTCGCTTTCTTTGAATTCTAAATTCTTTGTTTTACTTGTCTGTCTTTCCTCCTCCCCCCCCTTTTTATATTGCTGTGCATTGCAATTGCTGGTTTTTTCTCTTTTCTTTCTTTTTCTCTTTTTTTTTAATGGTTTTTGGTTTTTGCAACGCATTCATCTGAACAATACTACTCCTATTACTACTGGTAATTCTTTTAATCCTCTTTCAACTTCTTTTTCTGTTTCTTTTTCTTCTTCTTTTATTTCTTTTTCTTCTTCTTTTTCTTTTTTCTTCTCTTTCTTCTTCTTTTTCTTCTTTTTCTTCTTTTTCTTCTTATTCTCCTTCCTCTTCCTAATTTTATTTTTATTTTTTTCTTCTTTTTCTACTGTAGTTTTTCTTCGTCTTCTTCCTCTTCCAATTTTATTTTCTTCTTCTTCTTCTAGTTCTTCATTTTCTCCTTCTTCTTCCAATTTTTCTTTCTTATATTCTTTTTGATAATCTTCTTCCTCTTCCAATTCTTCTCCTTCTTCGTCCAATTCTTCTTCATATTCTTCTTGTTCGTCTTCCAATTCGTCTTCTTTTTATTCTTCTTGTTTTTATTCCAACTCTTCTTCCTCTTCTTCCAATTCTTCTTCTCCTTCCTGTTCCAATTCATCTTCTTCATATTCTTGTTGTTCTTCCAGTTCTTCTTATTCATATTTTTCTTTGTCTTCTTCCAATTCTTCTTCCTCTTCTTCCAATTATTTTTCTCCTTCCTCTTCCAATTCTTCTTTATCATATTCTTATTCTTCTTCCAATTCTGCTTCCCCTTCCTCTTCTAGTTCTTCTTCCTCTTCTTCCAATTCTTCTTCTCCCTCCTCTTCCAATTCTTCTCCCTCCTCTTCCAATTCTTCTTTATCATATTCTTCTTGTTCTTCCAATTCTTCTTCCTCTTTTCCTCTTCTTCCACGGCAGTTCTTTTTGTTTTTCTTCCAATTCATTTTTATTCTTATTTTATTTTATTTTATTTCTATCTTACTATTTTTCTTCTTCTTACTCTTCCTCCAAGTGTGACATCGAGGGGTCCGCTTTGGTTCCAAGTCCTGAATCGAATCTTCTGATGGAAGCCAGAATAAACTGTCTCAAGGGCATCGACATGAAACTGCCTAGGGTAGCCCATATGGTCTCTTGCAGTCTCCCTCATTCTTATGTTCTTCTGTTAACTCCATCACTCAAACAGAAACCCTCTGCCCAACATAACCCGACAACGGTCCTTAGGCCTTCCCATATATCTTTAAAGGATGAGAAGAAGGAGGAGGAGAAGAAAGAGGAGGAGGAAAAGGAAGAGGAGAAGAAAGGTGGAGGAGGAAGAGAAGAAGGGGAAGGAAGGAAACGGTCACTAACGGCCAATGTTGGTTAGATTAAAGAGGTAGAGAGCAGCTATTCCCCGTCCCCCCCCGTCCCCCTCCCACCCAATCTGAAGATGAAGAGGCCTTCCAGAGGGTGGGGGGTGGTGGGGGGAGGCGCTATGGGGAGGTTAGTGAAGAGTAAAGGAGTGAGGACTTCTTCGTAGGGAGTGGGTGAGGATGTTGATGGGCTTTGAAGACGGTCAGTGAAGAAGTAGTTCTCTCCGGTCTGCTGAATGAGGCCAACAGGACAGTGCGACAGCTGAGCCTCCTCTCACACGTACCGACTTTTCGCCGGGCGCCGTCCACGACACGACGTCGTGCTCTCACATGGGTGTCTATGGGTGGCTCATGGGTGTCTATGGACGCTTTCATACGCGGTCGTGGTCGTCTTGTGTGAAAGCCTCCATAGACACGCATGGTTATTTGAGAGCACGACGTCGTGTCGTGGACAGCGCACGGCGAAAAGTCGATACGTGTGAAAGGAGTCTCACCTGCCGCGCTCCCCGGCAGAATAAATGAACTTTCGAAAGCTCTGCTTCACTCCCAGGCTTAGTCTGTGATACATGATACCAACACCAGCGTGTGTGTGTGTGTGTGTGTGTGTGTGTGTGTGTGTGTGTGTGTGTGTGTGTGTGTGTGTGTGTGTGTGTGTGTGTGTGTGTGTGTGTTTGTGTGTATGTGTGTGTGTGTGTGTGTGTCTGTGTGTCTATGTGTGTGTGTGTGTGTGTGTGTGTGTGTGTGTGTGCGCGTGCGCGCTCCACAGGATCTAGTACTTCTTGTATACCAACGCGAGGACGGGGAGTGTCTTGGATAGAGTCGCTGGTGATGCCGTTCAGGAGATTTGACACTCGGGTGCTGAGTGTCATCAATGACCCGTGTCACATCCAAAACTGTCCTCTGCCGACCCCCAAACATTGCGACCTATTCCTTCCTCTTCCTTTCTTCCCTTTTTTTTCCTCCTTTCCTTTCTTCCTTCCTTCCCTCATTAACTTATTCATCCCCTCCTTCCTTCCTTCCTTCCTTCCTTCTTTCTTTTCTTCCTTCCTTCTTTCCTTCCTTCCTTCATTGACTTATTCGTTCCTTCCTTCGTTTCTTCTTTCCCTCCTTCCTTCCTTCCTTCTTTTTTTTTCCTTCCTTCTTTCCTTCCTCCCTTCCTTTCATCCTTTTTTTCCTCATTAATTTACTCATCCCCTCCTCCTTTCCTTCTTTCTTTTCTTCCTTTCTTCTTCCCTTCCTTCCTTTCTTCCTTTTTTTTCCTCCTTCTTTTCTTCCTTCTTTCTTTTCTTCCTTTATTTATCCATTCCATCCATCATGTTTTCTTTCTTTCTTTCTTCCTTCCTCCCTTTCTTCATTCCCTCATTCCTCCCCTTTCCTACTACTCCGATTCCTTCCTATTACCTCAGCCTTTACTTTCTTTCCTTCCCTTTCCTTCTCTGTTTTCCTAAGCTTGCCTCGTCTTCTTTCCTTACCCACTGTTGCCTTCCCAATTTCCCTTTCCTCCCATTTACCTCATCACCCTGCCACGACTCCCATTGCAGCTCATCCCCCATCTTCTCTCTCTCTTCCTGTTTCTACCTCCTTTATTCTTCCATTACCTCCCCCTTCTCTAATTCCTTCTTCTTTAACATATCCTTGTACATCTCTTCCTACATCTATTTCATCACTACCACCCCTCTCCTCCTCCTCTTCTTCCTTCTCTTTCTCCTCTTCTTCCTCCTCTTCCTCCTCTTTTTCTTCCTCCTCTTCCTCTTCCTTTTCCTCTTCCTCCTCTTCTTCCTCTTCCTCTTCTTCTTCCTTCTCATTCTTCTTTTCCTCCTTCCCCTTCTCCTCTTCTTCCTCTTCATTCTCCATTTCCAGCCTCCTTTCCTCCTCCACTTCTCTGCCTGCCTCCTTCTCCATGCTCTCCCTCCTACTCAGGACCCCTCTTAAACCCCTCCTCATCCTCATCCCCATCCTCCTCCTCCCACTCCTCCTCCTCCCAGTCCTCCTCCTCCTCCTCCTCCTCCTCCTCCTCTTCCTTTCCCCTTGGCATTTCTTCCTTTTTGTGTGAACTTGTGAATGATTGATGAAGGCTAATGACTTGGCGTACATCATTAATGGACCACCAAAAACAGATTGTTGGACTACTTCCTC
>NC_134815.1:30115159-30122659 GCF_046742065.1 Oratosquilla oratoria
CCTACCCTTCCCTTTCCATCCTTTTCTCCTCCTCATCCTCCTCTTCCTCCTCCTCACCATCCTCCCTCTCCTATTTGTCTTCATCGTCTTCCTCTTTGTTCTCCTTCTCCAGCACTCCACCAACACGATCACCAACCAATTTCTGTTCCTACTAATTTTCCCTACCTTCCTCTGATAGCTGTACAACCTCACTCCCTCCCCTACTCCCTCCCTCCCTCACTTCCACCCTCCATCCCTCCCTCCCTCCCTCCCTCCCTCCCTCTCTTACTTCCACCCTCTTCTTTATTTCTCCTTCCCAAAATTTCTTTTTTCTTCTTCCTTTGATGCTCTTCATGCCTTAACCCAATATTTCATCTCATCCTCATCCTCGTGCTTGTCCTCCCTCTCCTTCTCCTCCTCCTCCTCCTCCTCCTCCTCCTCCTTCACTACCTCTTCCTCTTCCTCCGTGTCCCCTCCCACCTCCTCCGCTACCTTCTCCTCTTCCTCCGTCTACTCCTCCACCTCTTTCTTCTCCTTCTCCACTACCTCCTCTTCCTCCGTCTCCTCTCCCACCTCTTCCTCCTCCCCTTCTTCCACCTCAGCTACTACCTCAACCTCTTCCTTCGACAAACTACACCTCTTCTTCCTCCACATCCTCTTCTTCTTTCTCTTCTCTTCCTTTCCTCCTTCATCTCTTCCTCCGTCTCCTTTACCTCCTCCTCCTCCTCCTCTTCCTCTACATCCCCTTCTTCTTTCTCTTCTCCTCCTTTCCTCCTCCATCTCCTCTTCCTCCGCCTCCTTTACCACCTCCTCCTCCTTCACATCTCCCCCTTCCACTGTGCCTACATTTACCTCTTCTTCCTCACGCCTGCTTTCTAATCTTCCTCTTCTCTCTTCCCATCGATTGTTCCACTTCTTCTTCGCCTCCTGTTCCCTTCCTTCCTTTCACTTTTTCTTCTTTTCCCTTCACGCGTTACCCTTCCCCGCTCCCCTCCCATATGTCTAACCCACCACTCCCCTTCATCTCCCTGTTCAACCCTTCATTGGTCTTAGGGATCGGTGCCTCTTCCCTTCCTGGCTTTCCCTTCACCCACCAAAGACTCTTCACCCCTTCTGTACCACTTCTTCTCCTCCCTTCCTCCTCCCCTTCCTTTCCATCCCCTCCCTTCACCTCCCTTCCCCTCCCCTCCCCTCCCTTCCCTTCCCTTTCCTTCTATTTCCCCCTTCATCCAGTTTGTATGACTTTGATTCATTTCCGCCCATTCTTGTCCCTAAATCCCTAATACTCCTTGTCTGTCCACTTCCCCTCCCACACCCTCCCTCCCTCCCTCCCTCCTTCCCTTCTTAAACTCCCTCCCCTCCCTTCCCTCCCTCACTACCTATTCCTCCCTCCCTTCCTCCTTTCCCTCCATCCGTGTGTTTCCGCGACCCTTTATGAGCTGTTGTGTCATATGGCGGACATGGTGTCATCTGTGGTTTATATCATAACTCTCTCTCTCTCTCTCTCTCTCTCTCTCTCTCTCTCTCTCTCTCTCTCTTTCTCCCTCCGTGTCTCTTTCTCTCTCTCCGTCTCTCTCTCTCTCTCTTTCTCTAACCTTTCTACCTCCTTGTTCTCCCTCTTCCTTCTCCTCCTCCTTCTTCTCCTCCTCCTCCTCCTCCTCCCCTATTCCTCCAATCCGCTAATTACCTCTCATGTATTGTATATGCTGATCCCAGTATTTCCCCCAATTCTTCCCCATAGTCTTCATCCCATACTTCCTTTCCGATACCTCCGCAACAATTTCCCCCATCCTCGTCCAGCTCTCCTACTGTCATTGGCCATTTACTCCACTTTTGTTATAATTTGTCTGTTTGTTTAATATTATTTGCTTGATTCACATTTATTATTAGTTATATGTCAATTTATTATTATTTACTATTTACCTGTTTGTTTATTATTTAACTATTATTATTTATTCATTTTATTTAGTATTATTTATATTATAATTCTTTTTATCATTATTTTTTTTTTCGCATCCGACTTAGTTATGGACCAAAAGGTCTCCTGTCGGCATGCTCCACCTTTGTAATCCTTTGCATTTGTTTGTTCAAGAATAAGAAGATAAGGATAAAGGAGACTGTAAGAGACCAATGGGCCTACACTAGGCAGTTCCATGTCCCTTATGACCTGTCTTCCCCATCCATAAAGTTATCTAGACTTCTCATAAGACAACCGATAGTTCCAACACTCACTACATGGTTACTAAGTCCATTCCATTTGTTAATTACTCTGTGGGTAAACCAGTTCTTGCCTAAGGGTTTAAAAGGAATTTTGCAACGTTTGGTAAGGGAGGAAGAAACCAGTAGCAGGAGAGACCTTTTGGTCCATACCAATGTTGGCTGCAGAATGACAAATGAATAATAAAAAAAAAAATCAAACTGAATAGATCAGTGAATAATTAAGTAAATGATCACACAGGAATGATTAAACAAATGACTAGTTGAAATCTAGGTCTTGATACCCGTGGAGCTTTGTTTCAAACTCAGTTTATTCGGAAATATATTTGGTTCTGGTATGAATAATTATTTTTGGTCATTAGAAAATATTATCAAGTACCCCTGAGTTTTTTTTATTTTATTTTATATTACTATTATTAGTTTATTTATTTTTTATAATACTATATTTATTTCTATTTGATAATTAATATTATTATTATCATTCTTTATTGTTTTTATATTATTATTATCATTTATCTATCTGTTTATTATATTTTTTTCTAATCGTCGATGCAGCTTCTCCAATACTCTGACGCAAACAACACAACATACACTCTATAAAGGATTTGTGGGAAAACCCAGTTTCGGCTGTGGCCTTCCTTGGGGAGACGGGACTGCTCGGACAGACAGTCTAGGGAACGACAACAACAACAACAACAATACTCTGACGCGATCGAGAACTGCATTCAAAACAATGTATTCCATTAGTGCACAGACTAGTAATCTATATAGTTTGCCAATGATGATTGGTTTTGTGAACTCAAACGACCAATCTGTCATACCTACAGCATAATTAGAACAATTGGGTGATTTAAAATCGTTACAGATAATCATACACAAAGTTGTTGTTTTTTCCTGTATATGTGGAAATCCATATCAAGGGTAAACAATCATCATAGTATTTTTGGACATAAGAACATAAAAATAAAGGAGACTGCAAGAGACTATAAGGCCTATACTAGGCAGTTCCGTGTCTATTACCGCCTGTCCTCCCTACCCATAAAGTTATCTACAGCCAATAGTTTCAGCGCTCACTACATGTTAAACCTATTTACCAACGTCATCAGTGTCTATTGATACACATCCGCCATTTTCTGACTTCGTCAGTAACAGACATTTGGAAACTCTTGCTTCGGAAGTCTCATCGTCCTTTCTTCTTCCTTCCCAAGTAAGCCCGAAGGAAACGAGGAGGTGGAAGAGAAGGTAGAGAAGGAGTTTCGCCCCGAAGGTATTCTTCTACTGCCTTGTTTAGGCCTTTTGGTAACTTGCAGTCTCCTTCATTCTTATGCCCCTCTGTTCTTATGATGCGTAGGAAAAGCACCTACGCATCATACGATATAGATAGGTGGGTGGATGGGTGAGTGGATGGGTGGATGGGTGAGTGAGTGGGTGAATGAGTAGGACGATACCACCGGGGCGATGGACCTCCATCCCTTACTCACTCACTCACTCACTCACCCTCCCCTTTCTTCCCTTCTTCAGTCCTTCCCTCTCTCCCTCAATCACTCTTTCCCTCCCTCCTCCCTCCTCCTTCTCCTTTCCTCCCTCCTTTTCTCACTCACTCCCTGCCTCCTTCCCTCCTTCACTTACTCACTCACTCACTCCCTCTCTCCCTCACTCACTCGTCTCCTTCCTCCTCCCTCCTCCCTTCTCCCTTCCTCCCTCCTTTTCTCACCTATTCCCTGTCTCCCTTCCTCCTTCACTCCCTCCCTCCCTCCCTTCCTCGCTCCCTCACTGACTCCCTCCTTCCCTTCCTCCCTTCGTCTCTCCCTCCCTTCCCTTCCTCCCTTCCTCACTCCCTCCCGCTCGTTCCTCCACTTCGTTCGAATATGACACACTCACACGCTCCGGCGTCCTTACCCCGCTACCCAGGCTAGATCGGCAGTAATACCCGGTTACTGCAATAAATGCAGCCACGACAATAATAACAAATGTCAGCCAGTGTTGTCACTCCGAGTTACATCCTCTGCTGCTGCTGTTGCTGCTGCTGCTGCTGCTGCTGCTGCGGATGGATCGGGTGGGCGTACGGGGTAGCGCAGCACTCGCGAAGGACGAATGGGCTGAGGTGCAAAAGGAGCGAAGGAAAAAGAAACGATGACGGAGATAGAGGGACGGGGGAAGGAAAGATGGGAAAGTAAGAAAGTAAATTAGTGTAAAGAAAGGATAAGTAAGGGAAAAGTAAGGTAAAGAGAAGTAGGGTAGGGTAAAAGTAGGGTAAAGAGAAGTAGGCTAAAAGGAAAGACGTGAGGGAGGGAGGGAGGGAGGTGGAAAGGAGGGAAAGGATGAGAGGAAGGAAGGGAGGTAGGAGAAAAGGGAAATATGTGAGGGAGGGGGAAAAGAGGGAAAATGGGAGAAAGGAAAGGAGGTAGGGGAAAAAAAAAAGATGAACAAAGTGAGAACGGGTAGGGAGGGAGGGAAGGTGGAAAGGAGTGAATGTGGGAAGGAGGTAAAGATGGGAAAGGAAGAAAAAGAGGGAGAGAGGGAGGTGGAAAGGAGGGAAGATGGGAGGGAAGATAGTAGGAAGGAGTGTAGAGTAATTATGGACAATTGAGGGCGGAGGTGCCGGCCATCGCTGACCTCACGAACGCCAAAGAGATGAAACGAATTTACTATTAGCTGGACGTGTTAACAACTTCATTTGCAACGCTTGCAGCTGGAGCGAGTTACTATGGACCAGCTGTAGTGGTTGTCGGGGCCAGGAAATTTTTGGTAAATAACATTCCCTCCCTCTTCTCCTCTTCTCCTCTTCTCTCCTTTCTCTTCCCTTTCCTTTTTCTCCCTCCTCCCCATTTCCCTCTTCCCTTTTTTGTCTCTCTTCTCTCCCCACCCCCCTCTCTCTCCCCCTTCCCCCTTGTCTCCTCTCCCCGTTCTCCCCCCTTCCCCTTCTCTCACTCGCCTCCCTTCTCTCCCCTCTTCTGCCTCTCCTCTCCCCTTCTCCCCTTCCCCTTTCTTTTCTTGTCCCTCCTCTATCCCCATTCCCCCTTCTCACCCCTCCCCTTCTCCCTCCGTCTCCCCCATCTCCCCGTCTCCCCCTTCCCCCACTTCCCTCTTCTCTTCATGTCTCCCTTCCCCATCCCCCTTTCTCTCCCTCCTCCCCGTCTCTCCCCTTCCCTTTCTCTCCCGTACATTCTCTCACCACCTCCCCTTCTCCCCCCTCCCCCTTTACTCCCCGCTCCCCCCCCCCCCCGCAGCCAACCCCCATCAACTTCTGAACGGCAATATCTGGTTAGTGCGTTGGATATTGCTCTCGCCCTGCTTGTTTATTACAACGCCCCGCGCGTTGTTGCAAGGACCCCCCTCCCCCTCCCCCCTCCTCATCCTCCCTCCTCCCCCTCCCCTCCCCCACCCCCTCCTTCCCCTTGTACGGTCTCCTCCTTTTATATAATCCCCCAACACAGAGAGAATCCTTCTCCCCTTCTCCCCTCCCACTTTCTCCTTGCCTCCTTCCATCACTCCTTTAATCCTTCCTTATTCTAACCTCTGCCACCCATTCCCCCACATGGGCGGCACCTCCCACACCCTCCCATGACCTCCATCTCGAACTTCTCTGCACTTAAGTTTAATTCAAGACTACTTTCTCCCCCCTCTCTCTCTCTCTATCTATCTATCTATCTATCTATCTATCTATCTATGTTTCTCCTCTCTCTCCTCTTTCTTTATCTCTCTGTCTGTCCTTATCTTTCTACCTATCTCTCTCACTCTTTCTCTCTCCTTTCTCTATCTGTTTACTATCTGTCTATCTATCTATCTATATTTTTCTCTTTCTCTCCTCTCTATCTCTCTGTCTGCCCCCTATCTTTCTGCCTATCTCTCCCACTTTTTCTCTCCCACTCTCTCTCTCTCTCTCTCTCTCTCTCTCTCTCTCTCTCTCTCTCTCTCTCTCTCTCTCTCTCTCTCTCTCTCTCTCTCTCTCTCTCTCTCTCTCTCTCTCTCTCTCTGTCTCTCTTCTCTCCCTCCCTCTCTCCCTCTCTCTCTCTCTATCTCCCTCCCTCTCTCTCTCTCTCTCTCTCTCTCTCTCTCTCTCTCTCTCTCTCTCTCTCTCTCTCTCACTCTCTCTGTTTTCTTGTGGCTGAGCCCAATACTCGGCACCTGCCCCTGGCACTGGCACCTCCAAATACGATGCCCTCCCTAAGAATGCCGTTGCCTTTGCAAGGTGGGAGAGAGTTGGCACTGTCGACAGTGTTGGGCCACTTCTCGTGCAGCTTACTTAGGGGGGCCTGGCTGCCAAGTGCCATTGCACGTGGGGAAGGAGTTTTGGTGTCTCGCAACGGGTCGAGTGCCAAATGTTTCACTTTGTCATTAACAAGTTTGAGTATGGACTACTCTTTGTTGTCCTCCGCATGGGCTCCTCTTTGTTGTCCTCCTCCGTACGGTTACTCTTTGTTGTCCTCTGCAAGGGCTACTTTTTGTTGTCCTCCGCCTGAGCCACTCTTTCTTGTCCTCCGCCTGGGCTCCTCTTTGTTGTCTTCCACCACAAGAGTCTTATTTTAAGAATCGAAATGTTCCTCCGAGGTTCTAGTGTCTTGCCATCGAAGGCAAAGCCGACGCCCCACGACTATAAGTGCCAGAACTGCGAGATTTGTTTTGAGAAGGTTTGTAGTCGTCACCTAAAGGGTTATGTGGTCAAACGGTTTGTCAAACAATTGTTTAAAGTGATTTTTGACCATGTGAATTGGTATTTGGTTGTCAAACATGTTTGATAAACAAATATCCACATTCACGCGGTCAAACACGTTTGTCAAACATGTTTGACAACCAAATATCCCCATTCACGCGGTCAAACACGTTTGTCAAACATGTTTGACAACCAAATATCCCCATTCACACGGTCAAACATGTTTGTCGAACCTGTTTGACAAACAAATACTCCTATTCACACGGTCAAACATCATTTCAAATGCTTGTAGCGGTGATGGTGGTGGTTGTGGTTGCGGTGATTGGACATTGGCGTACAGATTGCTCTTGAGTTCATAAAAGATATTTTACAAAAGATTTGTTCATAAAACAAATTAACTTGTGAAAACATAAGAACGTCTTTGCAGGATCCAAAGCGGTGCCTGATTCCAGGGCCGCTGGAACATGTGGGTTAGTGGTGCATATGACGTCACCATAACGGGGATAAAACCCCATTGTTCTGCACATATCCATTGTCTATTGTGTCGATTTTCTTTTCCTGTTTGTAAACTCGAACAACTATACAGTTTCAGAGAGTACAAGCACTCATACGTACCACACACACACACACACACACACACACACACACAC
>NC_134815.1:30125159-30130159 GCF_046742065.1 Oratosquilla oratoria
TTTTTTTTTTTTTTTTTTTTTTTTTTTTTTTTTTTCTTTTTTTCTCTTTCTTTTTTTTTTACAGTAGACTTCGGGTGAGTAATTACTGTGTTGTTTGCAATCTGTGTCTCCTCCCAACTTTTGGTCATCATAAGGTCTTATCTAGCTGGGGTCATGGAGTCCTTCCAAATTTACCCTCCCTCTCTCTATTTCTATCTCTCTCTCTCCCCCTTCTCTCTCTCTCTCTCTCTCTCTCTCTCTATCTCTCTCTCTCTCTCATTCTCTCTCTCTCGCATTTTTTTTGGGGGGGGAGGTATTCCCTGAACAAGCTTTCTTTTTCATTTTTCCCCCATTGTGCGCTTGTCTTTCGACCTAGCTGCCTATCTGTGTGTCTTTTTGTCTGTCTGTCCTGTTATGTCCAAGATCACAACACGCACGTGCCCTTGGCCTCCAGTCGGGCCAGATGCCAGACCCGCCATCATCTTCATTGTGGCAGAGACGACGACCTCATTAGTGGGGACTCGATAATTTGAAGGATTAGGTTGAGTTTCTTGATAATTAGGGACGACCCCCGTCTCCCGTCTTTAAGAAGAAATATACTGGAAGCTGAGAGCAGGACCTATTGCTTGTGCTGATGGTAGTCTTATTGTCGTTGTTGTTGTTTTTTTCGATTTTGTAGTTATTGTTGTTCAGCGTGGTGGTGTTGGTGATGGTGAGAATTGGGTTGGGCTTGAGTGTTGGAAAACGAGGAAGGTAAGCTATACGGGCGAGGGAATGAAAAAAGACGAGGTTAGTCTTTAGGTGTTAGATGGATGCGGTCACGCCATGTAAGAGTGAGGGGACGGGCTGAGAGAGGGGACCGCGGTGGGAACTAGAGGAGGGAAGAGACGGGCATAGAGGTTGGGCAGAAGAGGAGAGGGAGGAAGAAATTTAGTGGTTTTCAATCTGGGGTTCATGGCCCTTAGGGAAGGGGTGGGGGCACCACCAAGTTTTAAAAGTGGGACCTCAAACCAGGAACTCGTGGTCGTGAGCGAATACTTGACAGCAGTACATAAGCACGGGATACATTAGAAAATAGCTTCAGAACCCCTGTGCTACAGTAATCCACATAAGCACGGGATACGTTAGAAAATAGCTTCAGAACCCCTGTGCTACAGTAATCCACATAAGCATAGGATATGTTAGAAAATAGCTTCAGAACCCCTGTGCTACAGTAATCCACATAAGCATAGGATATGTTAGAAAATAGCTTCAGAACCCCTGTGCTACAGTAATCCACATAAGCATAGGATACGTTAGGAAATAGCTTCAGAACCCCTGTGTTACAGTAATCCACGTCTTGCTAGCTGGTCCGGGATTCTGACATGGAAATGGCTAAGAGCACAGTTCCATAACACTAGTACCTCACAGCAGGGAGAGACAGATGGATTCGATACGTGGAGGGTCAGGTTACCCGAATGGAAGGGAGAGAGAAGCGCGTGGGACGAAAGAGAAAAAATCCGTCGGAGAAAATAATAAATGGTGATGGATATGGTCACCTGTGGTTGGCAAAGAAGAGGAATGAAGGTGGGGAGAGTCTACGGAAGGAACTAGTATGAGGAAGGTTCTGCGGCTGTTGCTGGTTGCTTTCTGTCTGTCGCTGTCGTAGTGTCTGAAAGGACGACAACAACAACAATTTTCTTTTCTGCTAAAGGACGGTCACCGTTGGTTTAATGCATGCAGATGTATTAAGTACACAAGTACACATGCGCACACACGCACACACACACACACACACACACACACACACACACACACCACAATTTTCTTGTGTAGCAATTTTTATTTTCTTATACACATCCTCCATATTAAGGATCTATCAAGCTATATTCTTGGAAAGCCCAATTCATATTACCTCTGTTACGACGTTCTCTCGGCAAATATCTTATCCTTCAAATATGAAAGGACTAGATAGAAGAATAGATCGTTTGGTGAGAGCCAGAGTAATGTATATAAATTATACCTCAGCGACAACATCTTTCTGGTTATAATAGGAACAGCTTCCCATAAATATATGACCCTAGTGAAGTAGTGTAGTATGGAATGTTGTCGGAAGCCGTGCCGGATTGAGAGCATCGCAGGTAAAATTGTGTATAAATATACGGGGTTAACTACCCAGATTTCGCGCGATATCGCTCCGTAGTTTCAAGGAATTAAATATGTAAATTTTGTCATTTTCTGTTTGACTTACAAAAAACCAATACACCATATTGCACAAATTAGAATTAAAAATAGAATATATGCAATAAGGTAGCAGAAGGTAACTAGTAGTCTAAAAACTAGAAATATGGTGTCAGTGTACGTTCTTACTAGGGTCTTCATCATTCCAGTTCGTTCCTTCAGTAGTTTCTCTCTCTTATTCTCCCTTCCCCTGTCACACGCACTGCCCTGGAGGACAGATACAGCTACTCTCTTGCCATCTCTTAGTTCTTACATCCTCGCCCACCAACGAATCTCCACCCACGCTTTTTGGTAATGGTAGTTTCCCCTGGAATGGAAGAAAAGATGCCCCTCAACTTTGAGACCCTGATGGCTCTTTGGGATTATATTGTAGTGATTGATGGTTGTGGTTGTCGGAAGATTTGGGGGAGGTGAAGTTCGGTGCTCATATGTCCTGATAGGTAAGTAAGCCCTGTTGGTAGACAGGACATAAGCTTAGATCGACACAAATGCGTGGCAGTTAGCTGCAGAAGGGGATTTGACAGAGGATGGAGAGCGGGGCAATAGACGTTTAGTTTAGGGTGACAAATGTGAGTATGTGGCTGTGGAGTTGAAAGGTGATGAGAAAGAGGGGAAGGGAAGAAAAGAAGATGAAAAGAGGAACCACGTAGCGAGCGCTGAAACTAATGGTTGTTTTAAGAGAAGGTTAGATAACTCTATGGATGGGGATGATAGGTGGTAATGGACATGGAACTGCCTAGATTAGCCCTTAGGGTCCCTTACAGTTAACTTTACTTTTATGTTCTTATGAGAAGGAGGGGTCGATGGGGGTTGTGGAGGAGGTATAGTGGGGTGTAGTGGCTGTGGAAGAGAATATAAGCGAGGAGAGCTCTTGACGATAGTAGTGTTATTGCACGAATGATCAAATAGTATTCGCGAGGCTCGATGTCAGATATCATTCCAGGAGATTATTGGACTCGTATTCTCGTTCTCACTATTATTCCTATTGCGTCATTACCGCTCCCTGGTCTCTGAAGTCGAAAGGAGGCCAGCAAGGAATGTGTGAATGGAACATAGCGGAATGTCAGCGACGAAGACGACAGGAGTGGGAGTGGGGAAAGTCATACGTTATGCAGTTTCATTGATATAATGAAATGAATTGTGACCTTAGAAGTGATTTTTTTTACTCCGAAGAAGAAGTTCTAACTTAGTACGAGTAAAATAATATATAGTTTCAGCGCTGTGAATAGTCGAATACAGGGAGTGAAAAAGGGACTGATACAGTGAACAGAGAGTAATGGGATGGACATCATCTTAGCAACATGCTTTGCATAATTACAAAGAATTACAAAGGATTACAAAGGCGGAGCATGCCGACAGGAGACCTTTTGATCCATATCTAGGTCGGATGCGAAAAAAAAAATCATATTAATAATAAAATAATAAATAAAAACTATAATAATGTAAATAACAAATAAAATACATAAATAAATGCATAGGTATAGTTGAATAATAAACAGGTAAATAGTGAATAATAATAAATTGACATATAACTAATAATAAATGAAAATCAGACAGACAAATGATGACAAAACAAAAACAAATAATATAAATTATAATCATTATAGCATCTTACTTATGTATTTATCTAAATGATTCTTAAAGCTTCGAACTGAACTACATTGCACTACCTGTGCAGGAAGTATATTCTATTCATTAACTACACGGTTGGCAAAGTTGTTTCTACCTACTTCCAAATTGAATCTATTTCCGGACAGTTTGAGACCATTGTTTCTTGTCTGATTCTCATTCAGTGTGAAAATTTTGTCACTTTTGATGTTGTCAATTCCCTTTAAAATCTTAAAGACCTGTATCAAGTCACCTCTGAGTCTACGCTTTTTTAGGGAAAACAGATTCATGTGTTTTAGTCGATTTTCGTATGATTTATTTTTTATATTTGCATCAAACTGTGAAAGGTTCACCCCTTTTGGATCCTACGGAGCCTACGGAGATAAATGAAGTAGACTAACGGTAACCCAAAAGTATTATAAAGTGCCATTTTTTGGCAAAGGAGTGAACAGGTACCACGTAAACGAATAGAATAGCCTGGCACCTGCCAGAATAAAGGGGAAAATTAAGGAAAATTAAGGATTAAATGGTAAGGAGCAGTAAGAGTATATAAAGGGTAACCTAATGTAACTGTGTACACAAACACATGACGGCACTGCTTTCTCGACGCTGTGCCAGGACGCCCATTCAAAGATCGTCTTCGTCTCCGTCAAGAAGAACTTGAGGTCAACACAGACTTCTAATTTCGTATCTGTCCCGTACGAAGTGAAAGAACCCCGTAAAGAAACGAACGCCTGAAGACAAAGAAAGGGACTTCGAGTTTTTCGAACTTAGGGTTTCTGTGGAACCGCGATGAAGGCCACATTGAACACCAAGATCACGTCCTCCTATAGATAACTGGACATGGGAGGGGCGGGGCTATACACTAAGGGAGGTGTAGGTGCTGGGAGAGGGGAGGAGGAAGACGAGGAGGAGGAGGAGGAGGAAGACGAAGAGGAAGAGGGTCTGGCTAACACATCTCCGTGTTGTTTCGCTTACGATCCCAATGAAAACGGACAGGAGTGATGGACAGCGAGCCCCGGCACTTAATTGCATGGGACAGGCTCGTAACTTAATTGAAGGTCGACAAAACCGTGGCTTGAAAGTGGAAGGATTGGGGCAAACTTAGTTGCATTTACTTCGTTTTCTTTATTCGTCTTGTTTTGTTTTTATGTTTATTTTATATGTGTGTTTATTTATGTATTGTTTTTGTT